>NW_004444135.1:697179-710301 GCF_000243295.1 Trichechus manatus latirostris | reverse complement strand
TCGGATCTTTGTTGTGGAGGGACGGCGTGGTGTTTCTGCCTAGAGCGCCATCTTGCCGGAAACCTCCCTAGCTCTATATTTTTGATGATATGATATAACTTACTGTTTTGACTTACCATTTCAGATGTTAGTGGTTTTTTGTCTTATTAGATGAGAATTTAGCTCTTCTGCTTCCCGCATTCTCTTAATAGAGTTATGTTTGTTATTGGTTAAACCAGTAGTGAGTGTTGTTATGTATGTGTAACTGTTGTTCACTGCTGAGCTAAGTATTCTTCTAAAACTATGTACAGCGGTCCCCCAATTACGAACGAGTTCTGTTCCTATATCTGTCTTTAAGTCAAATTTGTATGTAAGTCAGAGTAGTTAGGTACGGTTCATATCTAACAGTTAGTCAAATGCTTGTCTTAGTTTATAGTAGATAGAGTACTTTTCTATGGATAAAAAAACCGTTAAAGAAACACTTCCAGATAAACTAAAACATCTTTGCCATAATAATACAGTAATAATAATAATGTTTTGATGTGTGTCGAAAAGTAGTGCCTGTTTGTTGTTATGAACCATTGCTGTTAGGTACCATCGAGTCTGTTTTGACTAATAGCGACCCTGTGTATGACAGAATGAAACACTGCCTGGTCCTACGCCATCCTCACAATCATTGTTGTGTTTGAACCCATTGTTGTAGCCACTGTGTCAGTCCATCTTGTTGAGGTATGAACCATTGTATGTACCTTGAATTTTTAATAGACTTTACAGGGATTGACGGTAACCATGGGTTGTTCATAAGTTGGACGTTCGTCACCCGGGAGCTGCCTGTACCTCATTTCTTTTTTCCCTGGGTTAATAATTGCTCACTTTTCTTTTGCCTAATTTTCTAAGATGGTAGGTTAGTATTTTCCCAAAATGTCACATGCCTGGCAGTAATGTTTTTTATACGCAAACATCAGGTCAAGTCATTTCGCTCCCACCCTTGCTAGCCTCAAGAATCCTTTTCGGATGCTTCATCCACCTACTTCATTGAATATTGGTTGCTCTCTTGGCCTGTTCTCATAGTGTTTGTAAAATTTATACTCCCACCAGCAGCGTAAGAGAGCTACTTTTGCCTTGCATTCTCACCAACAGTTGGTATCCTCAAACTTCTTAGTTTTAACCATTCTAGTGAACAGGTTCATTGACTTTTTATATTTCTCTTTTCTCTTTGTGTGTGTGTGTGTGTGTGTGTGTGTGTGTGTGTGTGTGTGTAGGGCTTGTTCATATTTCTTGCCTATTTTTCTTTTCAGTTGTCTTAGTGGTTTATGGGAATTCTTTATATAATCTGTGGATACTAGATTTTTGTAAGGGAAATCAAGTAAGTACAGTCTATTCTTTTCCTAACTACAGATGCCTTGCTTCTTTCTCTGACCTTAACCACCAGAGCTAGGTAAGATCTCAAGTTATAGGGCACAGTTCTTCAGACTGCCTAGTCTGCCCAAGACTCAGCTGCCAGCCACAAGATTGGGAGTCCCCAGACCCCCCTCTGATCTGATGGCTACAAATTTGGAAGTTTCCTACAGTCTCCTCAGCATGCTAGCTGTAAGCATGGGAGTCCCCAGAACTCTGTCACTTCTGACCTACTGGCTACAAATTTGAGGTTCCCTCTGCTTCCCCTGGATACCAGCTATAAGCTCAGGGGTCCCCAGATCTGTCACTTCTAACCTGCTGGCTCCCACTACTCATTCCCTCAGGTTTGTTAATTTGCTAGAACAACTCACAGAACTCAGGAAAGCATTATACTTATGATTACGGTTTTATTACAGCAAATAAAGAGACGCATAGGGCAAGGTCTGAGAGGGTTCCCAATGTGAAGCTTCCACGTCCCAAAAAGGGATGTGTCACCCTCCCACATGCATCAATGTCTGTCACCAACCAGGAAGCCCTTGGAGCTTCCATATCTAGAGTCTTTATCGGGGCCTTATTAGGAAGGTATGGTTGATTGAATCAACCCCTCTCCCCTGAGACTGGGCTGATATCACTTGGTGGTTCTTTCTGGCCTGGCCAGCCCCCTACTCAAGAGGTACCTCATTAGCATTACACCTCAGGTGTAAACTGGAGGCCTCATCAAAGATACTTCAGTCACTGGGAAAATTTCAAGAGTTTAGAGATTATTTCTCAGGAACCAAGGACAAAGACCAAATTCTTTGGGTGAAGTTAAATTCTTTACCCCGCAGTTTTATTTTGCATTTAACATTAAGTTTTCATATCTGGTAGACAAGTTCTCTTACGTTGTTGTTGTTGTTTTTTTTTTTAAATCATTTATTTAAGGGATCAATGTAAGTTACATCAAAGTTGCAATTTTTTCCCCTTTTTTTTTGTTTTAATAGTGCTTTAAGTGAAACTTTACAGTTCAGGTTAGTTTCTCATACAAAAATTTATACACACCTTGTTGTGTGACCATAGTTACTCTCTCTATACTGTGACAGCACACTCCTCCTTTCTACCCTGGATTTCCTGTGTCGATTCAACCAGCTCCTGTCCCTTTTTGCCTTCTCATCTCACCTCTAGACAGGAGCTGCCCATTTAGTCTCATGTATATGCTTGAGCTAAGAAGCACAGTCTTCATGAGTATAATTTTAAGTTCCATAGTCCAGTCTAATCTTTGTTGGAAGAGTTGGTTTTGGGAATGGTTTTAGTTTTAGGCTAAAAGAGCGTCTGGGGGCCATGTCTTCCAGGATCCCTCCAGTCTCAGTCAGACCATTAAGTCTGGTCTTTTTACTAGAATTTGAGTTCCGCACCCCACTTTTCTCCTGCTCCGTCAGGGACTTTCTGTTGTGTTTCCTGTCAGGGTGGTCATTGGTGTTAGCGGGGCATCATCTAGTTCTTCTAGTCTCAGGCTGATGGAGTCTCTGGTTTATGTGGCCCTTTCCGTCTCTTGGGCTAATACTTTCCTTGTATCTTTCGTGGTCTTCATTCTCCTTTACTCCAGGTGGGTTGGGACCAATTGATGCATCTTAGATGGCCGCTTGCTAGCTTTTAAGACCCCAGATGCCACACACTAAAGTAGGATGCAGAACATTTTCTTAATAAACTTTGTTAATGCAGATTGACCTAGATGACCCCTACCCCTGCTACTCTGTCCCTCAAAGTGTTTGGTTGTTTGCAGGAAACTTTTTAGCTTTTGGTTTACTCTAGTTGTGCTGATGTCCCCTGTAGTGTGTGTTGTCCTTCGCTTCACCTAAGATAACTCTTGTCTACCATCTAGTTAGTGAATATCCCTCTCTCTCCCTCCCCACCCTTGTAACCATCAAAAAGTGTTTTCTTCTGTGTTTAAACCTTTTCTTGAGTTCTTACAATAGTGATCTTATACAATATTTGTCCTTTAGCGACTAATTTCGCTCAGCATAATGCCTTCCAGATTCATCCATGTTGTGAGATGTTTCATGGATTCATCGTTGTTCTTTATCATTGCGTAGTATTCCATTGTGTGAATATACCATAATTTGTTTATTCATTCATCCGTTGATGGGCACCTAGGTTGTTTCCATCTTTTTGCATTATGAACAGTGCTGCAGCGAACATGGGTGTGACTGTATCTATTTGTGTGACGGCTCTTATTTCTCTAGGATATATTCCAAGGAGTAGGATTGCTGGATCATATGGTACTTCTATTTCTAGCTTTTTAAGGAAGCGCCAAATCAATTTCCAAAGTGGTTGTACCATTTTATGTTCCCACCAACAGTGTGTTTAAGTATTCCAGTCTCTCCACAACCTCTCCAACATTTGTGTTGTGTTTTTGGATGAATGCTATCCTTGTTGGGATGAGATGGTATCTCATTGTAGTTTTGGTTTGCATTTCTCTGATGGCTAATGATGGTGAGCATTTCCTCATGTATCGTGTCTTCTTTGGTGAAGTGCCTATTCATATCCTTTGCCTATTTTTCAATCGGGTTATTTGTCTTTTTTTTTTTTTGGTTGAGGTTTTGCAGTATCTTGTGGATTTTAGAGATTAAACCCTAATCAGATTTGTCATAGCTAAAAATTTTTTCCCAGTCTGTAGGTTGTCTTTTTGGTGAGCATAAATGTTTGATTTTTAGAAGCTCCCAGTTACCTAGATTCTCTTCTGGTTTTTGTGCATTGTTCCTTATGGTTTGTATTCTGTTTATGCCATGTATTAGGGTTCCTAGCGTTGTCCCTATTTTTTCTTCCATTATCTGTTTTGATTTAGATTTTATATTTAGTTGTTTGATCCATTTTGAGTTAGTTTTTGTGCATGGTGTGAGGTATGGGTCTTCTTTCAGTTTTTTGCAGATGGATATCCAGTTATGCCTGCACCGTTTGTTAAAGAGACTGTCTTTTCCCCATTTAATAGACTTTAGGACTTTGTCAAACATCAGCTCATATATGGATGAATTTACATCTGGATTCTCAATTCTGTTCCATTGGTTTATGTATCTGTTGTTGTACCAGTACCAGGCTGTTTTGACTACCGTGACGGTATAACAGGTTCTAAAATTAGGTAGTGTGAGGCCTCCCACTTTGTTCTTCTTCTTGAGTAGTTATTTATCCAGGTCTCTTCTGTTTCCCTATGAAGTTGGTGATTTGTTTCTCCATCTGATTAAAAAATGCTGGTGGAATTTGCATCTGGATTGCATTGTATCTGTAGATCGCTTTGGGTAGAATTGACATTTTCACAACGTTGAGTCTTCCTACCCATAAGCGAGGTATGTTTTTCCACTTGTGTAGGTCTCTTTTGGTTTCTTGTGGTAGCGTCTTGTAGTTTTCATTGTATAGGTCTTTTATGTCTCTGGTTAGATTTATTCCTAAGTATCTTCTCGGGTGCTATTGTAAATGGTATTGATTTGGTGATTTCCTCTTTGAAGTTCTCTTTGTTGGTGTAGAGGAATCTTAACTGATTTTCGTATGTTTATCTTGTGTTCTAATACTTTGCTGTAATCTTCTATTAGTTGCAGTACTGTTGTGGATTCTTTGCGGATTTCTGTGTATTAGATTATATATGCAAGTAGAGATACTTTTATTTTATCCTTACCAATTTAGATGTCTTTTATTTCTTTTTCTAGCCTGATTGCTCTGGCTAGGACCTCCAACACAGTGTTGAATAAGAGTGGTGATAAAAGGCATCCTTGTCTGGTTCCCATTCTTAAGGCAAATGCTTTCAAACCTTCTCCATTTAAGATGATGTTAGCTGTTGGCTTTGTATAAATGCCCTTTATTATGTTGAGGAATTTCCCTTCTCTTCCTGTTTTGCTGAGACTTTTTATCATGAATAGGTGTTGAACTTTTCTGTATCAATTGATATGATCATGTGGTTATTGTCTTTTGTTTTATTTATGTGATGCATTACATTGATTGTTTTTCTAATGTGGAACCATCCCTGCATACCGGGTATAAATCCCACTTGGTCATGATGAGTCATTTTTGTGATATGTTGTTGAATTCTATTGGCTAGAATTTTGATGAGTATTTTTGTGTCTGTGTTCATGAGGGATATTGGTGTGTAATTTTCCTTTTTTTGGGTGTCTTTACCTGGTTTTGGTATCAGGGTTATGCTGGCTTCATAGAATGATTTTAGGAGTATTCCATCCTTTTCTGTACTGTGAAATATCTTTAATAGTAGTGGTGTTAATGCTTCTCTGAAAGTGGTGGAATTCTCCAGTGAAACTGTCAGGGCCAAGGGCTTTTTTTTGTTGGGCGTTTTAAAATTGCTTTTTCAGTCACTTCTTTTGTTGCAGGTTTATTTACTTGTTCTACCTCTGTGTTAGCTTAGGAAGGTAGTATGTTCCTAGAAATTTGTCTGTTCCCTCTAGGTTTTCAAATTTGTTAGAGTACAGTTTTTCATAGTGTTCCGTTATGATTCTTTTGATCTCAGTTGGGTCTGTTGTGGTATCTCCTGTCACATTTCTTATCCGGGTTATTTGCTTCCTCTCCTGTTTTTCTTTTGTCAGTTTGGCCAGTGGTTTATTGATTTTGTTGATCTTTTCAAAGAACCAGCTTTTGGTCTTGTTAACTCTTTCAGTTGTTTTTCTATCCTGTATTTCATCTAATTCTGCTCTAGTTTTTATTATTTTTTCTGGTGCTGGAGGGCTTCTTTAGCTGCTCTTTTTCTGTTTGATCGAGTTGAAGGGTTAATGTTTTGATTTTGACCCTTTCTTCTTTTTGAATGTGTGCATTTATTGCTATAAATTGATCTCTGGGCACTGTTTTTGCTGTATCCCAAAGGTTCTGGTGGGATGTGTTTTCATTCTCATTTGATTCCGTGAATTTTTTTATTCCATCCTTAATTTCTTCCATAACCTAGTAGTTTTTGAGCAAGATGTTTAGTTTCCATGTGTTTTTTTTTTTTTTTCCCTTTGCATTTTCTGTTAATAATTTCTACTTTATGGCTTTATGGTCAGAAAAGATGCTTTGTAATATTTCGATGCTTTGGAATCTCTTAAGGCTTGCCTTATTGCCTAATATGTGGTCTATTCTGGAGAATATTCCATGTGCATTGGAAAAGAAGGTATACTTGGCTGCTGTTGGGTGGAGTGTTCACTGTATGTCCATGAGATCAAGTTGGTTGATTGTAGCATTTAGATCTTCTGTGTCTTTATTGAATTTCTTTCTGAATGTTCTGTCCTTCACCGAAAGTGGTATGTTGAAGTCTCCTACTATTATTTTGGAACTGTCTGTCTCTCTTTTCAGTGCTGTTGGAACTTGTTTTATTTATTTTGGAGCACTGTTGTTGAGTGTGTAAGTATTTATTCTGATTATGTTCTCCTGCTGTATTGACCCTTATCTTTTGTGGTGAATTTAACTTTAAAGTCTATTTTGTCAGAGATTAATATTGCCACTCCTGCTCTTTTTTGATTGTTGTTTGCTTGATACATTTTTTTTCATCCTTTGAGTTTTAATTTGTTTGTGTCTTTAAGGTGTGTCTCTTGTAGGCAGCCTACATATGTATCGTGTTTTTTATCCATTCTGCCACTCTCTATTAGTGCATTTAGTCCGTTTATATTTAGCGTAATTATTGATATGTATGAGTTTAGTGCTGTTATTTTAGTATTTTTTTTAAATGTTGTTGACAGTTTCTTTGTTCCACTTAATTTTCTGTGCTGAGTCTTGTTTCTTTATGTCTTTTCTTTTCATCTTTTTCATTGTCATTGATTTTGTATATGCTGAGTCTATGTTTTTCTTGTTTTTTTATTTTGTATGTAGAATTGTTAGTTTTCTTTGTGGTTACTTTAATATTTACACCTATTTTTCTAATTTTAAACTAGTGTTTTATTTCTTTATATTGCCTTGAGTTCCTCTCCATGTGAAAGATCTGTGACTACATTTTTTATTCTCGCTTTTTTGTCTTAATGTTGTCATCTTTTACATATTCAGTGTTTTAGCTTTGATTTATTTTTGTGACTTTTCTATTTGGGGTGATATCTGGTTGCTCTGTTCTGTGTTCCAGTCTTGGGTTGTTATCTGATGTTATTGATTTTCTAACTAGAGAACTCCCTTTAGTATTTCTTGTAATTTTGGTTTCGTTTTTGCAAATTCCCTAAACTTCTGTTTATCTGGAAATGCCCTAATTTCGCCATCATTTTTTTTTAAATTTTCTTTTTTTATTGTATTTTCAGGTGAAGGTTTACAGAACAAATAGATTCTCATGAAACAGTAGTACGCATATTGTTTTATGACATTGGTTAACAACCCCATGACATGTCAACCCTCTCCCTTCTCTACCCTTTTTGTTTTTTTTTTTTGGTGAAAATATATATAGCCAAAGATACACCATTTCAAAAATTTCTACATGCACAGTTCAGTGACATTGACTATGCTCTTAAAGTTGTGCTGCTGTTCTCACTTTAGATGAAGGTTTACAGAACAAAATATTTTTTCATTAAACAATTAGTACATATGTTGCCTTATGATAATGGTTAACCTCACAACACATCAGCACTATCCTTACTCAACCTTGGGTTCCCTATCGCCAGCTTTCCTGTCCCCTTCTGCCTTCTAGTCCTTTTCCCTGGACTGCTGTGCCTCATTAGTCCCATTTGGTTTTATGAGGCTGTCCACTTCCCGGCTGAACGGTGAACCTCGGAAGTGACGTCACCCCTGAGCTAAAAGGGTGTCTGGGGGCCATACTCTTGGGGTTTCTCTGGTCTCCTTTAGGCCAGTAAATCTGGTGTTTTTTTGTGAGTTAGAATTTTGTTCTACATCCTTCTCCAGCTCTGTCCAGAACCCTCTGTTGTGATCCCGGTCAGAGCATTCACTGGTGGTAGCTGGGCACCATCTAGCTGTACTGCGCTCAGTCTGGTGGAAGCCTTAGTGGCTGTGGTCACCATCATATTTGAGAGACAGTTTTGCTGGGTATATAATTCTTGGCTGGTAGTTTTTTTCCTTCAAGGCTTTATATACGTCATCCCATTGCCTTCTTGCCTGCATTGTTTCTGCTGAGTAGTCTGAGCTTGGTCTTATTGACTATGCGTTGTAGGTGACTTTTCATTTATTTCTAGCTGCTCTTAAAATTTTGTTTTTATCTTTGGTTTTAGCAAGTTTGATTATAATATGTCTTGGTGGCTTTCTTTTGGGATCTATCTTGTGTGGGATTTGATGAGCATCTTGGATAGGTATCTTCTCATCATTCATGATATCAGGGAAGTTTTCTACCAAGAAATCTTCAACAATTCCTTCTGTATTTTCTGTTATCCCCCCTGTTCTGGTATTCCAATCACTTGTAGTTTATTTCTCTTGATAGAGTCCCACATAATTCTTAGGGTCGCTTCATTTTTTAAAATTCTTTTATCTTATTTTTCCTCAAATAAGTTGGTAACAAGTGTTTTATCTTCAGTCTCACTAATTCTGACTTCCATTGCCTCAATTCTGCTCTTGTGACTTTCTACTGAGTGGTCTAATTCTGAAATTTTATTGTTAATCTTTTGGATTTCTGATTGCTGTCTCTTTATGGATTCTTGCAGCCTGTTAAGTTTGTCATTAAGCTCTTCTCTAATCTTCTTACGTCTCTCTATTGGTTTGTCTGTGTGTTCCTTGTATTGTCTTGGACTTTGTCTCATCTCCTTGCTGATCTCTTGAAAAGTTCTGTATATTAATTTTTTGTATTCTGTCTCTGAATTCCAAGACGTTCTCTTCCTCTGGAATATTTCTTGATTCTTTGTCTTGGGCGCCTGCCATCATGGTCTCCCTCTTTATGTGATTTGTTATTGACTCTTGTCTCTGAGCCATCGATAAGTTATTATATTTATTTAGTTTATGTTTGCTTACTGTGTTATGGCTTCTTGTTTTGATAGGCCCAAATAGGCTGCTCTTGTGAGCTAGTTTGATTGTTGGCACCTTTGAAGCTGTAACATCCTGTCACCAGGTGGTTAGGTCTGTTACTAGTTATGTGAGCCCAGGAGTCCATTTACTTTTCTTGTATGGTTTCAGCTCAGGTGTCCAGGTAGTCGGTCACCAAGTGTTTGGTGTAGGCTCTCACCTATAGGCCTAGGCAAGCAGCCATCATTGGAGTAGGCACAGGTGTCTGGCTGCAGTAGGGGTTCATGCACTTAGCAAGGCAGGTGGTTGCCCCTGAGTGTCTAACAGGAAAGCATGTCCCTGTTCCCTAGAGCGAGTAGGTAGGTGGGTTTTGCAACCAGACTATGAGCAGCCAATGCTGTTGGCTGTAAGGACTGGGTGGCACCACTTATTCTTGGACCCCTGTCATGAGTGGCTATGTGGCATGGGTGAGGCCACCAGCCCTGAGGCCCTTGATGTGGGTAGGTGAGGACCCTGTTTAAAGGGCAGAGTGGTGTCAAATGTCAGGAACCTGTCACTTCACCATATAGCTAACACAGTTGAAGTTAGGCTTAAGGTATATATTCTGTTGTACTGTGGTAATGGAGGCCTATGCTGTTGAAATGGGTCCACACAGGTATATGCAGGAGTGAAAGGCATTCAGAGTCCATGGACCCTTATGCCTGTGCCCAGGCAAAGGAGTTGTTCCTACCCTGAGTTCCTGGCTCATGGGAGCTGACAGATTATTTTTTCCTGTTTGTTAATTTCCTCTCCAAGGCTGGAGAATGGCTCATAGCATGTGATATGTCCTACTTCCGGCCCAGGGACCTGGTGCAGAGCTGGTGCAGAAGGGATGGGCGGAGCAGGTAAATGGGAGAGAGATTTTTCCCTAAGAGGGTGTTTTTTGATCCACGTGGTAGGTTAGACACATGTACTTATCTTTTGTGGATTGAGTGCTGCTTTTCATTGGTTCTGGGGGCTTGGGTAGACTGTCTGCTGCTCGGTTTCTGCCGATGTGGAAAATGCGTCCCGAGCGCCACTGCTTGCCTGACTCTGCACACCAGCCGATCTGGCCCGCAGGGTGCCACTTCCCACCTGGTCCAGTCTGGCATCTCCTCGCTGCTTCTGAACCATCTCTACTTCCCCCTGCTTCTCAGTCCGATTCCTCAGCTTTGCCCTTGATGTTCGGGGTACCTAGATTGCCATATTCACTTGTTTTTTCGGGTCTTTGTTGTAAGAGGGACCACAGGAAGCGTCTGACTACTCTGCCTTCTTGGCCCCGCTTCCTCATCTTGTTCTGTAAGTGTGATTTCTTATGGTTTATCTGAAAATGATTTTCTTAAATTCTAAATACCTGTGGATGTTGTCCTACTTAGTATTTTGCGTTATCGATTTCTAGTATAATTGTGTTGTGGTCAGGGAACATATTCTAGGATTTTATTTTTTTGATGTTTATGGAGACTTCCTTTAACTTCTTGTATTTGGGGGTATTTTTGGAAATGTTTCATATGTGGTTGAAAATAATGTGTTCTGCAATTGTTGTGGTAATAATTGTGTATTAGATCAGATTTAAAATTAATTATGTTGCTCACAGCTTCTCCAACCTTTCAGGTTAGTTTTGATTTGCTTGTTTTACCAGTTGCTGAGAGGGTTGTGTTAAAATCTCCAGTTAAGATTTTAGATTTGTATCTTTCTCCTTGTAGTTGTCATTTGGGGATTATATATTTTTAGGCTATGTTGTTAGATGCAAGCAGTTTGAAATTGTTAAGTTTTCCTGTTGAATTGAACTTTTTACCATTATGATATGACTCTTAATTTCTAATACTGCTTTTTGCCTTAAAATGCTTTCTTGTGTTTGATAATAACATAGGTATACCAGTTTTCTTTAGATTAGTATTTGCATAGTTTATTTATTTCCATCTTTTTTGTTTAATCCTTTCTCTATTCTTATGTTCTCAGTAGGTTTCACAGTCTTGGTTTGTCTGGAGGATTTAATCCATGAACCAAAACACGTTGCTGTCGAGTTGATTCTGACTCATAGCAACCGTATAGAACAGAGTAGAACTGCCTCATAGGGTTTCTAAGGAGCAGCTAGTAGATTCAAACTGCTGACCTTCTGGTTAACAGCAAATCTTGTAACCACTGTGCCGCCAGGGCTGCAGTCAATAAACATGTGATGTAATTTGTGATATGTTTGAGGATAAATCTCTTATTTTGTGTTATTTATACTGTCTGTTGCATATTCCCTTCTATTTTGAGTATTTTTGTGTTAAACATCACTGTATCACTGGGGGGTGATGTCATTTCAGTCATACTTTCTTCTGCAACTTAAAGCATTAGCCACCACCTTTGCCCTTTATACAAGGTGGAGGAGGAGGGAAGAAAAGAAATAATTACCATAAAACAGTTGCTAGCTATAGTATTTTCTTCCACAGGTGGTCTTGCAGCGTAATTAATAATAATAGTTACCTTCTTCCTTTACCTATTCCAGTTGGTTTATGCCAGTATTGGGCTGGGTGAGTTTTTGTTGTTATTTTTTAACTTGGTGTAGATAGTCATTCTGTGGCATATGAGTGCTTGATGGGCCTGTCTTTATCCTTGGACGATACTGGACAAGGGAGTTCTAAGAGGTGCCCTAGTAAATACCCTGGGTTCTAGATATAGTCCTCTCTTGCTCTCATTTTGTAGTATTAACCTAGGATTCAATCACCCCAGCCAGTACAGTGATTCTCTTCTCTACTTTTTGGCCAGGCACCATCTGTTTCCAGTTATCAGAACCATAATGGTATTTGCAGACCTGCCCAGGAGTGCAAGTTAGGGTATGGCTGAGCAGAGTGAAATACATCTACTGCTCACTTACTGCCTATCTCATTAGCTGACATTTCGCATTTACGACAATAGTAAAAAATCTACTATCTGATTATTTTGCTCATTAATGATGTATGTCTGGCAGTAACAAACACCAAGGTGCTAGGTGATCCAATACTCTGAATCGAGGATCAAATACAAAAGAGGATGCCAGTTAATCTTCTTATAATTTAAGCTAAAACAGACAGCATTTTTGATACTCTTAAGGAATGTGCAGGTGAGAAATGCAGTGAAACATTCACTCCCACCCATGGCTGGTTTTTGAGATTGCAGGGATGATTCACTACCGCAGCACACACTTAAACGTGAAGCTGCTGGTGCTGACGAAGAAGCTGCGAAACTCCTTTTAAATGAAATTGACAAAATTATCTCAGAAGGGAACTATTTGCCTGAACAAATCTTTAATGTGGATGAGACCAGATTATACTGGAAGAAAATGCCAGAGTGGACCTGCATCCATAAAGAGGCCAAAGCAATGCCTGATTTAAGGCATTTAAAGACAGTGACCTTGTTATTAGGTAGAAACGTTGCTGGATTCAAGCTTAAAGCTATTTATGATTTAAAAAGGAGATAATGCATGTGTATTCAAGAAAACAACCAAGTACTTGTTACGTGCTATTGAGTTTAGTTGGTGTGACTTTCCTGAGAAAATAACATTTATACATCTGGTATGACTTTTTTTTTTTTTAGTATTGAATTGTTTAGTGTGAAAATGCTTTTACTTGCTAGGTGTTGCTTTTGCCATTTTGTGAGGAGAAAAACTTATTTAGTGATAACTTATATCTAAAAACTGATCAATACCATACCAAATTTAATACTCATAATTCCTGAAAGAGAAAACTCTATCCTAATCTACAAGCCTTATGCATTTTTTTTTTTTTCCGTTTCAAAAATTTTTATTACATACACATTTAAGTGACATTGACTCTGCTCTTCTAATTATGCTGTTATTCTCACTTAAGATGAAGGCTTACAGGACAAAATAGTCTCCCATTT
>NW_004444135.1:689803-690893 GCF_000243295.1 Trichechus manatus latirostris | reverse complement strand
GTCCCTTTTTAAAAAAAAAATTTGACTGAGCAGGCGGACTGTGTGTTCTTTGTTGTTTGCTCGTCTGTGCGCTCAATACTTTTCGTCTTCTTCTCCAACTGGCAGGATCAGTCACTCAGATATGGTACAGCAGGGCAGGTCTAGCTGAAGAGGAGTTACTGGGACGGGTTCTTTGTGGCACTTACTATAGCCACCAGAGCGGGTCGGTAATCAGTGCAGGGCAGGTTCCAGTAGGCCATGCCCGTGCTGCTTGGTGGTGTGACGTCAAGCGCACAGTGCAGGTAGGCAGGATGCAGCGGGGAGATTGTTATGTGTGGAGCTAAGATCATTATGGGAGAGAGGAGAGAGGAACAGGAGCCAAAAACTTAGAAACAAACAGAAAAGAATGCTAGGGGAGTTTGCCGTTGGAATGGAGAGATGAGAAACTGTGAAATGGAGAGAAACAGAAAGGGGAAGTGGAAGAATAGAAAAAAATAAATAAAAATCAGAAAGGTTAAAGAACCGCAAAGTTCCCAGGGATCCCACTGGTGCAGCTATGAGGTCTGGGGAAGTCGCTGTCAGGTGTTGCAATACAGCCTGGCTAGAAGGCGTAGAGGTATAGAACTCCTGGTTTTCAGGGATCAGAAAGAGAAGGAAGATATAGAGGGATGAGAAACTGAGCAATGAAGAAAGACAAAAAGGGAAAAAGAGGGAAAAGAAAGCAAAACAAATTTTAAAAAAAAAGAACAAGAAAGGCCCCACAAAAAAACAGAAAAAAAAAAAACTAGGGAGAAAAGAAATGTCCTCAGGGATTTCTCTGCACGTCTGTGGAAGCTGAAGGGGAGTTCCTTGCCATGCAGCTCCGCCTGGCTAGAAAGGGCTCCCAATTCAAGAAGAGAAAAGTATACAAAGAAACAATTCAAAATGAACAAAAGCCCCAGGGTCCCACCAGCTCTGTAGCCCAGACCGGGAAGCAGCTCCACACTCGAATGGAGCTCCGCAGCCCCTCATGAAGAGAAGCAAAGGTGGCGCATGGAGCCAGGCACTCAAGCAAAAGGAGATGGAGGTGGTGAGAGGCAAGAGATCAAAAGAAGCAGGAAAAAAAAAAAAA
>NW_004444135.1:608832-689036 GCF_000243295.1 Trichechus manatus latirostris | reverse complement strand
CCCCTGTTTGCTGGTCTCTGATAGGAGTCCAAGATGGTGGATCCATGCTGCGTTAGCTGGTAGGGGACCTCTGCATGAATCTCTCCTCACTCTCCATTCTCTGTCAGTTTTCTCACTCCATTTGGTGCTTGGCTGAGTTCTCTATCTTTTCATTTGATGTTTTAGAGTTTCAGGATTGTTGTATTCTCTGTTCGGCTTAGTTTTTTGGATCTTTGCTGTGGAGGGACGGTGAGGTGCTTCTGCCTAGAGCGCCATTTTGCCAGAACTCCCAACAGCAAACTTTTAAAACCGAAGACACTACTTGCCAAAGTAGGATATAGAAAATTTTTTTTTGAACTGTGTTATGCCACTTGACCTAGATGTCCCCCAAGACCATGGTCCCCAGCCCTAAACCTCAGTAACTCCGTCCCTGAAGGTGTTTGGATTTTTCTAGAAGGCTTCTATGACTTTGCCTTGGTCAAGTTGTGCTGACATTCCGTATATTGTGTTGTCTTTCCATTCACTGACGTTAAGACTTCTCTACTGTCTAGTTAGTGATTTCCCCTCCCTACTCCTCCCATCCCTTGTAACCATCAAAGATGTGTTTTTTCCTGGGTTTAAACCTTTTCTAGGGTTTTTATAGTAGTGCTCTGATACAGTGTTTGTTCTTTTGTGATTGACTTATTTCACTCAGCATAATGCCTTCCAGCTTCATCCATGTTGTGAGATGTTTCGCAGATTCATCATTGTTCTTTATCATTGCATAGTATTCCATTGTGTGTAGGTACCGTAATTTGTTTATCCATTTATCTGTTGATGGGCACTTAGGTTGTTTTCATCTTTTTGCTATTGTGAATAATGCTGTAATGAACATGGGCGTGCACAAGTCTACTGGTGTGACAGCTCCTATTTCTCTAGGATGTATTCCTAGGAGTGGGATTGCTGGATCATATGGTATTTCTATTTCTAGCTTTTTAAGGAGGCGCCATATTGTTTTCCATAGTGGTTGTACCATTTTACATTCCCACCAGCAGTGCATAAGAGTTCACAAACTCCCCGCAACGTCTCTAACATTTGTTATTTTCTGTTTTTTTGATTAGTGCCAATAATGTCAGGGTAAGATGGTATCTCATTGTAGCTTTGATTTGCAGTTCTCTAATGGCTAATGATTGAGAACATCTTTTCACGTGTCTGTTAGCTGCCTCAGTGTCTTCTTTGATGTTGTGTCTATTCATATCCTTTTTCCATTTTTTAATTGGATTATTTGTCATTTTGTTGTTGAGGTGTTGAAGTATTCTGTAAATTTTAAAGATTAGACCGTGATTGGATATGTTGTAGCCAAAATTTTTTTCCTAGTCTGTGAAGTCTTTTGATGAGAGTTTTTAATTTTTAGGGGCTCCCTGTTATCCAGTTTATCTTCTGGTGTTTGTGCATTGGTAGTTATGGTTTGTATTGTATTTATACCCCTAGTGTTGTCCCAATTTTTTCTTCAATTAACTTTATTATTTTAGGTTTTATATTTAGGTGTTTGATCCACTTTGAGTTAGTTTTTGTGTATGGTGTGAAGTATGGGACTTGTTTCATTTTTTTACAGGGGAATATCCAATTTTGCCGGCACCATTTGTTAAAAAGACTGTCTTTTCCTCATTTAATGTACTTCGATCCTTTGTCAAAGATCAACTGACATTAGTTGGATGGATTGTGTCTGGTTCTCAATTCTGTTCCATTGATCTATGTGTCTGTCGTTGTACCAGTACCAGGCTGTTTTAAATGCTGCGGCTGTATAGTAGGTTCTCTGATCAGGTAGTGTGAGGTCTCCTTTTTTGTTCTTTTTCTTCAATAATGCTTTGCTTATTCGGGCTCTTGTATGTTTCCATATAAAGTTGGTGATTAGTTTTTCCATCTCATTAAATAATTGGGTATTTAGGTTGGATTGCATTGTATCTGTAGATTGCTTTGGGTACGATTGACATTTTCACAATGTTGAGTCTTCCTATCTATAGTCATGGAATGTTTTTCCATTTATGTGGGTCTCTTGGTTTCTTGCAATAGTGTTTTGTAGTTTTCTCTGAATAGGCGTTTTACATCCCTGTTTAGATTTATTCCTAAGTATGTTATCTTTTTAGAGACTATTATAAATGGTATTGTTTTCCTGATTTCCATTTCAGAGTTTTCTTTGTGAGTGTAGAGGAAGCCAAGTGATTTTTGTATGTTTACCTTGTATCCTGCTACTCTGCTGAATCTTTCTATTCATTCCAGTAGTTTTCTTGTGGAATCTTTGGGGTTCTCTACATATAGGATCATATCATCTGCAAATAGGGATAGTTTTACTTTTCTCTTTTCTAATTTGGATGTTCTTTATTACTTTTTCTTGCCTTATTGCTATAGCTAGGACTTCCAGCACAATGTTAAGTAGGAGTGATGATAAAAGGCATTCTTGTCTTGTTCATGTCCTCAGGGAGAGTGCTTTCCACCTCTCTGCTGAGAATGATGTTGGCTCTAGGTTTTGTGTAGATACCCTTTATTATGTTGAGGAATTTCTTTTTTATTCCTATTTTATTGAGAGTTTTTATCAGGAATGAGTGTTGGATTTTATCAAATGTTCTTTATGTGTCGATTGAGATGGTCATGTGATTCTTTTGTTTATTTATGTGGTGGATTACATTGATAGTTTTTCTAATGTTGAACGATCCTTGCATACCTGGTATGAATCCCACTTGATTGTGGTGTATTATTATTTTATATAATGCTGAATTTGATTGGCTAGAATTTTTTGTTAATTTTTGCATCTGTATTCATGAGAGATATTGGTCTGGAATTTTCTTTTTTTGTGATGTCTTTGCCTGCCTTTGAAATCAGGGTTATGTTGGCTTCATAGAGTGAATTCGGGCGTATTCCTTCCATTTCTATGCTCTCAAATAGTTTGAGTAGTACTGGTGTGAACTCTTCTCTGAATGTTTGGTAGAATTCTCCAGTGAAGCTGTCTGGTTTGGGTTTTTTTTTTTTGGTTGGCAGTTTTTTTATTATCTCTGATCACTTCTCTTGTTATGGGTCTGGTCAGATTTTCTATCTCAGCTTGTGTTACTTTAGGTAGGTAATGTGTTTTTAGAAATTTTTCCATTCCTCTACGTTCTCAAATTTGTTGGAGTACAATTTTTCATAGTATTCTCTTACGGTCCTTTTAATATTCGTTGGGTCTGTTGTAATGTCCCCCATCTTGTTTCTTATTGGGTTATTTGCTTTCTCTTCTGTTTTTTCTTATGTCACTTTGGCCAGTGATTTGTCGATCTTTTCAGAAAATGAACTTTTGGTCTTGCTGATTCTTTCTGTTGTTTTTCTGTTCTCTATTTCATTTATTTCTGCTCTAATCTTTATTTTTTCCTTTCTTCTGGTGGCTGTGGGCTTCTTTTGTTATTCTCTATTTGTTCGAGTTGTAGGACTGACTTTTTGATTTTGGCCTCTTCTTTTTTGATGTGTGTGTTTATTGCTATAAATTGACCCCTGAGCACTGCCTTTGTTATGTCCCAAAGGTTTTGGTATGATGTGCTTTCATTGTCATTTAATTCTAGGAATGTTTTTATTACATCTTTGATTTCTATTACCCAGTTGTGTTTAAGGAAGGTGTTATTCTGTTTCCATGTATTTGATTTTTTTTTGTTTTACTTGGTCTTTTATTAATTTCTAGTTTTTGACATTGTGATCAGAGATAGTGCTCTGTATTAATTTGATGTTTTGGGTATTATTGAGGGTTGCTTTGTGGCCTAAAATGTGGTCTATTCTGGAGAATGTTCCATGTCTGTTGGAAAAGAATGTATACTTTGCTGCTGCTGGGTACAGTGTTCTTCTGTACATGTCTAGGAGGTCAAGTTGGTTGATCTTGGCCTTTAGATCTTCTGTATTTTTGTTGAGTTTCTTTCTAGATGCTCTATCCTTTACTGAGATTGGTGTGTTGAAGTTTCCTACTATTATTGTGGGACTGTCTATTTGTGTTTTCAGTGGCGTTAGTTTGTTTTATGTATTTTGGAACCCTGTCGTTGAGTGTGTAGATATTTATTAAGATTATGTCTTCTTGATGTATTGTCGCTTTAGTTATTATATAATGTTCTTTTGTGTCTTTCATGGTTGATTTTGCCTTAAAATCTATTTTATTTGAGATTAGTATTGTCACTCCTGCCCTTTTTTTGTTACTGTTTGCTGGATACATTTTTTCATCCTTTGATTTTTAATATATTTATGTTTTTGTGCCTAAGGTATGTCTATTACAGACAGCATATTGATGAGTCATGTTTTTTATTCTTTCGCTGTTCTCTGTTTCTTTACAGATGCCTTTAAGCCATTTACATTCATTGTGATTATCAGTAGGTATGAGTTTATTGCTGTCATATTGTGCTTTTTTTGAGTTGCTGATCTTTTTTCTCTTTCTTGTGTTGAGTTCCTTTTGTTTTCTTTTATTATTATAGACTTTGTGTTTACTGAGGCTTTGTGTTTTTCTTCTTATGTATTTTGATGAGTAGTTTTGTTAACTTTCTTTGTGGTTACCTTGAAGTTTAACCTTATCTTTCTAATTTTGAACCAGTTTTTTATTACTTGATATCATCTTCCATTTGAAAATTTTATACCTACACTGTTTATTCCCCCTTCTATTGTTTTTATGTTGTCATCATTTACTGATTGATGTCTCTGTTCCCGTTTTAAATATTTTAGCTTTATTTTATTATTGAAATTTCTTTAGATAGATTAGTATCTGGCTGATGCTTTCCTGTGTCCTAGGCTCTGCTTGTTGTCTCATGTTGTTCTGTAAATGAAGGTGTCCCATTAAATTTTTTGTAAGTCTGGTTTGGTTTTTATGAACTTCCTTAATTTCTTTTTATCTGGAAATGGCCTAATTTTGCCATTGTATTTGAGAGAGAGTTTTGCAGGATATATTATTCTGGTTGGTAGTTTTCTTTTTTTGGGGTTTTATATATATGTCATCCTATTTCTTCTTGTCTGTATGGTTTCTGCTGAGTAATCAGAGCTTGGTCTTATTGTTTCTTCTTTGGTTTTTCTCAAGCTGCTCTCAGGATTCCTTCTTTGTCTTTGGTTTTGGCAAGTGTCATTATATGTCTTGGTGACTTTCTTTCTCGTCTATCCTATGTGGGGTTTGTTCAGCTTTTTGGATGGTCAGCTTTTCATCTTTTATGAAATGAAAGCAAATCTTCAACAGTCTTCTCTGTGTGTTTCAGTTTCTCCCACTGTTTTGGAACTACAGTCACACGCAAGTATTTGCACTTGATTGTGTCCCACATGATTTTTCGATTTTCATCATTTTTTTTCATTATTTTCTCTACTTTTTCCTCCAACAAAGTGGCATGCATGAATTTGCCTTCAATCTTGCTGATTCTGTCTTCATTGTTTATTTGCTCCTAAAACTTTCTGTTGAGTTGTTCATTTCTGAAATTTTGTTTTCTGTTGAATTTCTGGTTGCTGTTTTTGTGTGATTTCTAATTTTGAAGTTAATATATTATTTTTCTTAATTTTTCTATTGCTTTGTCTATGTTTTGCTTGATTTTGGCTATGTTTTCTTTGGTTTTATGTCTGTTTCCCACGAGTTTGGCTGTTTTTTCCTTTGTTTTATCTGTATTTTCCTTTATCTCTTTCCCAGTCTCTTGGAGAGCCATAAATATTAGTTTTTTGAGTTCCATATCAGGTAATTCCATTACTTTTTCTATTGCGAGGTCATCTGATTCTTTATCTTGGTTATGCTGGAGCTATCTTGTACTGTTTTTTTTTATGTTTTGATATTGTTTCTTGTTTCCAAGACATTACGGCATTACTTTATTGGTTGATTGATTGTATGCGTGTTTGTTTCGTTCTGCTTCTTTGTTTTGATAGGGCGAACGGGCCAGACATGCTTTGCTGCTTGCTCACCTGTGAACACGAATAGCTCTCACCACTTTGTCTGGGTGAGCAGTGCAGCAGCAGGCAGAGTGAGCCCACTTTGTTTTACACTGGTTTGGCGAGGTGGCTGATGGTGGATGGCTGGGCACCGTCTCCCTCCTGATGTTGGTCCAGTGGTGTGGGAGTGTTCACAGTCCTTCACTAGATCTGCATGGGTGTTGTGCGGGGAGTGGTATGGGCTCACTTCTCACTGTTAAGCATCCGGTCGAGTGGCAGGAGGGGAGGGGCAGTGCAGGCCCGCTGTGGCGGTAGTCCTGAGCATAGGGGATGCTCTAGCTGCAGTGGCTTGGTGAGGGCCTGTGAGAAAGGTGACATGGCTAACAGGGCTAGATGGGTGGGAGAAAGAAAAGAAAAGATAATGAGTAGCTAGCAGGTGAGGGCAGGGTGGCCCTGGGGGCCAGCAGGAAAGGGAGTGTAGTGTACGGGGCTAGGTGGGTGGTAGAAAGAAAAAAAAGAAAGAAAAAGAAAAAAGAAAATAAATGGCGTGTTTGGTGCCAGTCGGTGTTCCAGTGGCACTCTATCCACAGTGGTAAGGTGGGGGCTGGTGAGAAGCAGGGATAAGTAGTGTATGGGTTAGGTGGGTGGAAGAAAGAAAAATAAGAAAGGAGAAAAGAGGAAAAAAATGGTGGCACAGGCACGGTATAGGCTGGCAAATGGAGATGGGTTGAACCTGGGGCTGGTGGGAAGGGAGGGGATGTGACGTACTGTGCTAGGTGGGAGGGTGAAAGAAAAGAAAGAAAAAAAATGGCAGCATGGTGGGGGCCACAGGTCAGGGCAGGGTGGACCTGGGGCGGCAGTGGTCAGGTGTGCCAGTGGCTCTGTAGTTGTGGTGGTGTGGTAGCGTTTGGTGGGGAAGGTGAGGAGGTGGTGTACAGGGCTAGGTAGGAGGGAGAAAGAACAGGAAGAAAGAGAAATGAAAAGAAATGGAGTCGTGGTGGGTACCAGCAGGCGGGGGCGGGGTTGACCTGGAGCAAAGATGGACTGGTGGCTCTCAAGCTGTGGTGGTGCAGTGGAGTCCAGTGGAAAGGGGTGGAGGTGCAAATGGGGCTAGAGTGGGAGGGAGAAAGAAAAGAGGGAAAGGGAAGAAAAAGAAAAAAAAATAATGTGGAAGGAGCTCGTAGCTGGGGGCAGGCGGTACCCAGGGAGGCTGCATGCTGGTGGCTCTAACCACAGTGGTGTGGCGTGGCCCAGCGTGAAGAGGTGGAGGTAGCAGAAGGGTAAGGGGTAGGTAAGTGTGTTTATTTGGTTACCGGGTCTCTGTCTCCTGTCGGGAGTCCCGTGAAGTTACCTTCCTGTACTCCCTGTCCAGGGTCGTTGCTGGCTGTGCTCCAAGATGGTAACTTTGTGACATGTTAATTGGCAGGGGACCTCCACTCTGTATCTCTCCTCCTGTTTTCCTTCAGTTTCTTCTTCCATAGGGTGTTTAATCTAGTTCTTTATCCCTTCATTTGATTTTTGGGGTTCCAGGATTGACATTTGTATCTGTTTTACTTAGTTTTTCAGGTCTTTGCTGCAGAGGCACAGCATGGTGTGTTTGTCTACGGCACTATGTTGGCTTCATCTCCAAGTCTAGACTTTTTAAGAATTTGAATTCTGTTTTACATTTTTCTCCCATTCTGTCAGGATTTATGTATGGTGCCCCTGATCAGAAACGTTGGTAGTGGTAGCCAGGTACCATCTAGTTCTTTTGGTTACAGCTTTCTTTGATAGTTTTGTTAAAGCATAATTTATGTACAATAAACTACTTTCTCTTAAATGTACAATATGGTGGGTTTTGACAGATGTCTACCTATAGCCATGAAACTGCCACCACAATCAAGATACATTATTTTTCAGTCACTGTCAAAAGTCCATCTCTTCCTCCACCCATCACCCTGGGCAATGACTGATCTCCTTTCTGTTACTGTAGATTAGTTGTCTTTTCTAGAATTTTGTGAAGAATGGAATCATATAGTATGTACTCGTTTTTTGTAACTTTTTTCACTCGGTGTAATGATTTTGAGGCTCATCCATGTGGTTCCATGTGTTCATAGTTTGTTTCTTTTGATTGCTGAATAGTTTTCCATTGTATTGATTTATACCACATTTTTTCTATCCGCTCACCTGACTTTTGGGCTGTTTCCAGTTGAGTATTGTGCATAAAGCTGTTATGAAGATTTTGAACATGTGTTTTCATTTCTTTTAGGTAGATATGTAGAGGTGGCACGACTAGGGTTCCTGTCTAAAAAATCTTTGCCTACCCTGGGCTCTCAAAGATTTTCATCTTTGTTTCCTTACAGAAGTTTTCTACTGTAGTTTTACTTTTATATTTAGTTTTGTGACCAATCTTAAATTAATTTTTGTGTTGGTATGATAAGGGTTGATGCTCTTTTTTTTTTTTTTTTTTTTAGTGTTTGGATATCGAGTAATTCTAGCACCGTATGTTTTGAAAACACTTTCCTTTCTTCATTTATTTGCCTTGGCACCTTTGTCAGAAATCACTTGACCATAAATATATGGTCATGTCTGTGTCTATATTCTGTAATCTATTCCATTCTGTATTTTTTTTGGTCAGTATTAAACTGCTTTGATTACTGTAGCTTTATATTAAGTTTTTTTTATAACTTATTTTATTTTTGTTGTTTTTGAGAATATACATTGCAGAACTTAAAACCAGTTCCACAATTTCTACATGTACAATTCAGTAACATTAATTACATTCTTTGAGTTGTTCAACCATACTTACCCTCTTTTTCCAAGTTGTTCCTCCCCCATTAACATAAACTCACAACTAAGTTATTACTATTGCTAAGTATTTTTTAATATCAGCCAAGTGCAAATCTACCCTCATTACTTCTTGTTACTGTGTGTGTGTGTTGTAAATAGTGTATTTTTTTTTTTCTATTTTGTGTTTCAGCTGATTGTTTATTTAAAGCCTTTGAATTTTTTTCTTTTTTATTGTGGTAAATTATACACAACATAAAATTTGCCATTTTAACCATTTTCAAGTGTGCAGTGCAGTGGCATTAATCACAATGTTGTGCAACCATCACCACTGTTTGTTTCCAAGACTTTTTCATCACCCCAAACAGAAACTGTGTACCCATTAAGCAATAACTCCCATTCCTCCCTTCCCCCAGCCCATGATACCCACTAGAAAGCTTTTTGGTTTTGAATGTTTATTTTTTTTTATCCATTCACCTTATTGAATTCATGTATCAATCATTTTTCTGTTAATTCTCTTGGAATTTTTTTTCTGCAAATACAAAAATTTTCTTTCAAATTTTTGTTTTTTATTGCTTTCTCTTGCTCAATTGTATCACCTCTGGAACACTGCTAAAAAATACTTCCTAAATTTAGTGGAAGACTTTGTGTTACGGCATTAAGCATGGTATTGGCTTTTGGTTTGTACACTCCAAAAGTTGATGATACTATTTTAAGATATCCTCAGTCCTTCAGCTGCCAGCGTGTTCCTTTTACTGCCATGAGTAGAGCATCAGGAGTGTGGCTATATAAATGCATCTGTATTATCTATAATAATTCTTTTTGAAAATTGTTAATTGTGTAACTTATACTTCTATTTACACATAGGACATACATGTGTAGGCTTTCTAATTCTCTTTTGTTTTTTTTTTCTTTCATCCGAATCCCCTCCTTTTCTCTCCGCTCTCCCGTGATTCATTTTAACGTACTCATTTTGTGGCATACTTTCTTTAGTAGCTCCTAGAGGAAGATGAGTGGGAAACCCTTTGTGTCTGGAAATATGCTTAAACTCTACTTATATTTGTTTGGCTGGGCATTGAAGTCTACTTTGAACATGGTTTTCTTTCAGCGTTTTGAAGGATGTTTCCATTATCTTATTTCTAGTGTTGCTATTGAGAAATCTGATGTCATTCTGCTTCTTATTAATCCTTTGCATGTGGTGGTTTTTTCTCCCTCTAGATAGCTTGAGGACCAGTGTTTTATCATTACGATATGTTTTTAAAAATCTTTTTTCATACATTGTGCTAGATGTTCTTGACTCTTTTAATCTGGAAGTTCATGTCTTTCAGTTCTAGGAAAATGTCTTGAATTCTTCATTCTTTTTCTTCAGTACGTTTTCTGCTTTCTAAAGCCCTAGTTGTTGGACTGTTGGATCTCTGTGCATTGGTTCTCATATTTTATTGTTTTTTTACTTCTGTTTTCCATGTTAGTCTTTTCGTTTTACTTTATAGATTTCCTTACCTTTATCTTTGAATTCTTCTATTGAATTTTTTGTTTCTTCTATAGTATTTTTAATTTTTCAGTCCTTTTTTGTAGGGTAAATGTTCTTGTATATTTGCTTCATGGATGAATTACCTAATTTTTAGTTTATATCTTTGTATAATTTGTTTCTTCCAAGCTACTTTTTTCCTGTTTGTTTTGTTTTAAAGTTTTCCTTGTATATGGTGATTTTTGTTTATCTTCTGCTGATTAAAAATGAGACTCTAAAAACTAGTTGGAAGTGATATGTGTGAGTGGATGGTGCGTGAGCTGGTAGACCACAGCCATGACTGAATCCATGTTTGTGTGTGCGTGTTACTGACAGTGGACCCTGTCAATATTTTTAGGTCCCTTCTCTAGTACTTGTTAGATTCCTTAGAAAACAATCTTCCAGTCTTTTTAATGGAATGTATGGGCTTGTCTGCTAGCCTCTAGGACCCTCTGAGTAGACTGTGGGCTTTGGGTGGAGGGAGTGGATTTCAGCAATAAGTATGTGTTGTTGTTAGGTGCTGTTGAGTCGATTCCAATTCATAGCAACCCTGTGTACAACAGAACAAAACACTGCCCTGTCCTGCGCCATCCTCATGATCATTGTTATGCTTGAGTCCATTGTTGCAGCAACTGTGTCAATCCATCTCATTAATTTAAGGGTCTTCCCCTTTTTCACTGACCCTTTACTTTACCAAACATAATATCCTTCTCCAGGGACTGAGCCCTCCTGATAACACGTCCAAAGTATGTGAGATGAAGTCTCAACATCCTCACTTCCAAAGAGCATTCTGGCTGTACATCTTCCAAGACAGATTTGTTCATTCTTTTGGCAGTCCGTGGTATATTCAATATTATTCGCCAACACCGTAATTCAAAGGCATCAGTTCTTCGGTCTTTTTTATTCATTGTCCAGCTTTCGCGTGCATATGACACAATTGAAAACACCATGGCTTGGGTCAGGCGCACTTTAGTCCTCAAGGCGACAGCTTTGCTTCTTAACACTTTAAAGAGGTCTTTTGCAGCAGATTTGCCCAATGCAATGTGTGGTTTGATTTCTTGGCTGCTGCTTCCATGGGGTTTGATTGTGGATCCAAGTAAAATAAAATCCTTGACAACTTCAATCTTCTCTCTGTTTATCATGATTTTGCTTATTGGTCCAGTTGTGAGGATTTTTGTTTTCTTTATGTTGAGGTGTAATCCATACTGAAGGCTGTGATCTTTGATCTTCATCAGTAAATGCTTCAAGTCCTCTTTACTTTCAGCAAGGAAGGTTGTGTCATCTGCATATCACAGGTTGTTAATGAGTCTTCCTCCAATCCTGATGCCACCTTTTTGTTAATATAGTCCAGTTTCTCAGATTATTTGCTCTGCACAGATTAAGTAGTATGGTGGAAGAATACAACCCTGACGCACACCTTTCCTGATTTTAAACCACTCGGTATCCTCTTGTTCTCTTTGAATGACTGCCTCTTGATCTATGTACAGTTTCTTCATGTGAGCAATTAAGTATTCTGGAATTCCCATTCTTCACACTGCTATCCATAATTTGTTACGATCCACACAGTTGAATGCCTTTGCATAGTCAATATAACACAAGTAAACATCTTTTTGGTATTGTCTGCTTATTTTCCCTTTTGTCAGTATGGTGCTTCCACCCTCAGCTGTGCATGTTGAGTTTCTAGACCAAAGGCCTTTGTTTTATCCCTTCCGCAGATTTAAACCTCCAGTCTTCTTCAGGAGGTAGATGCAGGGCCGTCTAGGTGCTCGTAATTGGAATGGCAATCTGGGAGTGTATCAACTTTTTTGAGTCCCATTTTTAGTCCCATCTCACATGTTGTTGCCAGTTCCTGAGTTCTGGGGTCTCTGTGGTTTTAATAGAGCTGCTGCTTGGCTTTGCCGGTTTCCAGCTTAGGATTCAGCTTTTCTTGAATGTTCTTATTTGCCCTTCTTTGTAGCTTCTAAACCTTTTACTTATTTATATATTTTTTATGTACTCTCTTGTTCTTTGTCTTTTGGGTTTATGGTTTTGTTTTGTTTACCTCTACTATTTTTAGCAGGTTTTAGGAGGGAGTAGAGATAAACGTTTTTGTTTAAGTCTACCTTCTTTAGCTGCGTGTTAGTTTTTTTCTATTTATGTATCTGTGTGTACTGTTTTTTCCAAAATAAGATTATGTTATACCAGTTTAACCCATTTTATGCTCTTATGAATTTTTTTTTTTTTTGTATTTTAACACACCTTTCCTGCAACATAAAATGGTGGATGTACATTATTCCGCTGTATCCACACACCATAATTTACTTCGAGTTAGAATTTCTAAAATTAAGTGCTACATATAAGATGAACTCTGAGGAAATAGTAAGACTATTGATAGGACAGGGTAGAATTATGGAGTATTATATTTGATGATGTGCAGGACCAAAAAGCCTATCATTCTTTTGTACATGGGGTCACTGTGGGTCGGAGCCAATTCAACAGCAGCCAACAACTAACAGCATATTTGGTGAGAGGTGAATGAATGAATGATTATGTCTTTTCTTTATTCCTTATCCCTTAAATGTTATGTAAACATTTGAGAAATAAACTTTTATCTTTCTTTTAGGTGCTACGTAATGTGTTAAGAACATATTATAAGGAATGGTCTTGTCACGTTTTCATGAGTTATGGTGTCTGAAACATCAATTCTGTCTTGTGGGAAAAGAAATGTAAGTAAACCTCAAGGAATAAACTGATTTTCCCTCTTCTATCCTTATATAAAATAAGTTATTGATTAATTATAGGAATGTAATTGGCATACTTCATTCTGCTAGCCTTAAGTATACAGACTAAAGAATTCAAAAGGAGGAATTAGATTTTATGTAAATCAAGGTTATTTCTATATAATATTAGCATGACCATGTTTCATGAATTGTACAAAATTTAATTTTTATCTTTTAATTTTTCAGAGACGGCAGCACAAAAGGAAATCTATATTAACAGAGTGTTTTATTAAACGAAAGAGGTTGGATAGGAACTGCAAGCCAACAGATTCAGCAAACAAGGAAAGAAACGTATTAGCTCTAAGACATGTTTCAAATGAATCAAAGTGCAGTAACCGTAGAGTCCAGAAGAAAAAAGTTTTCAAAAATTTTGTCAAAACAGACAGGTCAGTAATAAATAACTCCTTCAGTAATAAAGCTAGACCTGAAACCAAAATTAATTGAAAAATTAACGAAACAGATTGAACCCAAATTAATTATTTTTTAATAAAAACTTCTAAAAATGTCAAATTAGAATAAATTTTCTTCAAATTTCCATTGCCTTGTCCAAAGTAAAACAAATATCTTTCAGCATTTGTGCCAGCTTTTCTCATGTTCTAGGAATGGCAGAAACCTTACTTGAAGCAAACTAGTATTTCTGTTGAAAATGCGTATCAGCGTCAGTTAAAGTCAGATTTTTAAGACTACTCTTCTGAAATAACACTAGACGTTCAGTATTCGCACCTACCAGGACACAAAAATCCTCTCAAAAACTACACAGAAAAGGAGGACCTTACTCAGGAATGATGTCCATTCAGCAGAAATCAAAAGAAAATTCCTCTAAAATTATTAAAAAAAGTGAAGATAAGAATTTAGAAACACAAATTCAAGGTTCTCAAAAGAATGTAGCAAAAAAATTAGGTCCAAAGGAAACTGTACAGTCACTGGTTAAATCTTCCAGTGAAAATAAAGTAAACCAGCCTGAATCAGGAACACGCATGAGTACAAGGTCAGCAAAGGCAGCATCCAATGATAAAAAAGCTATTAACTCCATTGATAAAAATATGGTGACTGTGAAACAACTTTCACAACAAGAATCTACAAAAAAGAAATTATCTCAGAAAAAACCAGTGCATGAGACCTCGAAATCAAATGAACAGCTTAACCGGAGATCACAAAGACTACAACAGTTAACAGAAATTTCAACAAGATCTTTACGCAGTAGAGCAGTTCATGGTCAAGTTCAAGCAGTTAAGCAGAGTTTGCCACCAAAAAGAAAGGAGCGCTGTAGCAGTACTCAAAGTAAATCTAATAACGTTAAAACAAGTCAAAAACATGTGAAAAGAAAAGTACTGGAAGTAAAATCTGACTCCAAAGAGGATGAAAATTCAGGCATTAATGATGTAATAAATTCTCCCAAAGGAAAAAAACGCAAAGTAGAGCACCAGACAGCTTGTACTTGTAGTTCTCACTGCGTACAAGGATCTGAAAAGTGTCTTCAGAAGACTACTAGAAAAGAGGAAACAAAGCCTGTGCCAGTAACTTCTGAGATAAAAAGATCAAAAATGACTACTTCAGTGGTCTGTAAAAAGAATGAGAAAATGAAGAAGTCAGTTCATACACAAGTAAATATTAGTGCAAAACCCAAAAAAAGTCCACAGCCATCAGTGCCTGAACAAAGTGTAGATAATGAGCTGGAGCAAGCAGGAAAGAACAAACGAGGTAGCATTCTGCAGCTCTGTGAAGAAATCGCTGGTGAAATTGAGTCAGATACTGTAGAGGTAAAAAGGGAATCTTCACAAATGGAAAGTGCAAACGAGGAGAAGCCTACAGAAATAAAATCTGAAGAGACTGATGTTGAAAGACAAATACTTCACCAGAAGGAAACAAATCAGGATGTTCAATGTAATCGTTTCTTCCCCAGTAGAAAAACAAAACCTGTGAAGTGTATACTAAATGGAATAAACAGCTCAACTAAGAAGAACTCCAGTTGGACTAAAATTAAACTCTCAAAATTCAACTCTGTGCAACAAAATAAGTTGGACTCTCAAGCTTCCCCTAAATTGGGCTTATTACGAACCAGTTTTTTACCACCAACTTTAGAAATACATCATCCAATGACTCAAAGTACATTTTTAGGGACAAAACGACATGATGATAAAAACATAGCTTGCCAGCAGGAAAAAACAAAAGAAATTAATTCTGAAGAAGTTAGAAGTAATAATATAGTGGAAATTAATAAAACCACAGAAAGAGTTCCTGAAAATTGTCATTTGGATAATCAGATACAACCTTCTACTGAACCACCATTATTGGATAATCAGATGAAACAGCCTATTACAGCAGCACCAGATAAGGTAATCCATTTTTGTTACGCATAGTAGAGGTGCCTGAGTACTTTTTCATAAGAAATAAGTGTTTCCAGCGTATTTTAGCTTAAGAATTAAGTCATAAAAGACTGAAGAATCATTTCTTAAAGTATCCTATTAACTTATAAGAGTTTTATTGACCCGATCACATGGCGATAGAGACTCCCTTAGATGTCTTACATTTACATGAATGCTTCTCACTGTTTCCTCATTTTCACGTTTCATTTTTATTTTATAAAAAACATTAGCCTGTTGAATTCCAGCTTTTCTTTTTAACACACTATCTTATTTCCTTTGTCTTCTAATCGTAACCACAAAAAATAAATTTCATAGTGACTAAAATCTGGAACTTAAAGTTAAGCCCAATTCTGAGACCTTAAAATGAATTTCAGCTTGGGCAAATCAACTTTTTTTCCTCTCTGATAAAATTCAAAAGTTAAAAGAACGCCTTTAGTAGCAGAGAGCCCCTTTGGTTTGAGTTGTGTGGCCAGATCAAACATTTGGCAAATAAAATGTTTGAAAGGTGTAAATAATTTAGTCTTCAGTCTAACAATAAAATTGTAGAGGTCAAGAATTTTTAAAATGGAAAGGTAAGTTGAAAAACAGTATTATATCTGGAAGAAACTTTAATGATTATCTGAGGGACGGTTTTGAAACGTTATACAAGGAGTTGAGGTCTTTTCTTCCCAAATTAAATCACATGTAGAAAGCCAGTATATAAAACCATAAGCAGAAATTTTATATTTATAGAGCTCTGGAGCTCTTGTAAGTGAGAAAACTGAGCCATTGTTGTTGTTAGGTGCTGTTGAGTTAGTTCCGACTCAGAGCGACTCTGTGTACAACAGAAAGAAACACTGTTCGGTCCTGTGCCATCCCCACAGTCATTGCTGTTTGAGCCGATTGTTGCAGCCACAGTGTCAAACCATCTTACTGAGGACCTTCCTCTTTTTTGCTAACCCTCTACTTTACCAAGTATGATGTCCTTCTCCAGGGACTGATCCCTCCTGATAACACGTCCAAAGTATGAGAGTTGAAATCTTGCTGTCCTTGCTTCTAAGGAGCATTCTGGCTGTACTTCTTCCAAGACAGATTTGTTTGTTCTCTGGCAGTCCATGGTATCTTCATTATTCTTTGCCAACACCATAATTCAAAGACATTAATTCTCCTTTGATCTTCCTTATTCATGGTCCAGCTTTCACCTGCATATGAGGCAATTGAAAATACCATGGCTTGGATCAGGCACTTTAGTCCTCAAGGTGACGTCTTTGCTTTTTAACACTTTAAATAAGTGTTTGCAGTAGATTTGCCCAGTGCAATGCATCCTCTGAGTTCTTGACTGCTGCTTCCATAGGCGTTGATTGTGGATCCAAGTAAAATGAAATCCTTAACAGCTTCAATCTTTTCTCTGTTTATCATAATGTTGCTTATAGGTCCAGTTGTGAGGATTTTTGTTTTCTTTATGTTGAGGTGTAATCCATACTGAAGGCTGTGGTCTTTGATTTTCAGCAGTAAGTGTATCAAGTAGCACAAATGGAATTAGAATCCAAGTGTTCTGATTCTCAGCCCAGCATTCTTTCTACCGTGACATACTCTCAACATGAGAAGATCATTTGAGCAAAAATTTATCACGAGTAGAGAAAAAAATCAAGTCACCCTAAAGTTTGGGAAGTGATTTAAAGTTCTCTTTAGAGACATTTTGATATAGGAGCAAACGTGACTGAGTTAGGAGTCTGAGTTTTATGCCAGAAGCCATAAAAATAGATCAGTGCCTATTACTCTTATAGGCTAAAAATTAAACAGCTTAAAGGGAACAGACACCATATAGTCCCCTTAAATTTTGTTTTATACACAGATGAGAAAGCATAAATTAGAACATGATTATTCAGAAAGATTTTACCAAATAGACAGTGGTAGTAATTAGAAGTAAGTAGTGAGTGGTAGTGTAAGTAATAAGTTATGGCTGCTGGTGGATATCGAGTGACTTTCTATTCAAGTGAAATCTTTGCCAGGAAATTGATAGGAACACTCTAAGTACATGTCAGAGAATGTATTTCCTAACTCTGTGCTGCATAAATCCTTATCAAAACTCAAAAGGCAGAAATATTATGGAGACTATATTAAAAGACAAGAAATTTAATCAATTTCTTTGGTCTAAAATATTGACTCAATGACAATAGGTTAAAGTATACTAGGATAAAGCACATTGCCATTGAGTCAATTCCAACTCACAGCAACCTCACGGGACAGAGTAGAACTGCCTCTGTAGGGTTTCCAAGGCTGTAATCTTTACGGAAGCTGACTACCACATCTTGTTCCCACTAAGCAGCTGGTGGGTTTGGACCACTGACGTTTCGGTTGGCAGCGAAGCACTGCACCTGGAGATGCTTTATTAGAGCACATTATTTTGATCTTTTATCAGATTGCTTTTATTGAATTGTGCTTTGAATTTATGTAGTCCTTCTGTTTTGAAGAACCTTATAAAAGACAGTCCTATGAAACTTGTTGCTGTGTTAATAATTTTTCTTTCATTTTGAAATTCTTGAATATTCCAGGCATTCAGAATGCCATCGAGACTAACACACTCAAGTGTCAACCTCTTAGATTTGACAAAAATTAACATTTTGTTGCAATACTTCAGATCTTTTCAAATAAGAAAAGTACATTACAGACGTAGTTGAACACCCTAACTTCCCTCTTCATTCCACTTAAACCTACCTCCCCATGTTCCTGAAGTTGGTGTGAATCTATTCTGTTTATTTTTATGGTTTCACTGTGTATATGTATTCACAAAGAATACTTATCATTGTTTTGTTTTGAATTTTTATATAAATGCTAACATAACTATATGTTTTTGCAGCTTGGTTTTGTGCAATCAACATTATATTTTATACTTATTGATATGTGGGTATTTTGAGAGCTGTAAAGGAATATACTATATCTGTTCCCCTGTTAAAGGTCTTTTAGATTGTTTTCAGTTTTTTCACCAATACAGTTAATGTGATCACTATCACAGAGTGATCAGGAAATGTGGTGGTGACCATATCAGTTCAATACATGTTTGAGTGCTTGCTGTGCCCAGGACACTGTGATAGGCTATAGAAGATATGTTTACTGCCTTAAAGGAATTTACATTATAGTAATCACAGATTTCTCTTCACTCCATAAACACTAAGAAGTGAGGTAGCTCAGTTTAATCATCATAATAGCTCTTGTTTAATGAACCCTGCCTCTTTGTTAGGCAAAGGAGAGCTTCATATAATCCTCATCACAATCTACAATGTAGATTCTGTTATTACTCACATATTTCATATGAGGAAAGTGAAGCTTAGAGATTTAAGTAACTTGCCTTTCTGACTAGCTAATAAGTGATGGAGCCAGGATTTAAACTGAGATTGTCCAGCTCCTAGCCAGATTCATACTCATGGGGCAGATAGGAGAATGCAAAAACAAGCCTTATATCACTGTAAACTTTTCCTGTTGGCCACCTGTAATTTTGTTCTTTTAATTACATGATGTTAGTCTCAGAAGTACTGAGAAATAATGATAATTAATAAGGGTTAACATCCAGTTGACTCTCTGTGAATTTTTTGTGCTGAATTTAAATGATTTGGACCTTAGGAATGTTAAAGCTTAATTATTTTATGATTTGTTTTTTAAGTCAGTAATTTACTAACTTACTTCCTATTTATTAATGAGGATTAGAATAATTAGTAGGTATCTCATTATTCTTATGTTTGTCTTTTCCTTTGATTTTCAGTGACAAAAAATAATACATGTTCATTGTAACTTTCACAGTACAGATAGGTACATAAAGACAAATTTAATTATTTCTCCCTTCATTTCTCTGAGGTAGCTACTGTTAATAGTTTGGGAGTATTTTCTTTTGGCAGTTATTAATTGAATGACTACTATGGCAAAGTTCTGAATTAGGGCTCTTGGGAATACGAAAAGGTCCTTGCATGGAGCAAATGGTCTGAGCTCAGCTTTGCTGAGGTTGGCAGTTTGAATCCACTCAGCAGTGCCACAGAAGAAAGGCCTGGTGATTTGCTTCCATAAAGATTGCAGCCAAGAAAACCCTATGGAGCAGTTCTGCTCTGTAACACATGCGATTGCCATGAGTCGGAATCGACTCAATGCCAATGGATTTTTTTCCCCCCTTTGGGAGGGGAAGATACAAAGATAAATGTAATGTGGTGCTTGCTTTTAAGAGTTATAGGAAAAAAAAAGTTACAGGATATCAGTCACATCACAATAACTAATTCAAAATAGAAAGTGCTGAGGGGTTGAAAAAGGTAGAGAAAAGTAGACAAGGGAGAATTATTCTAAATTTTGGGAGGGATCTGGGCGAGACTGAGGAATGCTTTGTGGAAGAGGTTAATACTTGAGTCATGAGTTGAATTTACATGGGGGGAAATGTGTTCTAGATCAGCACTATCCAATAGACATATAAGACACATGGAATTTTAAATTTTATGGTAGCCACATTAGAAAAGCAAAGGAAACAGGTAAAATTAATTTTAATATTTTTAACCTGACATATAAAAACGTTGTTTCAGCATATATTCAGTATAAAAATTATTCATGAGTTTTTTTTGTACTATGTCTTTGAAATCTGGTATGTGTTTTACACTTGAAACAACACGTCTCAGTTTGTATTAATCACACTTTAAGTACTCAGTAGTTACATGTGGCAGTAGCTACCAAATTGGACAGTGCAGGTCTAGACAGATGAAACTGAGCAAAGGTATAGAGCTATGTGAATGTGGAATATATTTGTGGGAGTGGTAAAGTTTTAAATTTACCATGTAAGGGAATAATGGGAGCTGATGCTGAGAGGGTAGTTTGTGGAGAGACATTTAACACATGTCTGTGTGAATTACTCTGAATATGAAGTTTCTTAGTATACTTAGATTTACTGAATGTGTATTGGGATAAGATCCAAGGGTTGATATAAGAGTAAATATTAACATTTTGAATTATATGTGTTCAGAATTTTAGTTTGTGTTTGGAATCCAAGCTTGAAAACACTCCAGTGGAAAATACCACTGCTGTTTCAACTCTGCTTAATCAAGCAAAAATTGATACAGGAGAGAGTAAATTTCCAGGTAATACTTTGAAAATATTGTTTGAATTTCACAGTATTTAGAGATATTTTTGTCAGTGAAATAGGAAACTCTGTCTTCTACCAAATAAGCCTGTAAACTCTGATTGTTTTTTCAATTACCTGTTCTTTGAGGAGAAATTCTTCTGTTGATTGACTTATTCAAAGTATGGCCCTTTGCCTCCCTACCAAAAGTTACTTTGTTTTTAATCTTTTATTTGGATTGTGACTTACTCTCCCAAGAAGTGTTATTTAATGAGTTGCTGAAGTTAATGGTAGTATTATTTCTGAAGTATAAATGACTGTACTTTACCACTTCAGATTCTTATTTTTAACCCTCAGTTTTTCAGCTTTCTCTCAGTAATTCTCAGAATTTAACTCTTAAGGATTTACTGAATGGTGCAGTTTGCCCACTTATACCATATAAAAGTTATTCTTGTAATCTTGTAATATTTTCTTGACGATATGTTATTTGAACTGCTGGATAGAGATTTATTCATCTATGTAAGCTGAAGCACCATGGGGCTATAGAGAAAAAAAAACCCATTGCCGTCGAGTCAATTCCAACTTATAGTGACTCTATAGGACAGAGTAGAACTGCCCCACAGGGTTTCCAGGAAGCAGCTGGTAGATTCGAACTGCCGACCTTTTGGTTAGCAGCTTAACCACTAGACCACCAGGGCTCCTGGGGCTATAGAGAAGAAACTCATAATTGCTATTGTTTCTCTCTGCAAAAGGAAAGGTATACTTGGAGCAAAATGTTCAGGTCAGATAATTGGCTGCCATTAGATATTATTTAACCTTTTCTCGTAATAGGGGGAGGGCAAGTGTCATATAAATACGAGAAATGCATTTATTCATTCATTAGAAAATAAAATGAATTGATTGCATTTATTAATATGATTAAAACTTCAGACTCTATTTTTTAAAAAACAAAGTATTTCCATTTTGAGATTGTATAATTATGCAGGCATCTAAAGAATTTCCTTTATTGTTCAGTGCTAGTAATTGTTGGTGAAACTAGAGATAAATTCCTGTAAATCTGCCATTAGATCTCTTTGTAGCTCTGTAGTCCACATATAGAACAGCCTTTCTGCCTCTTCTCTGAAGAGTAACGTCTAAGTAGGAGGGGGGTTCTAACTTTACCAAATGATCTTTATTAAAAGTGAAGCATTTAGTGCGTTGAGTTTTTTCCTACCTTTCTGTGTAATTTATTTTTGACCATTCGGTGGAGAGCTAGTACAAAACTTAATACATAACCCGTCTTATTAATTTACAGGTTCAGCTCCCAAACAGCACGGTGTACTCAATAACCAGACATCTAAAAACAGTGACAACAGGTAAGATATTAGTTAAATATAAGTATAAATCTGAGAACTTTTGAGTTTGCAGGATTTTTCCCAAAAAAGCTTTGCTAGTAACCTGCAGTTTTCCAGGTAGAAAGACAGTGATATGATTTCTCATTTCATTATACTTTTTTCTATGCCTATACATATTGTTTTATAGCTTTTGTTTTTCTTAATGTATTATGGGTATCTTTTCCACTTCCCATTGAGTTCTACTCATTCTTTTAAATTCTGTAGTAGATTACAGTATGGTTTATTTAACTGCTCTCTACTTCGACATTTTGGTGGTTTCTAGTTTATTTCTATTAAAAACTAAAATAAAATCCTGTGGTAAACACGTGTATCTGCCCACTTGTATGACTATATCTCTAGGGTAAATTCATAGCTGTAGGACTTAACTAGCACTGTCAAATTTCCCTCCAAGGTGGTTATGCCTGTTTATACTCAAAGCCACAGTGTTTGAGAATGCTCATTGCCCTACACCCTTGGAAATACTGGGTATTATCAATATGTAAGTGTTTTAAATGGATTTAAAGCTTTTTGTTCTGTCTTTAATGTCAGAGTTAAATTCAATCTGACTTATTTTGCCTTAGGTATTACCAACAAACTGTATCTAGGACAAACTGTAGTGACTCAGATGGCTAAACTGATAAAACTTAAAACTTGTTCAAACTGCAGTTTTTGTTATAAATTAGTTTTCTTGATTTTTTCTTAAAGATTATTTTTTCCCCTTGAAAGGTGAGATTTGTCAGTATTGTATAGAAAATAAGTTATTTTGTTCCCTCCAGTGATTTGAAGTGATATGGATCTCAAACATTTAATACTTTTTTTTTTTTAAGGGAGACACCACCAAATCATCCTTGGCCTAAGTGCAATTCTCATTTGGAGATAAAAATTCCAAAGGACTTAAAACTAAAAGAATCAGAGAAAGCTGATGAAAAACAGTTGATCATAGTAAGTATACAAATTTGACCTGCTTTTTTGTGAAGTCTTGTTATAAGCATCCTGTTTATACAAATTGCTAAAGAATAAATTTATTCCTTTTTTGAAAGAAGCTTTTTCTGTCATCATAAATCTTGGAAATAGTCATGGTATTACAAACTCCCCCCCTGCCAAAATAAATATCTAGTTCATCCTGGAACAAATAATAAAAATTCAATTTTCATACTTCTAGTTTCATTTATAACAGATTATACTTTATTTTTTGTTACTTTCTTAGATATGTTATTTGATCACTACCTTCTTTCAGTAGTTGATTTAAATATTAAATGAAGGTTAATACATAAAATGATTTTAAATATACTTTGTAAGTGGGAGAAAGATGTGGCAGTCTGCTCCTGTAAAGATTTACAGCCTTGGAAACACCATGGGGCAGTTCTTGTCTGTCCTGTAGGATCGCTGTGAGTCAAAACCAACATGTCAGCAGTAGGGTTTTTTTTTAATATACTTTTATAATTTTAAAAATAAATTTTATTGGAAGATAAACCCATAGTTAATATGAAATAGAGAATAAGTATGATGTGGTGGCAAGGTAGGAAAGAGGGAGTTACTTTGAAAGATTTTAAAAAATCTAAATGAGCAGGGATAGCATAAAAATGAAGGGACCTAGAGTAAGACGGACATTTAATGTAGTTCAAGTCAGCATCATCAATAGGATTTGTGGGGACTGGATGATTGAATTGAATGTTTATATGAGAGAATAACTTTGTAAAAATTGTCTAGAAGTTTTTGAGAAGGAATAGTGAAGGGAAAACATGTTTTATCTGACTTAATAATGTTCCTGTTGTGAAATCAGTATGATAGTTATACAGGAGTAGACAAGTAGAATCTAGAACTGCACCGTCCATTTTGGTCATGTGACTCTTGAACTCTTGAAATGTGAATCATTGGAATTGAGATATGCTATAAATGTAAAAATATATACCACATTTCAAAGACCAGAACCCTGAAAAATGAAAAATATCTCATTAATAGTTTTTTATATTGATTACATGTTGAAATGATAATATTTGGCATATGTTGGGTTAGATAAAATATTAAAATTAATTTCACCCTTTTTTTTGCTTTCTTTAACATGGCTACTAAAAGATTTTAAATTAGATTCGTGAATTCTATTTTTATTGGACCTGCCGTTTTAAAGATGGTGATGACAGTGATAGCAGCTAATACTTTTCGAATGCATTGTTTCATGTGCTCCATTTATATTAACTGTTAATCCTTACAGAAAAATTATGAAATAGGTACTTCTGTTATTTCTCATTCTTCACTGAGGAAACCAAAGCGTAAATGCTTACTAACAGCTCTGAAAACTGCCTGAAATAAATTTTAGGTCATATTTTGTTAGTATTTTCAATACTTTAAGATAAATTTCCCTTTAGTTTTATATACAATCATTCAGTTACTATTTGAGTTCTTTTTACCATTTGACACTAGTTCTAAGACACTAGAGATATTGTCTTAGATCTTATCCTTTTCAGTTAGTAGTTCAAATTACTTAATTATGGAGTAGAAAAAATAAAGGGTTTTTTTGTTTACTTAAAAAATCCAATCATATTGCTGAAATTTTCTTGTTGAATAAAGGACAAGAATAGAAAACACTTTGTAAAACAGTTATTATTCCAGACCAGAAGTGTGAGTTACTGGGGTACAGGTGATAGCAGTTAGTCCTTTTTTATTTAATGTAAAGATAATTAAAAAAATTTAATTTTACCTTTTATCAAGAGTTTCTGGTGACATCAAAATATTCTTTTTAATGTCTACAAACTATCTAGAAGAAAACCATTGAAGAGAACACACTTTTAAGACATTTAAAAAACGGAGTCCATATATTCATGGAAGATTTGTAGGTTTTTTGTTACAAATTTTAAGCAGATGACAGTAGTGTGTCATCTATTTTGTTTGAGTTAGGTCTGCATGGAGTCCATGAGTGGTGCAAATAGTAACTGCACCAGGCTGCTAACCAAAAGGTTGAAGGTTTGAGTCCACCCAGAGGTGCCTGAGAAGAAAGACCTGGTGATCTGCTTCCGAAAAATCAGACATTGAAAACCCTATGGAGCACAGTTCTAGTCTGACATACAGGGGGTTGCCATGAGTCGGAGTAGACCGGACTGGCACTTGGTTTTTGGTTTTAGGTCTGCATGGTTGGGTGGATTTGATCTGTGTTTACTTTATTTCTCTTGACATTTTGCTTGTATTACTTCATATCTTTTATGTTCTTTTTTGAGATATATTTGTGAACTTTTAATTTTCATTAGTACACTGTAAGTTTTGAGTGTAAAAAAATGGAGTTCATAAAACATTATTTCTTCTAGACTCTAGCAGTATAATTTTTGCAAGTATAAAATGTGTATTAGTTCTCATTTATACAGTTTTTGTTAATTGGGGTTTCAGGACTAAGTTTGTAGTATTTAAGATAGTTCTCAATTCCTTTGAGTTATTGTTGTATGCTATGGAGAAAGGGATCAGTTTACTAAAATGGAAATGTTTCTTAATGAATAAAGTTACAGATTTCAAGGGTTAATATCTTAATTTTTATAATTAATATTGAATGTTATTCATTATAGATTAAACAGTTCTCACTTTATGTTCATATTATAGCCTTAAAGGCCAATGCTCTAGATTAATTCTTTTTTTGGGGGGGGTGACTTTTTATTTTTATTTTCTTGAATAGGATGCAGGACAAAAGAGATTCGGAGCCGTTTCCTGTAATGTTTGTGGAATGCTTTACACAGCTTCAAATCCGGAAGATGAAACACAGCATCTCCTCTTCCACAACCAGTTTATAAGTGCTGTAAAGTATGTGGTAAGTGGAATTCATGCCTTCTAAAAAGCAAACTCAGATAATTAGGTTAGGATCTTAATGAGATGAATTGCCAAATTTAAATAATTGAAAAAAAATTCTGTTTTTAGGAAGCAGTAGTGCTAACAAAGCCATAAAAACCAGCTAATTTATTCTGGCTGGTTTGTGTTGTGGGATTTTTTATTTAAGTTATATTTTTAAAGTAGTTATCATACCTCTTCTAAGAAGTAATACAGTTCAACTTGAGTATTTTTTTTTTATTTCCTTTGTTTTTTAATAATTATTAACTGTTGATGAACCTGTTTAATACTTACACAGCTTGGCACAACTTTGTATTTTGGGATTCATATTGATAATGTATTTTACTAAATAGGCGGTTTTAGGATTTCCTTTACCTTCTCTATTATGAGAGTTTTTCACTATACATTTAAGAAGAAAAATTCTAGAAGGTTAAGACCTCAGAATTTTGTAGTATACTAAAAAGAATCCCACAAAGTAAATATGTTTTAGTGTAAAATATGTCCTAATATATGTGCATTTGAGGCATAATGGGTATTATTTAATATGTGTTTCTGGAAATAGCAAAATTTTTAACAATTTTGAACCATTTCAGATATCTTGTGAAAATAGTAATTTAATGTAATTGCTGTTTACTTGTATCTGAAATGGAATCTATTTTTATTCTATACATGTTACCTTCAGTACTGTACACTCACACTGATAAGACCTCCAGGATATCTGAACTGAGATCACCAATTCATTCCATATAGGCCTTTCAGTAGGCACCAGATACTGATTATTTAAAGGTCTTTATTGGCCTTAATTAAATTCATAACTTTACCTTTGGTTAACGGGTTTGTATTCATTGTCTCATTCATCCAGTTATTTCTACCTAAGATAGGTGGGCTTTCTTTTTTTGGTACCCTTCTGTGGCCAGTCCTTATTTCATCTGCCTTTTCCACACATACCCCTCCTCCCACTCAAAGTATAAGGTGTATGGGACACAGATTGTCTATAGCTAGATATTGATTTATCATTTGAAATTTGTGTTTACCAGTTCGGCTATATTAACATTCTTGTAACTTGAAAAGAAAAATAATTCTTTCAGGTAGCTCGATTATAGAATACTTACGAGGCAGAAATATTTCTGTCTATTTTATGTACATGAACCTGGTAGATGTCAGTCCAAATGAACCCTGCTCAACTTACATTATTTAATTCTTGCTATAATTTAATTTCCTAAAATTAAAAAAAAAAAAAAGGTTTAAAAAGCTTTATTCTTCACCATAAGGGAAATTCTTAATTTCTGAGAGGAGCAGTAAAGAAATCTATCAGGAAGTATGTACTCTGTTCTTCCATAATACCAAGGAAGGTTGATTTATAGAACAAGGTGGAGTCATATCCTTCTAAACAAATTCTGGCTCTCCTGCAAAACTGCAAAGCAATGTAACAACCTAGGAAAGAATGATTCTTCCCCCAGCCATTCCTAATACCCTCTCCCTTGATGGGACAGATCTAAGGGTTGTTTTATTTATTTTTGAAATAAGCTCAAGAGAAGGAATTGAGTTTAGCAGTTGACCATCCTTTGCTAACATCAGATTCAGTGTTCTTATCTTAGCTGTTTTCAGTTGTAGACATACATAGAGTCTAAGGTAGAAACGTCTCCAAAATGTTGTAGCATTCTTTTTTAGTGTTATGAAAAGAGGATAAAAACATATTTTCAAGGTAAGGAGCCGTGGTGGCACAAATGGTTAAACACTCGGCTTCTAACCAAAAGGTTGGAGGTTCAAACCTACCCAGTGGCTCCACGAGAGAAAGACCTGGCCATCAGCTTCCGTAAAAATTACAGTGAAAACCCCATGGGACAATTCTACTCTGTCACATGGGGTCGACTCAGTGGCACCTAATAACATCTTAAAGATATTCTACAGTGATTACAGCTCTGGATTTTGAGTTATGACATTAAATATTTATTCAGCACCCAGTATTGTGCCTTGCACAGATGTTGAGCACCTGAAATGCTTGACAGAACATCTAATTTTATTTAGTGTCAGTTTTACCTGCTATGTATGTTTCTTGGAGAAAAGCACATAGAAAAGAAGTCACTTGGTGCTCTGGCTTTAATTCATTTTAAATGAACAGTGTTCAGGAACTGGAAATACAGATTTGTTCTACTTTAAGACTTTAAAAATAGGGTAAGTTAGAAACAATAGTTTTCTGTTTTTAAATTTGAAGCAGACATTCTTTAGAAAATAAGTATCTTTTCCTTGGGGTAAACATTCTCCTAAATAGATTAATAACCTAATGACAATTAGAAATGGTTAAAGCCCTGTTTTAAAAAGGTTAAAATATTTAAATTATATACTTATAGTAGAAATCACAGAGCCTGTTCTTAGCTGACTGAAATAGTCTTTTTCTTTTTTTGATCTCTTATATTCTCTTTGGTTGGAGGTAGGGGAGAGTGTGATGGTGTTCTCTTTCTCTATTCCTTCATTTTATCTCATCTGCCTCATTGACACCATTTAGGGAAATACATTTTATCTGACTTACTAGAAGCTATTTAGGAAGGAGCCTTGAAACGCTTCATTAGGTGGTTGGACTCTGAGTTAGACCTAGGAACTACTTCAGTTTTTCTTTATGAACTCAGTACTGTTTCTTAAAGGTGTGAGAAGAAAGCAGGAAAAGTTCTCCCCTGTTGTTGTTAGGTGCCGTCAAGTTTATTTTCGACTCATAGTGACCCAATGTGACAGAGTAGAACTGCCCCATAGTGTTTTCTAGGTTGTAATCTTTACGGGAACAGATCACCAAGTCTTTTCCCACAGAGCTGCTGGGTAGGTTTGAATGGCCACCCTTTTGGTTAGTAGCCAAGCGCTTTAACCATTGCGCCACCAGGGCTGCTTACTTCTCCCCTAGTGGTATATATTTAACGTGAGCATTGAGCCATGTTGCTAGGCCAGGAACTTACTAGGAACTCAGCTGTATTTTGTTTGATCTTTCATTGATCATTTTAAGTCACCTTTAGCTTTCAGTAATGTAGAAGAGGAATGACATTTGGGTTATTCTTTGCAAAGAAATTCATAATTCAACCTTTCTTTCCTATATATTTCCTTATCATCTTTGAATTAATTAGCATCTGACTGAATGCTGTGTAGAGGGCACTACTCTCAGGGCTGTATGATATGCCCTTGGCCCTCAGATTTAGGAGCAAAGTCTGAAACAAATGAAAAGTTAAACAACAAGAAAAATTTTAAGGAATTAATATTAAATATTTAAATAAATCATACCTTTGCTTTGCAATGTAGAGGTATGTCCTAGTTATCTAGTGCTGCTATAACAGAAATACCACAAGTAAATGGCTTTAATGAACAGAAATTTATATTCTCACAGTTTAGGGGGCTGGAAGTCTGAATTCAGAGTACTGGCTATAGGGGAAGGCTTTCTCTTTGTCGGCTCTGGAGGAAGGTCCTTGTCTCTTCATTCAGCTTCTGCTTCCTGGTTCCTTGGAGATCTCCATGTGTCTTGGCATCTGTCTTACCCCATTTCTCCTCTGCTTTCTTGTTTAATCTCTTTTATATCTCAAAAGAGATTGACTCAAGATAAACATCCTACAGGAATCCTGCCTCATTAACATAACAAAGACAGCCTATTCCCAAGTGGGATTACAACCACAGGCATAGATGTTAGGATTTACAACACATATTGTAGGGGGGCATAGTTCAATCCATAACATTCCACCCATTGACCCCCATCCTCCAAAATTCATATTGTTGCCACATACAAAACACAGTCACCCCGTCACAGCATCCCAAAAGTCTCAAGTCAACTCCCATGTCCAAAATCTTATCTTCTGAATCATCTAAATCAAATATGTGTGAGACTTTAGGCGTATTGCATCTTGGGGCAAAATTCCTCTTCATCTGTGAACCTGTGAAATCTAGAATACAAGCTGTCTGTTTCTAAAGTGCAATGGTGGAACAAGCACAAGTTAGACATTTCCATTGCAAATGGGAGAAATTGGGGGGAAAGAAGGGATAACAGGCACCAAGCAAGCCCAAAACCCAGCAAAACAATTTAAATCAGCTCTCAAGGCTTGAAAATAGTCCTCTCTTCTCTGAGATCATCTGGGCAGTGGCCCTGCCCTCCAGACCCTGGGTGTTGGCCGTAATGTCTGGATTCTGGGTGGAGACCTCTTGGCCCTGGGCTTCCAGGGCCACTGGGGTGGCACCTCTGCTCCCTTGGCTTTGGGTGTCTCATTCTCCTTAGTCCATCTGAGTAGGGACCCTACTCCCTCGGACCTGGCAGGCCCTGTTCTTCTGCCCCTTGGGCGTGGCAGCCCCACTCCCTCAGCTTTGGGCAGCAGCCCCATCCCCCTGGCACACCTTAACAGAAACCCCACCCTCTGGAACTGGGTTGGCGAAGATCCTACTCTTTGAAACCTAGGAGACAATGGTCCCATGAGAACCAGGAGACCGTGACCCCACCCTTTGAAACCAAGAAGGCTCTGCTTCCCATGCTCCTTCCAACAGTTCTTATGTTGATCTCCGAGCTGCTCCAGGCATGGCCCTTTTGTTTGCGGGGAGGACAACAGATGTTGCTTCTTTGACCTGTTTCCTGCCTGTAGAATTCTAAGAGGCAGACAGCATGCTTTCTTTTCATTCTTTCTCTTTCCCGTTTAGTCTGACCTGATGAGTTTTCTGCTGTGACAGTTGGTTAGATCCATCAGTCACAGGCGTAATCTCTTTAACAAAAGATTATGTAACCACATCCTTGGTAAACATTCTAGAACATGTGTTCTTAATTTGTATAACAAATTTTCTCAATTTTTAAGTTTTATTTTCCTTTTTCACAGTTTATTTTTAAGTCCATTTCTTTTCTCTCGCATGTTAGTATAAGGGGCAAGCAGAAACCACCCAGCCCCTCTAAGATCTTGCTTAGAAATCTTCTCAACCAGGTATCCAAATTCATCACTTACAAGTTTTTTGCCACTGCATAAAAAGTATCGCACTTCCTCCATTATCCAATCACGTGTTCATCATTTTCTTTTAAAGCCTTACCAGAAACACGTTTAATGTCCCATTTCTACCACATTCTCTTGGCTGGTGCCATATGTATTGTCATATGTATAGAGACTTTCTCTATAGCTCTCCTCACTTCCTTCTGAGCCCTCACCAGAATTGCCTTTGATGTCCATAATTCTACCAACAATCTGTTAAGGCAGTCTAGGCTTTTACTATTAGGCATCTCAAAACTCTTCCAGCCTTTACCCATTACCCAATTCCAAAACCACTTCCACAGTTTAGGTATTTGATAGAGCAGCACCCCACTCCCAGTACAAAATTCTGTCTTAGTTATCTAGTGCTATCGTAACAGAAATACTATAAGTGGGTGGCTTTAACAAACATAAATTTATTTTCTCACTGTTCAGTAGGCCAGAAGTCTGAATTCAGGGTGCTGGCTCTAGGGGGAAGGCTTTCTCTGTCAGCTCTGGAGGAAGGAACTTGTCTCTTTAGCTTCTGCTTCCTGGCTCCTTGGAGATATGCATGTGTCTTGGCATCTGTCTTACGCCATCTGTTTCTCTGCTTGCTTGTTTAATCTCTTTTTATATCTTGAAAGAGATTGACTCAAGATACATCCTACACTTATCCTGCCTCATTAACATAACAAAGATACCTCATTCCCAAATGAGATTATAACCAAAGGAATAAAAAAAGAAAACCAAACCCATTGCTGTCAAGTCGATTCCGACTCATAGCAACCCTATAGGACAGAGTAGAACTGCCCCATAGGGTTTCCAAGGAGCAACTGGTGGATTCGAGCTGCAGACCTTTTGGTTAGCAGCTGAACTCTTAACCACTACGCCACTATGGTTTCCACCACAGGAATAGAGGTTAGGATTTACAACACGCATTTTTGGAGGACTTAATTCAATCCATAACAAGGTAATAATTACTCTGGTGAAACAGTGGTCAAAGGAGATACTTGTTTGCACAGGAGAGTTAAGATTTGATTTTTTAAACTGGAGATAAGGGGTCATCTGTAATTGATAGCATAGTATAACTAAAGCATGAGAAAGCTTGACATCTTTGAGATGAATAATGGGTAGATCTTTTTGACTGGATCGAGATTTTTGTGGATTTTAGGGCTAGAAAAATACATCAGATTAGACTGGAGTATTTTGAATGCCATTTGGACTTTATTGTTTCTGTTCTTTTAGGTGTTGAAGTATTTTGAGCAGAGTGAACGGTATAATAAAATTTAAATAATATTGAAATAATATTTTGGTGGAATGTAGGAAGATAAATAATATTTCAGTGACATTTAGGGAGAGAGTAGTGCATGTGTGAGGTACGTATAGTCTTGAATTACTATGGCGTTGGTTAAAATGGGAAAACATCGATAATGAGAGAAACTTTGAAGAAAGATTTGACAGATTTCTGATTGGCTACAGAGGTGCATTATCCAGTACAGTAGCCACTAAGCGACATGAATGAAATTAAAAATATTATTCCTCAGTCATAGTAGCCAGTGCTCAATAGCCATCACCTTGCTAGTGGTTACCGAATTAGATGGTATAGATTTAGAACATTTGTATTGCAGAGAGTTCTGTTGGACAGCCCTGCTGCAGAAAGCTAAGGAGAGAAGTCATAAATAACTCTAAATTTCTAATTTAGGGAAATCATGATCCAGTAATTCTTACTTAACCTTACTTACGTCAAATTTGAATACAAATGAGTTTACTTCTGTATAGTTTTGGTTTTGTTGTTGTTGTTGAGAATATACACAGCAAAACATAACACCAGTACTGCTGTTTCTACAAGTACAATTTAGTGATACTGATTACATTCTTTGAGTTGTGCAACCATTCACCCTCTTTTTCTGAGTTATTCCTCCCCTGTTAACATAAACTCACTGCCCCCGCAAGGTTCCTATCCAGTCTTTCGAGTTGCTGTTTTCACTGATCCCATATGGATAGTTCTTAAAAGAGCACAGTGTTCAAGGCAGACATTCTTTACTAGTTAAGCTAAACTATTGTTTGCTTTTAAGAAGACTTCAAGGGATATTTTTGGTTTAAGGTTTAAAGATTATTTCAGGGCAGTAGTTTTAGGCATTCATCCAGTGCCCGTGGCTCCAGAAAGTCTGGAGTCCATGAGAGTTTGAAATTCTATTCTGCATTTTCCTCTTTTGATGAGGATTCCTCTGTAGAATCTTTCATCAAAATGTTCAGTAATGGTAGCTGGGCACTGTATTCTAGAATCATTGGGGAATAGGGAGCTGGTAGACTTGTAGGAGGAATTCAGCGCCAGGTCGGAGAGTTGGGTCTGAGGTTTGTTAACTTTCCCTACATAAAGCTAAGGCTGTAATACCCTGTGTTGAGAAATGCCTTTTAGAAACAAGTAGGAATTTGTTAAATAAAGATTACCAAACTTTATATCTCAAGCATCCAAGTTGCTGCTTCTCTGTTCCTTGGCTCTATTTTTATTTTTCTACTTTATTATATTTTAGAGACTGAGAATGTTGTAGTGTATAGGATGGGAGGAGCACTCCAAATCTTAGTGAGAAAATCATTTTGCTTTGGATTAGAGAGAGATAGTGGAGGAAAAATAACTTTAATATGAATATTATGTGCACCAATTTTTTAAAAAATTTAAAGCATTCACAAAATTGGGAAGGGGAGACCCTGTAACATATCTGGTAGCAAAAAAAATCTAACCTGTCTTTCCTGTAGGTTTTCCTATTCCAGAAATGGTACCACCATCCAGTCAGTTGCTCAAACTGAAAACATGAGAATAATCCTCCAATCTTTTTACTGCACTCCTTACATCTGATCCTTTAGTAAATCTTACCTTCAGTATAGAGTCCAAATCTTCCCATGTTGTCATTTCCACCACTACCACTCTAAACCAAGTCACTGTTGTTTTTTGTCTGGACCACTTGTGCAATGCTTTCCTAACTGGTCTCCCTGCTCCCAATTTGTTCTGCACAGTGTCCAGAGTGGTCTTTTAAAAGCTTAAATCAGATTATGTCATTCTCCTACTTAAAATTCTTCAGTGAATTCTCATCATATGTAGAATAAAATCCAAGCTACTTAGCTATGGCATCAAGGTCTCACATGCTCCAGCTTCTCTTATCTCACCTCCTAACACACTTGCCCTTACTTTCTATACTCCATTCCTATGGCTTTTCTTTCTGTTCCTAAAACACTCAGCTCATTTGTTTTTAGTGCATACTTTCATCTCCCTGGACTATTCTTCTCTCAGATCTTTGCATATTGACTCTTTATTCAGATCTTATAGCATATGTCACCCTCCCAGGATGCCTTCCCTGACCACTTAGTATGAAATAGCTCCCCCTACATATCACTCTTAATCTGTATTGTATTTTCTTTAATCACTTACCACATTCTGAAAGTTTGTTGTATATGTCTCCCACTGGATTATAAGCTTTGTCAGAGCAGAGTCCTTGATAGTCTGTTTATTATGCTAGAAGAGCGCCTGCCAGTGAGCAGTAGGGGTTCAACAAATACAGTGAATTAAAGAAGAAACCTGTTCTCTCACAGAATAAGAAATCAAGAGTTTTAGTTATTTCATCTAAAAATAGATTAAATCAGAACGTCACTCTGGGCTTTGACAACTCCAGTATATGTTGATTTGAATTCGTTTGGAATTGATAATATAATTATCTTTTAGGGGATATAGAACTAATTGTATATATTTACAAGTCAGGCAAAATAAAATTTTTAATAATGTACTTCCAAATATGTGAAGTGGTCCAAATTTTAATTCATTGTGACAGAGATATATTAACTAGGTTTACACGTAGAATTGTATGTTTTTGTTGTTAGCTGCTGACTCATACTGACCCTATGTACAACACAACGAAACGTTGCCTGGTCCTTTGCCATCCTCACAGTCGTTCCTATGCTTGAGCCCATCATTGCAGCCACTGTGGCAGTCCATCTCATTGAGGGTCTTCCTGTCTTATGCTGACCCTCTGCTTTACCAAGCATGATATCCTTCTCCAAGAACTGGTCCTCCTGATAATGTGTCCGAAGTATGTGAGACGAAGTCTCGCCATCCTCACTTCTAAAGAACATTCTGGTTGTACTTCTTCCAAGACAGATTTGTTCATTCTTCTGGTAGTCCATGGTATATTCAATATTCTTTGCCAACACCATAATTCAGATGACTCAGTTCTTCTTCGGTCTTTGTTATTCATTGTCCAGCTTTCGCATACATGTGAGGCAGTTGAAAACACCATGGCTTGGGTCAGGCACACCTTAGTCCTCAAGGTGACATCTTTGCTTTTTAACACTTGAAAGAAGTCTTTTGCAGCAGATTTGCTTAATGCAGTACGCTGTTTGATTTCTTGACTGCTGCTTCCATGGACATTGATTGTGGATTCAAGTAAAATGAAATCCTTGACAACTTCAGTCGTTTCTCCGTTTATCATGATGCTGCCTATTTGTCCAGTTGTGAGGACCTTTGTTTTCCTTATGTTGATGTGTAATCTGAAGGCTGTAGTCTTCGATCTTCACTTTCAGCAAGCAAGGTTGTCTCATCTGTGTATCTCAGGTTGTCAATGAGTCTTCCTCCAATCCTGGTGCTGTGATCTTCATATAGTCTAGCTTCTCGAATTATTTACTCAGCATATAGATTATATGAAATTATATGCCTGACTGAATTTAGCTGCTTAAAGTGGTTCTTCATGTAGAAAAATAGTCAAAGTAATTTAACTCTTTTTCGTATTATAATGTAAGAAGTTATTATAGATCCTCTTATACCAATGGTTTTTCTTCAGTTTGTATTTAAGAATTTCTGTAAGATATACCTGTTGCCGTTAAGTCAGTTCTGACTCATAGCAACCCTATAGGACAGAGTAGAACTGCCGCGTAGGGTTTCCAAGGAGCAGCTGGTGAATTTGAACTGCTGACTTTTTTGGTTACTAGCCGAGCTCTTAACTACTGCACCACCAGGACTCCCTGTAAGATATATTTTTCTTTATATATGAAGATAATGCTTCCAGTCCTTTTTATCATATTATGTACATTTTTAGAGTTTCAGTTTATCTGTTGGAGTCTTTTCTTTTCTCAGTTTGTCCATCTGTTTTCTTCAAAATCTTTAACATATTTATAATACCAGTTTTAAAGTTCTCTGCTAATTCAAACATCTGGGTCATTTCTGCGTTTCTTTCTAGTAACTTTTTTATCTTGATTGGGTCATCATTTTCTCTTTCTTTGCATGGTCTCCCCTTATTGTACATCCGACATCGTTTATAGAAGAATAGCAGAGACTGAAGTAGATAATCTTCTCCCCCAACGAGAGCTCTCCCTTTCCTCTATCAGGCAACTGTGGTGAAGGGCTGATCTCTTAGACCTAATTAGGAATTGAGCTGAGTCAGAGCTGGGTTGAAGCTTTAGTTAGTTTTCAGTTCACTTTTTCTTTAAAATGTCTTGATGTTGGGACAAAGCACTTCTCTCCAGCAGAGATTGGGGATCCGAGCACCACAAGACACAAGATCTCTTTCCTTTCGAGTCTAACTCAGCGGCTATCTCATGTGAGATAATTGGTGGAGAATTATCTCTGTGTTTGGAGCTCCTACAGATTTCAGTCTGCTGTGTCAGCCCACTTGTGGCTGTTAGAAATTTGGTTGATTTCCCCTTGTCCCACAAAGTTCCTATGCCTGTGGCGTGCATGCTTCTTTGCCTGTGCTCCCAGACTTGGTAAATGTCCTAGGGATAAAAATGGCTGCTGGTCTCTGCTCATCTAAGGAGGGCTTGTTTGTCTCTGGCGATCAATTTATTTAGACTTTTTTGTGTCCACAGCCCTTTAATGCCTTTAAAGAAAGTCATGCTTTCTAGTTTATCTGATGTTTTCTTATTACAACAGTAACAGTGATCTTTTGTGACTTTCCTTTATTCTAACTGGGACTATAACTTCCAAGTATGTACTTTTTGAGAACATTCAGCAGTGGATTTGGAGGCTGCATTTATCTTTGGGTGAAGGGATAGAGCAGACTTTGAGCCATGAGTTTTTTAAAATCATGAGCAATACTAATGAGGTCAGTAGATACGCTCACCAAGTCCCAAATGCCCTTAAGATGAGACTTACATCAAATAAAAGTATTTTGTATATAGTTGAAATGGTTGCTGCAAGTTGAAAAGTATGTACTGAACTGAATTTGTGACTTTTAATAGAGAGAGAGAGCCCTGGTGGTGCAATGGTTAAACATTCGACTGCTAACCAAAAGGTTGGCAGTTGGAATCCACCAGTTGCTCCTTAGAAACCCTACAGGGCAGTTCTACTCTGTCCTATAGGGTTGCTATGAGTCGGAATCAACTCAACGGTAACAAGTTTTTTTTAATAGGGAGATAGGAGCCATGGTGGCTCAGTGTTGAAGCACTTGGCTGCTAACTGAAGGGTCGGCAGTTCAAACCCACCAGCTGCTTTGCAGGAGAAAGATGTGGAAGTCCGCTTCCATAATGATTTACGGCCTTGGGAAACCCTATGGGGCAGGTCTGCTCTGTCCTGCAGGGTCGGTATGAGTTGGAATCAGCTCGATGGCAGTGGGTGTGTAGTAGATGTTTAGGATTCTTTTATTTGAGGATGATAGAAGAGAAAATTTCATAATTCCTCTGGTTTGATTTACAGGTCTGAACCAAGTATATCTTATGAGAAATGTTATTCTTTTAGTAGTAATGTTTGGTATTGTGATTACATTAGAAGTTCTTAACTGACGCACATGTGAGAGACACATAAGTAAACATATTTAAATAGTATGGAATATGCTAAATTAGTAATATATATAGGTTACTATATGAGCATAGAGCAAGGACATCCAACAAAGATTGGCTCAAAAAGCATAAGTAAGACCTCTTTCAGCCTGGGAGGTATAGAGCACTGGCTTATCAGGCCAAGAGCACAGTGTTGTGTGAAAAGGTTGGAAAAATGTATTTCATTATGGCTTGTGACTGTGTGATGTGTTGGGAAAGCTGCAAGAGATAAGGCTGGAAGAGATAGGTGGGAGGCCAGATCATCAATGACTTTGTAAGGTGTGAAGGTATTGAACATTAAAAAACCTATAAGAAAATACTTACTTGCCATAATGATGATAATTAGAGCTGTTGTTTATTGATTATTATTGTGCTAGACACTGTACTCAACATTTTATACTGTTTTCTCATTTAGCTTCTCAATAATTTTGCGTTGTAGTTGTTTTTATGTCCATTTTATAGGTGAGGAAACCGAGGTTTAGAAAGGTTAAGTAATTGGCCCAAGGCAATACAGCTAGTAAGTAGCAGAGTCGGAATTAGAATCTAGGTCCTCTTGATTTATAAAGCCCTCTTAAAACTATGCTGTACTGACTAGATCAATGGTTTGCACACATGGTAGGTGATCAATACATGTTTCTTTAATTGACTGATTTTTTTCCATGTAGCTGTCACATGCAGACCATTGCAGCATACCTTGTTTTATTGCACTTTGCTTTTTGCACTTTGTAGAAGATTGCGTTTTTTATAAATTGAAGATTTGTGGCAACCCTGTGTTGAGCAAGTCTGTCAGCGCCATTTTTTCCAACAGCATATGCTTACTTCGTGTGTCTGTGTCACAATTTGGTAATTCACAGTATTTCTTACTTTTTCATTATTATTATATCTCTTATGGTGATCTGTGATCAATGATCTTTGATGTTACTATTGTAATTGTTTTGGGGTGCCATGAACCGTGCCCATTGTAAGATGACGAACCTAATAAGTGTTCTGTATTTTCTGACTGCTCCACCAACTGGCCATTCCCCATCTCTCTCCTTCTCGGGCCTCCCTATTCTCTGAGACATGACAGTATTGAAATTAGACCAATTAATAACCGTACAGTGGCTTCTAAGTGTTCAAGTGAAAGGAAGAGTCGCACGTCTCTCGCTCTAAATCAAAAGCTAGAAATGATTAAGCTTATTGAGGAAGGCATGTTGAGAGCCGAGATAGGCCAAAAGCTAGGCCTCTTGTGCCAAACAGTTAGCCAAGTTGTGAACGCAAAGGAAAGGTTCTTAAAGGAAATTAAAAGTGCTACTCCAGCGAACACACAAATGGTAAGAAAGTGAAACAGCCTTATTGCTGATACGGAGAAAGTTTTAGTGGTCTGGCTAGAAGAGCAAACCAGTCACAACATTCCCTTAAGCCAAAGCCTAATCCAGAGCAAGGCCCTAATTCTCTTTAGTTCTTTGAAGGCTGAGAGAGGTAAGGAAGCTGCAGAAGAAACGTTTGAAGCTAGCAGAGGATTGGTTCATGAGATTTACAGAAAGAAGCCGTCTCCGTAACATAAAAGTGCAAGGTGAAGCAGCAGGTGCTGATGTAGAAGCTGCAGGAAGTTATCCAGAAGATGATGAAGATTGCTGTGCTAAACAACAGATTTTCAATGTAGGCAAAACAGCCTTATGTTGGAAGAAGATGCCATCTAGGACTTTCATAGCTAGAGAGGAGAAGTCAATGCCTGGCTTCAAAACTTCAAAGGACAGGCTGACTCTCTTGTTAGGGGCTAATGCAGCTGGTGACTTTAAGTTGAAGCAATGCTCATTTACCATTCTGAAAATTCTAGGACCCTTAAGAATTATGCTAAATATACTCTGGCTGTGCTCTATAAATGGAACAGGAAAGCCTGGATGACAGCACATCTGTTTACAGCATGGTTTACTGAATATTTTAAGCCCACTGTTGAGACCTCCTGCTCAGAAAAAAGATTCCTTTCAAACATTACTGCTCATTGACTATGCATCTGGTCACTGAAGAGCTCTGATGGAGATGTACAAGGAGATTAATGTTGTTTTCATGCCTGCTAACACAACATCCATTCTGCAGTCCATGGATCAAGGAGTAATTTCAACTTTCAAGTGTTACTATCTAAGAAACACGTTTCATAAGGCTATAGCTACTATAGATAGTGATTCCTCTGATGGATCTGGGCAAAGTAAATTGAAAACCTTCTGGAAAGGATTCACCATTCTAGATGCCATTAAGAACATTTGTGATTCATGGGAGGAGGTCAAAATATCAACATTAACAAGAGTTTGGAAGAAGTTGATTCCAACCCTCATGGATGACTTTGAGGGGTTCAAGACTTCAGTGAAGGAAGTAACTGCAGATGTGGTGGAAGTAGCAAGAGAACTAGAATTAGAAGTGGAGCCTGAAGATGTGACTGAATTGCTGCAATCTCATGATAAGACTTTAACGGATGAGGAATTGCTTCTTATGGATGAGCAGAGAAAGTGATTTCTTGAGATCGAATCCACTCCTGGTGAAGGTGCTGTGAACATTGTTGAAAAGACAGCAAAGGATTTAGAATATTAGATAAACTTAGTTAATAAAGCAGCAGCAAGGTTTGAGAGGATCGACTAATTTTGCAAGATATTCTACTGTAGATAAAATGCTATCAAACAGCATTGCGTGCTACAGAGAAATCTTTCATGAAAGGAAGAGTCAATTGATGCTGCAAACTTCATTTTAAGAAATTGCCACAGCCACCCCAGCCTTCAGCAACCACCACCCTAATCAAATAGCCATCAACATGGAGGCAAGACCCTCCACCCACAAAAAGATTGTGACTCACTGAAGGCTCAGATGGTGGTTAGCATTTGTTAGCAATAAAATATTTTTTAATTAAGGTATGAACATTGGTTTTTTTTAGACATAATGCTGTGCACGCTTAATAGACTACAGCACAGTATAAACATAACTTTTATATGCACTGGGAAACCAAAATAATTTGTGTGATTCTTTATCACGATAATTGCTTTATTGTGGTGGTCTGGAACCAAACCCGCAATGTCTCCCAGGTATGCCTGTAGTAGCATCGAATTATTTGACTTTTTCAGACACTTTTTAAAAATTTAGTTAGGTCACATTTGACTAGATAAACATCTTTATCAGGATTGTCATTAATAAAAAATTATTTTCACTAAGAAATGTCTATAGTATGCATTTAAAACCAGCAGGTTGAGATAGTTAAGAATATTAACTTTAATTAGGGCCATTTTATTACAGTAGAAAAAATAGGAAATACAGATAAGCTAAAAGGAAAAAAAATTAAATCACTGTGCTGCCGTCATTCCGATAGTTTGTTTATATTTTGGTGTATATCCTTGCTGGCTTTTAAAATATGCATAAATAAACATTTGCATTTAAAGTCCATTTCAACAAAGTATATATTTCAGGAATCCATAATTTAATGTTTCACACAGCTCTTCTGCAGTTTATGCTTTCTAGGGAACTCTTCAAGTACAGCTTGTGACTGAATTTTGAATAAGCTAATTTTACTTTCATTTCTGAAGACTTATGGTTTTAAAAAGAGGTGGTGTTCAGAATATATTTATTTCAACATAATAACTGTTAGAATCACTATTGAACTAAAATGTCTGTTTTTCAAATTCTCGTGATTATTTTAAGTAAATTTGTTAAGTACACAAATAATGAGGTGTGTAGCTTGGTGGTGAATATCCTCAAAGTGAACACACACACCCATGTAACAAGAAACAGAACATTCCCAACGCCTCAGAAGCTCCTTTGCACTCCCCTCTCACTCACTACTTTCCCCCTACCCCAGATCTAACTACTCTACTGACTAGATAAGTTTTGCTTTCATTTTTCACTTCTAAGTAAGTAGTATTTGAGCAAATCTTGAGCCATTGTTATAGTTTTGATTTGATGGGTGATTTGAATTTTCCAATATAAAAAGTTTATACGAACACACACACACACAGACACACACAAATAGAGACAATAGTATAATGAACCTCCCTGTACCCATCACCCATCTTCAACAGTGATAATTAACGGACAGTCTTTTTTCACCCAACACCCTCCCTCCAATTGTTTTGAAGTAAACACCAGGGATCACATTATCATTTTGGTAAATATTTCAGTATCTCTATGAAAAGAGTACTCTATTTTTTAAACATTCAAAACTCTTTAAAGAATATAACCATACCTTTAAAAATAATCAGTTTCTTAATATCATTGAATATTTGGTCAGCATTCAAAATTCCCCAGATACTTAATAATTTTTATGCTGTTTGAATTGAGGTTCATATATTACCTTGGTTGATACATCTCTTAAGTTTCTCTTAATCTAAAGGTACTCCCTGTGTCTCTTCTTTTTACTTGAAATACTGATTTTTTTTTTTAGCTGGTTGTCAGTTTTATTTCTCTGGTATTCTTTCAAATGAGTGGTCTCATTCCGCCTTTTATGAAGTAATTAGTATACATTTTTAAAACTGGGGTATAATTTACATACAATTAAATGCACAGATCTTAAGCGTTCAGTTGATGAATTTTAACAAGCGAATATACATCAATGTATCTCACCCAGTGTACTCTATTTTCTTTTGTGATCTTTTTTCATAGAAAATAACGAGAAAACCCTTCTGTTCCTTTAGACTCTATAAAGGTTAGAGTAACTACAACAGCAAGAAGGAAAGAACAGTCATTGATTGCTATTAACCCACGGCCGCTGAGTCGATTCCAACTCAGCGACCCTATTAGGAATATAAATTAGAAATACAAAGCTTTCTGCTTTTCAGCAACTGGATTAAGAAAATGTGGGGTTTTGGAGAAATACTTGCTAGCAGAGGGATGTGTGTAACATGTTAGAGCCAAAGGTGGTCAGTGTAAATGCACTGCGCTGGAATTTATATCACTGTAATAAAAGCTGTGGGTATTTGATTATCTAAATTGCATGCACCTCTCCCCCATGCTTTTACACCTCTGTCTCAATGTAAAGCAGTAGACCATGTCTCTAAATTCTCCTCTAAAGTCACCAGGGTTATGTGGTTATTGAGACCAGGAATGGGTTAACTGCAGTTGAGGCACATAAATGTCTTGAGTATACTACCTGACAGACCTTAGCCATCTTGGTTCTTTCATCTTTGCTTTGTCCCTGATTTGACTTTATTGTTGTATTTAACTTTTGGGACGTTTTCTTGCTTGGCTTGTTTTGCTAGACTTTGTTTGTTTTGAATTGATCTTAGTTTGATATACTAGTAGGAAGAGAGAATAGAAGTTACGGAGAGTTACGGAGTGGCCACTGTGTGAGGTATCTTCTTAAATATAACCTTCTTACGTACCAAATGATGGAGGTGGATGGCAGCCATTTTATAGATCTTATAAATCAGGAAACAGAGTTCTAATGATTTACCCATGACCATACAGCTAGTAACTACTAAAAACGAGGATTTAAACCTTGAACTTTTACTCCAGAACTCGTAAAATGTTTTCACATATGCTGTCTTCATGAACATTAGAAACCTAAGCAATAGTAACTCTGCCTTTCACAGTTCCTGCTTTTTCGATATGATGGTCTTTTATTTAGTACATGAAAATATAATCATATTTAAAACATAAAATTATATCAAATGCAATTGTGATAAAATTTTTTACATGAACATACAAGTCTCAGTTTGTTTCAAGGGAAGACTGTGCATTAAAAAGTCAGTAAAACAAAATAATTGTCTAGTGCCTGTGGTGCAGTATAATCACATTAGACCAGTATTACTGTTTTTAAAGGTAATTAATAGGAGAAGAACTTACCAAGTTGTCTTTAGATAGTTCATTTCAGGAAGTATGGCTTTTTTATAACTTGAGGTGGCTTAAATTTCTACTTCTTCATTGAATTTGTAGTTACATTTTTCAAGTGAAAGTTTCTATTTTTATTTTATGGAAAATAGGTTCCTTTAAAAAAGCTTTTTTAAAAAAGTAATATGTTACTAATATAAATTCGTTTTTAAAGAGATACCTTTTATGCCATTTTAAAATACTTGCCTATATTCAAATCTGTATATGGTTCAGATTTAGTTTCTAATTTAAAAAAATGACTTATTTCTGCTCCTTCTTTTAAAATCTTGAGAACAATTTACCAATCGTTATTAATGTTAATTGCCAAAATTTTACTTTTCCTTTGAGTGCTCTATTTTGTAAACAAATTCAGGATTTTAAATATTTGAATCCAAATTATTACATGTACCAAGCTTGCTCTAAAATTTTTTATCCCCAACTAAGACCTCCCCCGCTCCCGCCCCACCCAGGAAAAAAAAGCCATTCTAGATTGTTTAAAAAGAACCACCTCTGTATTTGCACCCTCTAGAAATGTTGTAAGTGCACTCTAAGAAATTTTTACAACAATCTCTTTGGTGAAAATTAAGACTTTACAGCACCCAGAATACCCCCCAAAACAACCTCCTTTCAAAGTTGATATAGTATAAAAAAAAATCTAGTTGTCTTTTTCTTGGTTTTATTGAGCTTTTATATTCTTAGGAGAAACAGATTACAAAAGAAGATAATGGTTTTCTCTGATAGAAGTATGTATTGCTTGTTGAAAGGCCTTTTTATGTAAAGTTGTTTGGGTAAGACAAATGGAACAATCAGTTAAGCTCATTCCTTCTGTACTTAATTTTGAACTTCAAAGCTCCTAGTTGTAACCTCTGGTTCAGTCCCATCTTACTAGATTTAAGTGGCTTTTGTTTTGTTTTGTTTTTTTCATGCAGGTTCTGCTCATTAATCACCACGAGTGTGGATCTGAAGAAGAGTTTATTACTTCTCTTTTTTTGAGTATGTTAAACTTCAGATACACACAACGTAGCTTCTCCTTCCCTATTAGATTCTTAGAAGGTAGTTATATTTTTTATAGTCTCCTTCTTGTGACTTTGATAGTTGTGATCAATAAGACTAAAAACTATTCCTTACATACTGGGCTACTGCATGCAAATCAGTTCATTTAAAACCTCCTGGAGGTCTTTGGCATGCCAGACATAAAACCATGAGTGTGTGTTTGTGGAGGTAACCATGTTCCAAAGAAATTTAAGAGTTTAATTCTTTTAACAAGAATCTGGGAGAGTTATCCTTTCGGTTCTGGGAATCATTGACTTTAAGGGGCTTGCTTTTGGTGTGTGATTTTCAAAGTTAATTTAAAGTGGGAAGTGATAATTAGAACTATTTTTGTGGTGTTAGATGTTATCTCTGAATGAATAGTAGGGAGGAAATTTGCTTGTGTTGTTTCTATTACATGCTTAACAAAATAGCTGATTTACCATGCCTTACTGGTTAAACATTAATGAGGATATATTTTTGCCATGTTTGAAATTTTTAGACAAATTTATGTACTTTTTCTTTTTGTAAATGGTTGTGATGAATAAAATAAGATACATAAAAATTCACTCTTTTTTTATATCTAGGGCTGGAAAAAAGAAAGAATTCTGGCTGAGTACCCTGATGGCAGGATAATAATGGTTCTTCCCGAAGACCCAAAGTATGCCCTGAAGAAGGTAAATTTCAAGTGAGATTTCATGTAGAATGCATGAAATTAGTGTAGCAGATTTTAAGAGGCTAACACATGCTAAACTCAGTTACTCATGCTAAAGTGTTACAGTTATATAATAGTGCAAGTAAAGGGCTTGTGTTTGTCCACCTCAGGTGTTTTTGTGATTCCTGTTTAGCAGTGCTGGCATAGCACATATAAACACCAATTCTAAAAACAAGAAATAAGCATTTTAAGAATACAAACAATTAAAAACTATGCTAAACTTTGTAGTGTGAATCTAGCATAAGTGAATTGAATTTTAGATGAATTGATTATTGTATTATCAGTAATTTCAGTGATGGAATAGAAGGCATGCTAGTTAATGAATAATGCCAAGTGAGTGATTTTGAGAATTAGAACTAAAAGTTGAATTGCAATAATTGTGAATGTTTAAATTAATAAAATATAAAGATTCATTCTAAGACTAAATTTCTAAATAAAAGCTATTGCAGAAAAAGACCTAGTAGGCCATAAAAACCTGAAATTAAACGAGATAATAATATAATGATATTGAAAATAAAGAGAAATATACTTCAGTTTATAAATATAATATAGAAAACTTAAAAAAGCCCCTTATTTAGTGTGAATCAAGTCAGTCCAATTTAGAGTTCCGTAATTTAATATTCAGAGAATTTATTATGTTGAAAAATGAACCAGGGAGATAATGAGGTCTGGAACCATTTCATTATATAGAGTATCTTAAAGGTCAGGAACCATAGGATAAACTTTTAAAAAGTTTTTATTGTGATTAAAATATATATAACAAAAAATTTGCCATTGTAACCATTTTTAAGTGTAAGTTTAGTGACATTAATTACGTTTACCATGTTGTGCAACTACAACCACTATCCATTTCCAAAAGTTTTCCATCACTCCAAACAAACTCAGTACCCCTTAGCTAATAACTCCCCATTTCCCTCTCCCCTAGACACTATTGCTTATTCTGGATATTTCATGTAAGTGGGATGATACGATACTTGTTCTTTTATATCTGACTTATTTCACTTAACATAATGTTTTCAGGGTTTATCCATGTCATAGCATATATCAGAACTTCATTTCTTTTTATGGCTGAATAATATTCTGTTGTGTGTATATACTGCATTTTGTTTATCCATTCATCTGTTGGAGGACATTTGGGTTGTTTCCACCTTTTGATTATTGTGAATAATGCTGCAGTGAACATTGAAGAAGTATCTGTTTGAATCCCTGCTTTCAGTTCTTTGGGGTGTATATCTCAGAGTGGAATTGCTGGGTCATATGGTAAATTCTGTTTAACTTTTTGAGGAACTGCCAAACTGTCACAGCAGCTGCACTTACATTTCCACCAGCAATGCAGGAGGGTTCTGGTTTCTTCACATCCTCACCAATACTTGTTCTTTTCCATTTTTCTGATGATAACCATCCTAGTGGAGGTGAAGTGGTTATCTCATTGTAGTTTTGATTTGCATCTCCCTAATGACTAATGATGTTGAGCATATTTCATGTGCTTATTGGCCATTTGTATAGCTTGTTTGGAGAAATGTCTATTCCAAGACTTTTCCCCATTTTTTAATTGGGTTTTTCTCTCTTTGTTGTTGGATTATAGGAGTTATCTATATATTCTGGATATTAAACTGATTTTTAAATAATATATTAGTTACATTTTATAATTTTAAAATAAGCTTAATGTTTTTCTTCAAGAAGCAAAGATGCTTTCTTAGAAGTACTTAATAATGTAAAACAGTTGGTTCAATTGTTTATCTGAAAACAAAACAAAAGAAAACACTACAATATGTCCAAAATCCCTGGAAATGCAAAGAAAATAGTGTATTATACTTTTTTCAGGTTAACAATTGGAGCTCTTTAAATTTAGAAATACTTCACCTGAAAAGGAGGTTGAAGAGAAACACTTCGAACCTATCACTTAAAAATGTAACTGACATTCTACTTAAAACATAAGTTTATCTTGTGGTTCCTGACTTTTTAGACACCCTGTATATAATCCCAGATACCCAAGTAGGTCTTCATACTACCACTGCATAACAATGTAGACAGTTGCACTTAGAATGACATGGGAACATAGCACGTGTTTCATATTTGCACAAAATACATACTTGTTGAAGTAATGTTGGTTCAATGATTGACTAAATGAAAATTAAATTATGGAAGTTTTGGAATACCATCATCATGTAGAAATGCGCAGTAGAGATCTTCGCTATGTCCACATATGTGGATGCCAGACTTTTCTCTTTAAGAATCCTCAGTAAATGCTATTATCTTCATTTTAGTTTCTTCGGGAAAAATCTTAGTAAACTATAACTCAGTAGGTTAATGGTAACTCAAAATAGGTTAAAAATTAAAAATCAGGAAATTGCGAGTCATTTGTCTATAGGAACTGAGTCGGTAGTTGTATTGTGGGATACTGATCCAGGATTAGCGGGACTTCAGCTTTCATCACTGAATAAGGTATAAGCTATATGGTATTCTGTGTGTCAGAGATATGAATACTGAACCCTGTTAGGTATTGTCTGCATTTTTAAACTTAGTAACACAAATGAATGTTTGGATGTTATTTTTTTTAACTGGGAAGAGACTAACGTTTTAGTGTCTATACAGGTCTTGGCTTTGAGTGCCTTCAAAGGTCTGAGCTTATATTTGACTTTGACCACAATTCTGGGAGGTTAAAACTGGAAGAAGCACAGTTTGATGTAATATTAATATTTTGGGTCAGATCCTTGTTACTTGGTTTTTTAGATGTTTGATAATTGATATGAGAAAGTTACTAAATCTTTGAGTCTTATTTCTTCCATATGTAAAGGGAGGAACCAAAATCCTGGAGATTGTGGATAAAGTGCTTTGCATAATGTCTGGCCTATAGATGGTTGATAAAGAGTAAACATGAGTTTCTTTCTCTGTTACCCACTTCATTTTACTGATGAGAATACTAATTAAGGCTTAGGGGAAAAAGTGGCTTGCCCAGCCAAGACTCCTCCAGTGAAGTTCTCCCCATTTCACAAACCCATGATGCTTTTCATGGGAAGCCATAAGGTCCTCATTACATATTGTAGGTGATCCCACCTCTCACTCCCTAGTTGTTGTTGTTAGGTGCTGTTGAGTTGGGTCTGACTCACAGCAACCCTACGTACAACAGAATGAAACCCTGCCTGGTCATGCACAGCCCTCAACAATTCTTGCTATATTTGAGCCCACTGTTGCAGCCACTGTATCAATCCATTTCTTTGAGGTTGTCCTCTTTTTCACTGACCCTCTACTTTACCAAGCATGATGTCCTTCTCCAGGGACTGGACCCTCCTGATAACATGTCCAAAGAACTTGAGAGAAAATCTTACCATCCTTGCTTCCAAGAAACACTCTGGCAGTATTTCTTCCAAGACAGACTCGTTTGTTCTTCTGGCAGTCCGTGGTATAGTCAGTATTCTTTGCCAACAGCATAATTCAAAGGCATCAGTTCTTCTTCAGTCTTCCTTCTTTATTGACCAGCTTTCCCATGCATATGAGGCGATTGAAAATACCATGGCTTGGGTCAGGCACACCTTACTCCTCAAGATGACATTGTTGCTTTTTAACACTTTAAAAAGGTCTTTTACAGCAGATTTGTCCAATGCAATACGCCATATGATTTCTTGACTGCTACTTCCATGGACTTTGATAGTGGATCCAAGTGAAATGAAATTCTTGACAACTTCAGTCTCTTCTCTGTTATTGCAATGTTGCTTGTTGGTACAGTAGGAGGATTTTTGTTTTCTTTATGTTGAGGTGTAATCCATATTAAAGGCTGTAGTCTTTGATCTTCATCAGTTTCAAGTCCTCTTCGCATTCCACAAGCAAGGTGTGTCACCTGCATATCACAGGTTGTTAATGAGTCTTCGTCCAATCCTGATGCTGCTTTTTTCTTTTTATAGACAAGCTTCTCAGATTATCTGCTCAGCATACGGAAGGAATAAGTATTGTGAAAGGACACAACCCTGCTGCACACCGTTCCTGATTTTAAACCATGCAGTATCCCCTTGTTCTGTTCAAACAACTGCTTCTAGATCTATGTACAGGTTCCTAATGAGCACTTTAAGTGTTCTTGAATTCCCATTCTTCCCAGTGTTACCCATAACTTGTTATGATGCACACAGTCTTTGCATAGTCAATAAAACACAGGTAAACATCTTTCTTGTATTCTCTGCTTTCAGCCAAGATCCCATCTGACATCAACAATGATGTTCCTCATTCCATATCCTCTTCTGAATCCGCCTTGAATTTCTGGCAGTTCACTGTTGATAGACTGCTGCAACTGCTTTTGAATTATCGCCAGCAAAATTTTACTTGCATGTGATATTAATGACACTGTTGGATAAATTCGGCACTCTGTTGGATCACCTTTTCTCTGAAATGGGTGCTTTTCCAGTCGGTTGGCCAGGTAGTTGTCTTCCAGATTTCTTGGCATGGATGAGTGAGCACTTCTAGCATTGAATCTGTTTATTGAAGCATCTCAATTGGTATTCCATCAGTTCCTGTAGCCTTGTTTTTCGCCAATGCCTTCAGTGCAGCTTGGACTTCTTTCTTCAGTACCATCGGTTCTTGATCATATTCTTGATCCTGAAATGGTTGAACGTGGACCAGTTCTTTTTGGTTCAGTGACTCTGTGTATTCTTTCTATCTTCTTCTGATGCTTCCTGCGTCATTCAATATTTTGCTCATAGACTCCTTCAGTATTGCAACTCGAGGCTTGACTGTTTTCTTTAGTTCTCTCAGCTTAAGAAATACCAAGCATGTTCTTCCCTTTCGGTTTTCTAACTCCAGGTCTTTGCAAATTTCATTATAATACTTCGTTTGTCTTCTCGAACCGCCCTTTGAAATCTTATGTTCAGCTCTGTTACTTCGTCATTTCTTTCATTTACTTTAGCAACTCTATGTACAAGAGCAATTTTCAGAGTTTCTTCTGACAACCATTTTGGTCTCTTCTTTCTTTCCTGTCTTTTTAATGGCCTTTTGTTTTCTTCATGTATAATGTTCTTGATATCATCCCACAACTTGTCTGATCTCGATCATTAGTGTTCAATGCATCAAATCTATTCTTGAGGTGATTTCCAGATTCAGGTGGGATATACTCAAAGTTGTATGTGGAACTCATTTTAATTTTCTTCATCTTCATCTTGAACTTGCATATGAGCAATTGATGGTCTGTTCTGCAGTCAGCCCCTAGCCTTGTCCTGATGATGATATTGAGCTTCTCCATCGTCTCTTTCCACAGATGTAGTCGAGTTGATTCCTGTGCATTCCATTTGGCAAAGTCCATGTGTAGTTGCCATTTATGTTGTTGAGAAAAGATATTTGCAGTGAAGAAGTTGTTGGTCTTGCAAAATTCTATCCTCTGAGCTCTGTGTAGTTTCTATCACCAGGGCCATACTTTCCAACTAGTGATGCTTTTTCTTTGTTTCCAACTTCAGCGTTCTGGTCCCCAGTAATATCAGTGCATCTTGATTGCATGTTTGATCAATTTCAGATTGCAGAAGTTGGTAAAAATCTTCAATTTCTCCATCTTTGGCCTTAATGCTTGAGGATAAATTTGAATAATACTCGTAATAACTGATTTTCCCTGTAGGTGTATGGATAGTATCCTTTCACCGACAGTGTTGTACTTCAGAATAGATCTTGGAATGTTCTTTTTGACAATAAACGTGACACCATTCTTCTTCCGTTTGTCATTCCTGGCATAGTATACCATATGATTGTTTGATTCAGAATGGCCAATACCAGTCCATTTCAGTTCACTAATGCCTAGGATATTGATCTTTATGCATTCCATTTCATTTTTGACAACTTCCAATTTTCCTATATTCATACTCTGTACGTTCCATGTTTTAATTATTAATGGATGTTTGCAGCTGTTTCTTCTCATTTTGAGTCATGTCACATCAGCAGATGAAGATCCTGAAAGCTTTACTTCAACCACATCATTAAGGTTGACTCTACTTTGAAGAGGCAGCTCTTCTCTAGTTGTATTTTGAGTGCCTTCCAACTTGAGAGGCTCATCTTCCGGTACTGTATCAGACAGTGTTCCACTGCTGCACATAAGATTTTCACCAGCCAATTTCTTTTTAGAAGTAGATTGCCAGGTCCTTCTATCTAATCTGTGTTAGTCTGGAAACTCCACTGAAACCTGTCCACCATGGGTGACCCTGCTGATATTTGAAATACCAGTGGCATAGCTTCCAGCATTATAGCAACATACCAGCCACCACAGTATGACAAATTGACAGATGAGTGGTGGTCGCTTCCTAGACTGCTGTAAATTAAAACCTGGGTTTGGCATCACTTCTGGTTCTTCCCCTGTTTTGCAAAGTGGTCCACAGGGTTTAAGAACAAAGGAAAACTGTATTGGTTAGCACACTGGGTTGATTATTGAAAATAACCCTTTAGAGGATGTCCTGTTTGGAATAATACACCCAACTTAACTGTGCTGAAGTAGTACATTATTATATATGTACAAACATATATATATATATGCATACATACGTATACAGTGTTTTCTTGGTTAAAAAAGTAATTGTTCTTTATTTGGCAGGTTGACGAGATTAGAGAGATGGTTGATAATGATTTAGGTTTCCAGCAGGCTCCACTAATGTGCTATTCGAGAACTAAAACGCTTCTCTTTATTTCTAATGACAAAAAAGTAGTTGGCTGCCTAATTGCAGAACATATCCAGCAGGTAAGTGATTTTCAGAGTGCCCGTAAGTAGTAGTTTGGTTTTTACTGAGTTTACTATGTAATGTTGAATAACATAATCCTGATAAATTTATCTACATTTGTATAAGGAAGAGTGTGAATGCAAGAATTCCAGTGTGTGATTCTTTAACACAGTGGAGTTGTATCTTACATGGGGATTAGTTTCTAGAGTTAGAATGTAAGATGAAAATTCTATAAGATCAATAACCAAACCAGACCAAACCATTGTTGTCAAGTTGATTGTGACACATCGTGACCCTGTAGGACAGAGTAAACTGCCCGATAGGGTTTCCAAGGCTGTAAATCTTTATGGAAGCAGACTGCCACATCTTTCTCCCACAAAGCGGCTAGTGAGTTCAAACTGTCAACCTTTTGGTTGTCAGCTGGGCGCTTAAGCACTGCACTGCCAGGGTCCCTGTAGAATCAAAAGTGCTGTTAAATTTTGTTTAGGAAATTTCTAATGTAATGTCTGCCTCAGTAAGTCCCTCCAGCACTGGAATAAATCAAAGGTTGGCAAACTGCAGCGTATTTGTAAATACAGTTTCATTGTAACACAGCCACACTCATTTGTTTTCATATTGTCTGTCGCTGCCTTCTCACTATAAAGGCAGAGTTGAGTAGTTGAGTTGTTGCAAAAGTGACCAGGTGGGCAGCAAATCTTAAAATATTTACTGTCTGGCCTTTTATAGAAAGTTTGCCGACCCTTGGAAGAGATCACCTGTTCTGTGATTGAGCACTCGGTGAAGTAGTTGGCTTGTGCTTACGGGCCAGATTGTAAAAAACAAACAAAACATAAACAACAACAACAAAAAATGTGGTGTGTTTTAATTCCTGTCTTTCCTTGTTCCAAAAATGACTTGTAGCAGTGTTTAGACTAGAACATAGCTAGGTAATGTTTGTTTGTTTCCTAGTTCTTATTTGTGTTGTCTAATTAATTGCTTTTAAGATTTGTATCATGTCCCATCAGTGGGCTGGCCATGTCCTTTTTGGCAACTAAACTGGCAAGGGAGATGTATATTTTTAAAAGTACATTAAAAAAAGGAAACTGGCATGGGGGGAAGGGCCTTTATAAATCCTTGACATCCTCTGCCATAGCTGTTCCTAGGTCCCACATAGCTGTGTACCCTAGAACTATGGCAGCAGACTCAGAAACATTAGTTGTTAATTACTGCTGTGTTCTTAAAGTGTACTTTGCTGGTCCTTAGAATCTGGAAGTGGAGAGAACTAACATTCATTTCCTTTTACAGGCCTGGCATGATGGCAAGGTTCTTTCTAATTTCTTAACAACTCTCTTGAGAGAGATGGCAGATATCCCTGAGTTATCTGTAAGGAGCCTAATGCTTAAAAAGAAATCAAGTAACTTCCCCTCATGTCACATAACTAGTAAGTGAATTAGAAAAGAATGTAGAACCAGGTTTGTTTATTTCCTAAAAACGAGAATGAAGGCATAAGTGGCATTCATAGTTTAAGAAGCCAGACAATTGTGATGATGTCCTCACTAAGGTCAGTACTAAACAATTGCTAATTAATGTTCTCATTTAAAAAAATTTTCCCTAATATTGACACCTATAGGGCTACAGAGTTATAGAAGAGAAACTTCCAGTTACCGGAACAGAAGAAGAAAAAGTTAGATTTGAAAGGCAAAAAGCCTGGTGCTGCTCAACATTGCCAGAACCTGCTATCTGTGGAATCAGTCGTATATGGGTATTCAGCATGATGCGGCGGAAGAAAATTGCTTCTCGCATGATTGAATGCCTAAGGTAACTTAAATGTAATTCTTCAAGTTATTTTCAGTACATTAGGATTTAAACAAAGTTTAAGTAGAAAGATTGACATTTTATTAATCTTAAGTGTAAACAAAAACCAAACTCATTGCTATCAAGTCAGTTCCAACTCAGCAACCCTATAGGACAGAGTAGAACTGCCCCATTAGATTTCAAAGGAGAGCAGCTGGTGGATTCAAACTGTTGACCTTTTTTTTTTCGGTTAGCAGCCGTAGCTCTTAACCACTGCACCACCAGGTAAAGCCTTTATTAATTATATATTTTGCATAAGATTGTCACTGTATTAGATCTGTGCTTTTTTATGTGAACTTAATCTAAGGAGGAAGAAAGTGCTATAGGTTAAATATTATTAAAACATTTTGACTTACTTGTGACCATGATATTAGGCCAAAATAAATGTACTTATTTTAAGATGTGTTTGATATTGGAGAATTTTAAACATAGCAAAAGAAATGTGGAAAGTTTCTTAGGAGTTCAGCTTTTAGGGAAATTTATGTTAATTATAAAATATTGTTTGTAAATTATCTAAGTCTCTTAGATTCTTCCTGCTTTTATCTCTTGATTGTTTATCAAAGGTATAAAAGGGAGGCTCAGATAAGTTTTATATTTTTTGTTATTTTATAAAGCATTTTTGTTGAAGGAAGAACTTAAAATTGATCATTCACGTGAAGTTTTTAGGTCTATCAGTTGATTTTATTTATTATTAGAATCCCTATTATTATTTGTGGGTATGGCTTTCGAAATAATCCATCATTGTAAGTGAGATTCTAAGGCTCTAAGGCTCTTATGACCTTAACGTGGATCTGGTCTGTCCCCCTCATTTTATTAATGAGTAATGATCTGGAAGGGCTGAGCACTAACCACTCTTTTCATGACAGGGGAGGCATGTTTTTAGCTCCTTCAGAACTAAGCCTAGAGAATGCATCTGAGTAAATAATAATTCTAAAGGAGGATATTGCTTCTCCTTTAAATCTTATAAACTTAGGTCTTGAAACAACAATAAGGTGGTTCTAGTTTATTAAGAAAAAAATACAGCCAGTATAGTAGTTGTAGTGTTCTATGTGTTAATGAAATTGCCACCATAAACCTCCTGTTGAAATACTTTTTTCATTTATTGTTCCTTCTTACGTGATTCTTCCTATTAGTGCCCAGCATTCCTTCTTAAGATTACAGTATGAAAATTCTTCTAATAGGCCATATCCTGGATAAATGTTTTATTTATTAACAACTTCTTCATTGTAACGACTTCTTCATTGCAAATACCTTTTTTCAACAACATAAATGGCAACTATAACACCTGGACCTTGCCAGATGGAATACACAGGAATTGAAGTGACGACATCTGTGGAAAGAGACTGTAGAAAATCTCAATATCATCAGTGAGAACAAGGCCAGGGGCCGACTGTGGAATGCTCATATGCAAGTTCAAGTTGAAGCTGAAGAAAATTAGAATGAGTCCACGAGAACCGAAGTACAACCTTGAGTGTATCTCGCCTGAATTTAGAGACCATCTCAAGAACAGATTCAACGCATTGAACGCTAATGAACGAAGGAAGACCAGGCGAGTTGTGGAATGACATCAAGGACATTATACATTAAGAAAGCAAGAAGTCATTAAAAAGGTCGTAAAGAAAGAAAATACCAAAATGGATGTCAGAAGAGACTCTGAAACTTGCTGTTGAATGTTGAGTAGCTAAAGTTAATGGAAGAAATGATGAAGTAAAAGAACTGAACAGAAGATTTGAGAGGGTGGCTCGAGAAGACAAAATATTATAATGAAATTTGCAAAGACCTGGAGTTAGAAAACCAAAAGGGAAGAACACAGTTGCATTTTTCAAGCTGAAGAACTGAAGGAAAAATTCAAGCCTCGATTTGCAATATTGAAGGATTCTGCTGGGAAGCTATTAAGTGATGCAGGAAGCATCAAAAGAAAATGGAAGGAATACAGAGAGTCACTATACCAAAAAGAACTGGTCGATGTTCGACCATTTCAGGAGGTAGCATATGATCAGGAACCGATGGTACTGAAGGAAGAGGTTCAAGCTGCACTGAAAGCATTGGTGAAAAACAGGGCTTCAGGAATTGATGGAATACCAGTTGAGATGTTTGAACAAATGTATGCAGAGCTGGAAGTGCTCACCCATCTATGCTAAGAAATTTGGAAGACAGCTACCTGACCAACTGACTGGAAGAGATCCATATTTATGCCTATTCCAACTAAAGGCGATTCAACTGAATGTGGAAATTGTCGAACAATATCATTAATATCACACACAAGTAAAACATGCTGAAGATTATTCACAAGTGGCTGCAGCAGTACATCGAATAGGGAACTGCCAGAAGTTCAAGCCAGATTCAGAAAAGAACGAGGGATATCATTGTTGATGTCAGATAGATCCCGGCTGAAAGCAGAGAATACCAGAAATATATTTACCTGTGTTTTATTGACTGTGTAAAGGCATCTGAGTTGTGAATCATAACAAATTATGGATAACATTGCAAAGAATGTGAATTCCAGAACACTTAGTTGTGCTCATGAGAACCAATATGTAGATCAAGAGGCAGTCGTTCGAACAGAACAAGTGGATACTGCATGGTTTAAAGTCAGGAAAAGTGTGCGTCAGGGTTGTGTCCTTTCACCATACTTATTCAATCTGTGTATGTTGAGCAGATAATCTGAGAAGCTGAACTATATGAAGAAGAACAGGGCATCAGGATTGGAGGAAGACCCATTAACAATCTGTGTTATGCAGATGACACAACCTTGCTTGTTGAAAGTGAAGATGAATTGAAGTACTTACTGATGAATATCAAAGACTACAACCTTCAGGATGGATTACACCTCAACATAAAGAAAACAAAAATCCTCACAACTGGACCAATAAGCAACATCATGATAAGCGGGGAAAAGATTGAAGTTGTCAAGGATTTCATTTTACTTGGATCCACAATCAACACCCATGGAAGCAGCAGTCAAGAAATCAAACAACGCATTGCACTGGGCAAATCTGCTAAAAATCATTTTGAGGAACTGCCAAATTCTTTACCCAAACCAGCTGCACCATTTTACATTCTTCCTAGCTATGTATCTCTTCATCTTCCCCAACTCGTTATTGTCTTTTTATTTTAGCCATCCTAGTGGAGGCAGTTCTACTCTGTCCTATAGGGTTGCTATTAGTAGGAATCAACTCCATAGCAGTGGGTTTTGTTTTTGTTTGGGTTAGTGAGTGTGAACTGGTATCTGTGATTTTTTTATTTTTTATTTTTTTATTGTACTTTAGATGAAGGTTTACAAAACAGTTTCTCATTACACAGTCAGTGCACATATTGTTTTATGACATTGGTTAAGAATCCCACAACGTGTCAACACTCTCCCTTCTCGACCTTGAGGACCTTTTTTTTTTGGTGAAAATATACATAGCCAAAGTTATATCATTTCAAAAGTTTCTTCTACGTGTACAATTCACTGACATCGATTACATTCTTCAGCTGTGCTGCTATTCTCACTATTCTTTTCCAAATTATTCCATCACCATTATCTTCAACTCACTGTCCCCTAGGCTTCCCATCAAACCTTTTGAGTTGCTGTTGTCAATTTGATCTCACATAGATAATTCTTTTTTTTTTTTTTAACCTTAGATGAAGGTTTGCAGAATAGTTTCTCATTAAACAGTTAGTACACATATTGTCCTATGACTATGGGTAGCAACCCCATGACATGTCAACACTGTCCCTTCTCAACCTTGGGTTCCCTATCACCAGCTTTCTTGTTCCCTCCTGCCTACTAGTCCTTGTCCCTGTGCCTCATTAGTCCTGTTTTGTTTTGTGAGGCTGTCCAGTCCCTGGCTGGACAGTGAACTTCAGGAGGGGGTTCATCACTGAGCTAAAAGGGTGTCCGGGGGCCATACTCTCGGGGTTTCTCCAGTCTATCAGGCCAGTAAATCTGGGTGTTTTTTTGTGAGTTAGAATTCTGTTCTACATCCTCTTCCAGCTCTGTTCAGGACCCTCTATTTTGATCCTGGTCAGAGCAGTCATTGGTGGTAGCCGGGCACCATCTAGCTGTACTGGACTCAGTCTGGTGGAGGCCGTGGTAACTGTGGTCCATTAGTCCTTTGGACTAATCTTTTCCTTGTGTCTTGTTCTCTTCGTTCTCCCTTGCTCCTGAAGGGGTGAGACTAGTGGAGTATTTTAGATGGCTGCTCACAGGCTTTTAAGACCCCAGATGCTACTCAGCAAGGTAGAATGTAGAACATTGTCTTTATAAACTGTGTTACGCCAATTGAGCTAGTTGTTACCCCGAGACCGTGGTCCCCATAGCCCTCCACCGAGCAGTTGAGTCCCTCAGGGAGTTGGGAAGTGTCTATGGAGCTTCCATGACCTTTCCTTGTACAAGTTGTGCTGGCTTTCCCAGTAATGTGGACTGTCTTACTCTTCACCAAAGTTACCACTTATCTGTTTAGTTCTCCCCCATCCCTCCCATCCCTCATAACCAACAAAGATTGTTTCTTTTTGTGTGTAAACTTTTACATGAGTTATAAAGGTCTCATACAGTATTTGTCCTTTTGTGATTGACTTATTTCAGTCAGCATAATGTCCTCCAGTTTCATCCATGTTATGAGATGCTTCACACATTCATCATTGTTCCTTATCTTTGTATGAATACACCATTGTGTGTATGTACCATAGTTTGTTTATCCATTCATCTGTTGATGGGCATCTAGGTTGTTTCCATCTTTTTGCTGTTGTGAACAGCGCTTCAATGAATGTGGGTGTGCATATGTCTGTTCGTGTAATGGCTTTTATTTCTCTAGGATATATTCCTAGGAGTGGGATTCCATTTTGTAGTGCTTTTTTTTGTGGTGCTGATGTTTTCTTTGTTCCTGTTACTCTCCTGTGCTGAGTTCCTTTTGTTTGTGGATTTTTTTTTTTCATTTCTTTTGTTTTTGTAGATTTTGTTTTTTTTTCTTTTTTATTTTGATGAGTATGTTTGTTAACTTTCTTTGTGGTTACCTTGAAATTTACCCTTATCTTCCTGGATTTGTACCAGTCTCCTATTATTTGGTATCGCTTGACTTCCTCTCCATTAGAAGGTTCTATACCTACACCATTTATTCCCTCTTTCAGTGTTCGATGCTGTTGTAATTTACAGATTAGCCTCTCTGGTTCCCTTTTGTAATTGTTTTGGTTTTGCATAGTCCTTAAGAGTTCATTTCCTAGATTGGTATCTGGCTAGTATAATCCTGTGTCCTATAGTCAGCCTGTGGTCTGATATTGTTTGTTCTCAGATCGAAGGACTTCCTTTAATAAGTCTTGTAAGTTCGGTTTGGTTTTTACATAGTCTCTTAATTTCTGTTTATCTGGAAATGACCTAATTTCACCATCATATTTGAATGAGAGTTTTGCAAGATATATTATTCTTGGCTGGCAGTTTTTTCTTTCAAGGTTTAATATATGTCATCCCATTGCCTTCTTGCCTGCATGGTTTCTGCCAAATAATCTGAGCTTAGTCTTATTGTTTCTCCTCTGTATGTGATTTTTTGTTTTTCTCAAGCTGCTCTCAGGATTCTTTGTTTGTCTTTGGTTTTAGCGAGTGTGATTATGATATGCCTTGGTGATTTTCCTTTGGGGTCTATCCTATATGGGGTTCATTGAGCTTCTTGGATGGTCAGCTTTTCATCTTTCATGATATTGGGGAAGTTTTCTGTCAGCAATTCTTCAATGATCCTGTGTTTTCCATTTTCTCCCCCAGTTCTGGAACTCTGATCACTCACAGAGTTTTGCTTTTGATTGTATCCCACATAATTCTCAGGGTTTCTTCATTCTTCTTCATTCTTTTTTCTGAGTTTTCCTCAGAGTTGTATCCAAGCGTTTGTCTTCGATTTTGCTGATCCTGTCTTCCATCGTTTCAAACCTGCTCCTCAGCCCTTCTATGACACTGCCCGTTTCTGAAATCTTATTGTTTATCTTTTGGATTTCTGTTTGTTGTTTTTATATGATTTCTAGTTGTGAATTTATTTTAACATTTTGTTCCTGTTTTATTTTCTTGAATTATTCCATTTTTTTGTTTGTATTTTCCATGAATTTGTCTGCCTTTTCCATTAATTTGTCTGTTTTTTTCCTCATTTTTGTCTGCTCTTTGCTTCAACTCTTGTATAATTCTGAATATTAGAGATGTGCATTCTCTATCAGTTAGGTCTGGTACTTTTTCTTCTACTGGAAAGTCATCTGGTGTTTTATTTTGGACGCCTACTGGAAGCATCCTCTCTTGTTTTTGTAAATGTTTTGATATTGTCTGCTGTCTTCGGGGCATTCAGTGGTTATTTTCCTCATTTATTGATCGTAGATTTGTTTGTTTTGTCCTGCTTTTTTATTTGGTTATGTCTGAGCAGGTGGGCTGTGCATTCTTTGTTGTTTACTCATCTGTGGGCATGATACTTTTCCCCTCCTTCTCCAATGGGCAGGGTCAGTCACTCAGGTATGGTACAGCAGGGCAGGTCCAGCTGAAGGGGTGTTGCTGGGATAGGTTTTTTGTGGCACGTACCAGGGCTGACAGTGCAGACCGGGAATCTGTGCAGGGCAGGTTCCAGTAGGCCGTGCCTGTGTTGCTTGGTAGTGTGATGTTCAGCACACGGTGCAGTTAGGAAGGAAGGAGGCGGTAGATTGTGATGTGTGGAGCTAAGACGGGTATGGGAAAGATGAGAGAGAGGAGAGAGGAACAGGAGCCAAAAACATACACACAAACAAAAAAGAGTGCTATGGGAGCTTGCTATTGGAGTGGAGAGATGAGAGACTGAGAAATGGAGAAAAACAAAAAAGAAAAAGGGTAAAAGGAAAATAATGAATAAATGGAGAAACTGGAAATGAAGACAAGGGAATAAAAGAGAGAAGAAAACTAAACAAAGAAACGAAAACAAACAAAAAAAACAAGAAAAAAGAAATGCCCCCAGGGATGTCCCTGTGCATCTGCGCAGAGTAAGGGACTAGCTTCCAAGCCACACGGTACTGCCTGGCTAGAAGGGGCTCCCAAGCTGAGAAAAGAAAACAAATCAAAACAGAACAAATCAGAGCAAACAAACAAAAAAGCCCCAGGGGTCCCACCAGCGTGGCTGCAAGGGCCGGGAAGCGGTTTCAGAGTCGAGCGGTGTTTCGCAGCCTTCCAGGAAGAAGCAAAGATGGCACACAGAGCCAGGTATTTGAGAGAAAGGAGGGGGAGGTGGTGAGAAGTAAGGAAGAAATCTAAAGAAGCGGAAAAAAGCAACACCAGCAGCCAACAAATGGCACTCAGGGAGCTGGCCAGTGCAGGCGGGTGGAATCCAAGTGGCACTGGGGGGAAGCTCATGCTTCCTGGCCAATAGACTGTGGCTGCAGGAAGCACAGGAGGCTAAATGGGGGTGAAGAAGGGTGGGAGGTGGGAAAGCCTATATCGTGGGTTACCGGTTGTTCTGTCTCCTGCTGGAAGCTCTGTGAAGCTGCTTTCTCGTACCTCCTGTTGCTGATCTCCAATATGAGTCCAAAATGGTGGATCTGTGCTACCGTAGCTAATAGGGGACCTCTGCATGTATCTCTCCTCGCGCTCTGTTCTCGGTCAGTTTCTTATTCCATTCGGTGCTTGGCTGAGTTCTTTATCTCTTCATTTGATGCTTAGGGTTTCCGGATTGACGTGTGACTCTGTTTGACTTAGGTTTTCTGATCTTTGCTGTGGAGGAACGGTGTGGTGCTTGTGACTGTAGGACCCTGTTGCCCGGAAGTCCCTGATTGTGATTTTGATTTGCATTTCCCTAATGACTAATGATGTTGAGTTATCTTTTCACATGCAAATTGGTTATTTGTGTATCTTCTTTAGAGAAATGTCTATTCAAATCCTTTGTCCATTTTTCATTTTGGGTTATTTTAGTTGTAATAGCTCTTTATATATTTTAGAGACATGTCCCTTATCAGATATATGATTTGCAAATACTTTCTCCCCTTCTTCAGGTTGTCTTTTTGTCTCCTTCATGGTGTCCCTTTGAAGCACAAACATTTTTAATTTTTAAAAAATTTTTTTTATTGTGCATTAGGTGAAAATTTATGAGCAAATTAGTTTCCCATTCGATAGTTTGTACATAAAGTGTTCATTCCCCACAATGTGCCAGCACTCCCCCATTTCTCTCCTAGGTTCCCCTTTTCCTTTCATCCCGTATTGCTAGCCCTTCCTGCCTTCTCATCTTTGCTTTTGGGAAAACGTTGCCATTTTTATCTTGTATAATTGAGTCTTCTGTGGAACGTTTTTAATTTTAATGAAGCCCAGTTTATTCTTTTGTACTTTTGGTGTCTAAGAACCTATTGCCTAATCCAAGGTCCTGAAGATGTATGCCTGTGTTTTCTTCTAAGAGTTTATAGATAGTTCTCAAAATTAGGGCTTTTATCCATTTTAAATTAATACATTTTTTTCTGTGATGTAAAGAAGAGGTCCAACTTCATTCTTTTGCATGTGGATATCCAGTTGTCCCATCACCATTTGTTGAAAATACTATTCATTATCCATTTAATTGTCTTGGCACTCTGGTCAAAAGTCAGTTGACCGTAAATGTGAGGGTTTATACCTAGGCTTTCAATTCTGTTCCATTGGTCTAGATGTCTATCCTTATGCCAGTACTGCACTGTCTTGAATATTGTAGCTTTATAGTTTGTTTTGAAGTCAGGAAGTGTGAGTTCTCTAACTTAGTTCTTTTTCAGGTTTCTTTTGGCTATTTGGTAGTGTCCCTTGTGTTTGGATATGAATTTTAGAATCAGCTTTTCAGTTACCACATAGAAGCCAGCTGTAAATTAGTTTGGAGAGTATTGCCATCTTAAACAGTATTAAATCTTCTGATCTGTAGATGTGGGATGTCTCTCCATTTAGTTAGGTCTTCTTTTCTTTCAACAATCTTTGTAGTTTTTAGTGTACAAGTCTTGCACTTTTTTGTTAAATATATTCCTAGGTATTTTTTATTTTTAATGCTGTTATAAGTAGAATTGTTGTAATTGTGATTTAATTCATTTTTGAATTATTTCTTTTGTTATAGAAACACAGTTGATTTTAGAATATTGATCTTGTGTCCTGCAACTTTGCTGTACTTGTTTATTAGCTCTAATAGTTTTTTGGGGGAATTCTGTGGTATTTTCTATACCATAAGATCATGTTATTTGCAGAAAGATGGTTTTACTTCTTCCTTTCAAAGCTAGGTGTTTTTTACTTCTTTTCCTTGCCTAAGCTTGTCTTATTTCTCATCTTAGGGGGAAGATATTCAGTCTTTCACCATTAACACTGATATTAGTTGATGCTCTTTATTAGGTAGAGAAAATTCTATTCCTAGTTGTTGAGTATTTTTATCCTGAAAAGATGTGGTGTAAATGCTTGTTTTTATTAAAAAAAATTTTACCTCAAAAATCAGTATTTTAGATGATTATTTTCAACAATTTTTAGAATGTACAGTATTACCTAAGAAGTCTTTCTAGTCAAATTGTATTTGATAGTTTTTTGTCATTTTAATAATTCGAAATAATAGTTTTCTTTTTCCACATTTTCCTCCCCCAACCCCCCCCCCTTTTTTTAATAGGAGTAACTTTATATATGGTTCATATTTGAGTAAAGAAGAAATTGCTTTCTCAGATCCTACTCCTGATGGGAAACTGTTTGCAACACAGTACTGTGGCACTGGTCAGTTTCTGGTATATAACTTTATTAATGGACAGAATAGCACCTAAAACAAATTCTTGCCTCCAGTATTAGAAGACATCTACTGAAGAGAATGGATTGGTTGCTGACCTTAACCAGGATCAAGGGCCATTTTTATTACAATGAACTCAGGACTGGCAACAACCATAAGGTTGTTCCATTTTCATAAAATTGGAAACAATGCAGTAATAGCTTAATTATTGTTTTGTTTTTTAAAGAAGATATTTTATTATCTTTTACAGAAGTTTATGATTGATGTATTTTATCTATAGTTATTTAGACATGTTTACATGCAGCAGATAATTGTTCATAGTGGACTGAAAACTAATGCAAGGACTATATGGTCTCAGTGATAAGTATATTTTGAAGTTCTTAATATGGAAATATACCAGTGTAGCTTGGTACTGTATTTTTTTATATTGATCTGCTGATACCAGTTATAGTTTTAAAGATTGTATTTTCACAGAGCAGAAACCAATGTTTTGAGTTTGTTATATAAGGAGGGTGCGATATTAATTTGTAAAAGACCCGAGGTATACTTTGAAAGAAACCCCACAGAAAAAGTAAGCTCCAAGTAAACAGGAAGATTTTAGAATATTGAGCCTTTCCCTCCATGTATCTCTTTCCTATCCTTAACGGCAGGTAGAAGTGGAAGGTGGTAAAGAGTTGAGACCTTCCTTCTTAGAGAGCTATAAATGACTAGTACGAGGAAAGGTACCCCCTTAAGTTCATTATTCTTTCATTCTGGTTCCACTTTTTTTAAAAAAATGGCAACTTGGTATACTTAGGCTGTTAACAAATCCCAAAGAGGTTTGTAAAAACCTATGGAATAGTTGCAAGGTAAACGTGGATTACTTGGTATCTGCTTTGTTGTCCCTTAGAAATAATGCACTGAGTATATGCCCTCATTACTGGACTTCATTTTGATACTTGTCTATCCTTCATAATGCCCTGTACTTTTAAAGGGTTTATATGTTGAAAAACTGCTGTGGCCTTTTATGATCTGTATATAATGTAGAATTAAGTAATAAAATACTTGATAGCTTTTTCTACGTGATAAATGTACTGAGATAATGGTGTGAAAAGTATGTTGTCATTTGTGCTTTTTCAAGGAGTTCCTTAGGTTTGATACCTTGAAATATGATTACAACACTGGTTTCTTGATAGTTTTCACCAGTTTGCCAAAGGATCACTATGCTGCAACTGCTCGACTGAACTTTATCTCCAACAGACAAAATTCTGTGATTGTTCTAGTAACATGATAGTTTTCTGGTCTTTCAAAGAAATAAAGGGCCACAGCTAGTATGGTTTAACTTAGATTATTTTTATGAGTTGAAATGATCATATCTCCATTAAAAACCAGTTAAAACAGGGCCATAAATTAAGATCAGTAGAAAATGTACATTTTATCCCCCTCTAGACTTGGTAACTGAGCAGAGGAGGATAATGGCAAAGAATCTAAGGTAATTGAGTAGATTAATTTACTGAGAAGTGAATACAGGAGAATTAATTTGGAAGGGCTGGGTGGGGAAGGATGAGCTCAGTGGTGGTCAAGATTTTAAGGTGCTGGCGGAATTTCCAGTGGGAGCTAGCCATCTGGTATATAGTTGGATATGTTGATCTAGTGTTCAAGAGAAGTTTGGACTGAGCAAATAAATATTATGTGTAGTTATTTGAAGGTTTAAAAGAGATCGCCCTGAGGTTTGTAAAATGGAATAGTTGTAAGAAACACAATCATTTAAGAATCTCAGAAAAGAGTAACTGAGATAGCATGGTGCAAAGTTAAGAGAACCAGAAGAGAGTGGTAGAAACCAAAGGAAGAAATTTTAAGAAAAAAAGAATGCTGAACACTGTCATACCACAATTGAAGACTGAAGAGATTCCAGCTGAGTTTCTGTGGAGTGGCAGAGGTAGCAGTAGACACAGTGAGTATATACTCATGGCTCAGAGGTTGTTTATATAATTGCTGATTATATAAACTGTGCCTATAAATTTTTTGTCAGCTGTCCTCAAATAGTTGTTAGTTCATTTAAAAAATGTTTAGTATATAAACATTATAGGGACCACAAGTATAGACAGGAACCGTGAGATTTTTTGGGGGGGGAGTTCAATGAGTTCAGTGATAAATTAAAACATAGATGGTCCTGTCTGCATGGACACACAGTGGTTTTAGTTTATTTTGCGACAGTTGTAAAAATATTTTATTTTGCAAGTTCATAATATGCAAGCATGAACTTGGTGTATCTACTAAAAGCATGACGGTTGTTAAGGACAGTTACTATAGCAGACGTGCAGTGATATTTTAATCGTTCTTGCTTATTTGCTATGACTGCTGACCCTCTGGATAGGAACCCAGCCATATTCCACCAAGGATTAAGACTGCTGAGTTGATTCCTGGGGTGATGACTACAGACACACATCTACTCATTTGCATGGCTCCTGAGCCTTCTGACAGAAAAAAGGAAAGTTCTGTCTTATAACAGCCCCTACCTATCCCTCCCCATCCTCAATAAAAATAAAATACATTGGACTATTTATGGAATGGAGAGGTGGTCGAAAACCACTTTCTGCTGTTGCTTTTTCTTTCCATCTGTTGTCAGAGTCACTGAAGTAAATGCCGAGTACTTGACAGTTAAGAGGACAATCAATTTATTGTGTGAATGGCTTTTTCATTGGCCTCAGAGGCCTTTTCTAAAATTGTCTTCAGTGATGAGTGTCTCAGTGAAGCCATGATTTCAGTGTTCTTCTGGACCCAGTGGAAGCTGCAGGGCCGGTGTCCATGACTAAAGAGAGACTGGAGGAATGTTGGTTCCCTGGATGTTGTTCAGATCTAGGTACTTGGATAGGAAGGGACAGTAGTCATATTTTCACAGCTATTATTAGTCTTTCCAAGACAGCTGCTTTGCAATGTACAGAGGAACACTGGCAGTGTCTTCTTTCCCCTGAATCTGTCATCATACGTACAACTATTTACTCCCCCTCCTGAGGTAAAGGCCACAACTTCTGCCCTAGAAGCATGTTTTCATGGGATCTATGTCAGTTTCTGTTATCACTCTACAGAATAGAACTGAAAGACATTTTTCTGAGACAGTTTCTACACAAAAATTGGTAAAACTGGTAGAGTTTAGAAGTAAATTGGAAATTAACACCTTGTATCATACTACACAATTCTGGCAACCCGGAGTTCTGTTTCTTGACAAAGGCACCAAAGTGAGTAAGTTTAGTTGCCATCTGTAAAAAACTGGGGATGTACTATATTTCTAATATCTCTTTAATAATCATTTCTGTGTCTGTCGTCCATAGTTATGTGGAAATCTGAAAATGGGCATGCTCTCTAATACTTTAGGTATGTATGTATTTCCTTTGTATAAGCTACAGATTTTCATTCAACAAATATTTATTTAGCACTTTCTTGGACTGTTATGCCAGAATAGTAGACTCTTAGAGTTGATCGTACCCTTCGATGTAATGCAGCCTTGATATGTGGACAGAGTCAGGGAGCTCATTCCATTTTTTTCCCACACCAGGAAGTTAAAGAAAATGTACTTTTGTGGGGTGGGGGCGGGGAGCGGGAGGGGAGAGGATTTTAATACATTCACCAAATTAAATGAAACGACAATAACATACTGTAGACACAACTTTTAAGACAATTTAAAATCATAAACGAAATGTGAGGTAGACTGACTAGTGAAATTCACCAGACTTTGGTTAAGAAAATTTTACAGTAACAAAGTAACACAGGTGCCCTGTTTTCTAAAAATCACAAAAAGCAATTGCATAAATTACAGCCAAAAAAATTGAATACAATAATTCTCATTCTAATGTTAGTTTACATTCAGTATTAACCTGTGTGAACTGTCATACATGCCAAGATTCAACAGGTCTATAGGTAAATTATTACGCTGGCCTATTTAATACATTCATACCACATCAATGTTCTAAGGGATGGCAAGGCTTAAAGCTGAACACACCAAGATATATATCAACAAATCATGGTGTCCTGTACTTGTGCAATTTTATCCTTAAAGGAGAAGGATCTAACATTCTCTAAAGAATTATGCTGATAAAGTGATTTTAACGATCCAAGCCTTAGTAAGATAGAATTTGAGAACAGGCAGGCCAATTTGAGTTTCTCCATCACGGGGGTGATGGTCTGATTTTGGCCTTTATTCTGGCATTTCTCTTCCACAGAGTTAAATAGTACTTAAGAGATCATAATCATTTGGATTTTCAGAGTGCAGCCCTAACTAATATGGAGTACCTGCATCTAAAGTAACTACTTTAAAAATATTCTTTAGACTATGAAGTCATAAAGCCAGAAAAAACCCTGAGAGGCCATCTGCCCCAGGTAAAACTGTTTTAGAATTATTTCAAGTATTTTATTTGCCCTACATAGTAAAAGGTATTGGAATATTGCACAAACAGTGGATTACTTGATATGGTCTGCGTTAGGCCCTTCCAACAAAACAGGAACAATTGAAATACATTCATATCTAAACCAACCTGCTTCAAAACGTACCTCTTTGCCAAAAATTCTGCTGTACTAAAATTAAGGAGTATTTTTAAAGCATACATAAGGCAGGTCTTCTTTGAAGGACAGTTATAAATGGGGTTAAAAGGAATTGTTCATTTCAAAATACATTTAAAGCATCATAATGAGCTATACTAAAACCAAGAGATCTGCAAGCCATTATCAGTCTGGTACATTCCATCTTTTCTCTAGCTGTAAACTCCTTGTTATCACAAGATAATAAAGCTGGTTAGTTAACACTATTTGTTCAAAGTAAATGCAGGCTTAGTAGGCCCTTCTCAGTAGTTTCAGGTCATGAACAAGACACAGATTCAAGTAAAAATGACCTTTTTCAGAGGGGATAAAGTGGGGCTAATGAGAAAAATCCCAAAGGATTGTTGAATGATGAGAACTAAACGTCCAGTAGACTTGATTTGTTATAGAAAATTTAAAAAATCTATTTTTGATTATTTTGATTAAAATATACTACAGTGAGAAATCTGCAGGCATGTGTTTCCCACTGTTGATATTGGACAAATTACCAGTTGCTGATTCTTACTTGTGTCAACCCCATGTGTGTCAGAGTAGAATTGTGCTCCACAGGGTTTTCAATGGCTGATTTTTTGGATTGCCAGGCTTTTTCTTCTGAGGCTGCTCTAGGTAGACTCGAACCTATAACCTCAGTTAGCAGCCAAGTACGGTAAACGTTTGCACCACCCAGGGACTCCACTGGACAAATAAAACCCAGCTGCCAGTTCCAGTTCATAGCTACCCCGGGTGTGTCAAGAGTAGAACTGCGCTCCATGCAGTTTTCGATGGCTGCTTTTTCGGAAGTAGATCATGAAGGCTTTCTTTCGAGGCACCTCTGGGTGGACTCGTACCGCCAGCTTTTCAGTTAGCAGCCAAATGTGTTAACTATGCACCAGTCGGGGACGCCACTGAACAAACAGCCCCTCTGTTAACACTGGTGGTTCAGTGGTAGAATTCTTGCAGGAGACCCAGGTTAAGTTTCCAGCCAACACACCTCATGCCCATCTGTCGGTGGAGGCTTGCATGTTGCTATGCTGCTGACCAGGTTTCAGTGTAACTTCCAGACTAGGAAGAATGGCCTGGCAATCTACTTCTGAACATCAGCCAGTGAAAACCCTATGGATTACAACAGTCCAGTCTGCAACGGATCACGGGGATGGCACAGGATTGGGCAGTGTTTAGTTCCGTTGTGCATAGGGTTGCTGTGAGTTGGAGGCTGATTAAGTAGCAGCTAAGAACAATTTTAATGAGTTAAAAAGGCTTTTAATGGAATTTCCGTACTCATCACAAAAGAATCACTAGTAGGATTAAGTAAAACAGCTCTCTCCTTTTTATGGCCCTATTTCTTGGTTCCCATTTCAGTAATTTCTGTGTTGCTTTTAGTATAAGGCAGCTGATACTCAGTGTATCTTTTAAAGGAGGCTTTGCTTGACTCCTTGAGCGGAAACAGTAGTTCCACTCCACACAAAACCTTGACCTGACATTCTGGTTTGCTAGTTAGTGCGGGGTTAACTGTGGACAGTTCTTAGTTGGCTCAACTACTTCGTAATCAGGTTCTGTTCCGTATTCTCGTAGACATAGCGTGCCAAAATTGGCAACATTTTAAGAGAATGGAAAAAGCAAAGGTATTAAACTAGGAGAAGCTGCATACACAGACATAATGTCTGCTCTGCATTTACTGATCTGTTTGTTCAGTTTAAATAGTAAACTTTTAACTCCTGTGGAAATTTTGCCAAAAGTTTCAATACATTTAAGATTATAAATCTTAAACTAACACTGCACAGAGAAAGACAAAGCTACTTCTTTTTTTAAATACAAATATCTTCTACATTCTATCATTTCAGACCCCTGAGTAATACTGTACCAAAGTACAGATCTGAAGAGAAACTGAGGATTCAAGCCTCAAACGTTAATCTTCGATTAATTCCACACCAGCGGTGTGAGTCTCATGTAACACATTCAGGCTAGCTAATGCTGAAAGTCAGTTTTCCCCCCAACAGTGTAGCAGAAAAAACAACGCAAACGCCATCTTAATTCTCCAAAGTCTACCTCCTCAGGATCCTACAGGCAGACCATGTCCTCAGTAATTGCAAACTGCCTGGGCTGGAGTTTACCTGAATTCAAGATCCTGCAATTGGAACTGAAGGAGAGTGATGCCCCAAAGACCTGGGGCAGATTGGGAGGGTCTTTGGAGAATAGACAAATATGTTGCACTTTGCTCCACAGTGATTGTACTTTAAAGAAAAAAAAAAATCCCAAATAATTGTTTCTGCCCCACCCCACCTAGGCACCCCTTTGCTATTTCTGTTTCTTTGAAAAAGCTCATACATGTCGTCCAGTAAGAAAGTAGAGAGGCTTGTCATCACTGCTGTTAGCAGTTTGAAACTCGTCCCGGAGGCGGAACTGCCACACGTCTTCTAGCTCTAAGCGGACAATCGTTTGGCGTAAGGAGCTTCTGTCTTGGCAGATGACGCACAGGGTAGCACCTTTAGAAAAAAGTCAGAAAGGTATCTTAGGCTGACAGTGAAATTGTAAAGAACCTCACCACTGCTCTCAGATTTTATCACCTACACCAACACACGCGAACCAACACATAGGTAAATAATCTATCAAAATTGTTAGTTTTATTACTTATTTCGAGTAAGTAGTATTACAAATTCAGAAGTTGAAAGTGTAAAATGAAAAATCTCCCAGCTGCAGTGCTGCTCCCCATGGCAGCCAACGTTATGTTTCTTGTGTGTCCCTCTAGGCCAGGGTTTCTGAACCTCGGCACTAGTGGACTGGATAATACTTTGTTTTGGGGGGCTGTCCTGTGCCTTGTAGGATGTTAGCAGCATCCCTGGCTTCTACTCACTAGATGCTAGTAGCACCCTCTCAGTTTTGTCAACCAAAAATGTGTCCAGACATGGCAAAATTGCCCCCTGGTTGAGAACCACTGCACCAGAGGTGCTTTATACACATAGAAGTAAATACACTGTTTCCCCTCTTCTCATAAAAATGGTAGCATGCTGTGTACAACAATCTGAACCTTGTTTTTTTCACTGACCTTGAAGGTCATCTTGTGAAGATGATTTGTGATACTTAATCTGCAGTTTGTTCTTAGGGAAATCTAACTCTGTGTGCATACCTGTTGAAGCAGCTTCATCATTTACACCATAATCATAACTAAAGGTTTGTCAGTTTTACAAATGTGTTGTAGTTGATTTCTGACTCAGGCAGTATGTTGTTATATTCAAATTACTATAGAATGTATAGGTAGACTTATTAACTTGATTTTTATTCAAACTAGAATATATGAGAAGCATTACTTCTATTCTTGCATTACATCATTCTGTTCTTACTAGCGGCAAAAGCCTATTTAATATGGTCACGAATCTGGCTATTCCTCTGCATTTACAGTCTTAGGATAACAATGACTGGATCCTTTTTTTTTCAGTTGAAGATATCAGTGGCCTTGGTTTAAAAGAAAGGTATTGAATTTACTGGCAAAAATTAGTGTTAAAAATACTTTGTGATATCTTTCACATCCATATTTGTCCAGTGGGAACCAAGAACATTCACAAGTTAGAGTCTAAAGTTAATTTACCTTTTAGAAATTTAAATTTCTTAAGAAGGTCAGCACCTACGAAAGAGTCACAGAGGTACAAGAGGAGTCCACTGAAAAATACCCCTTCACAACTGACATTGCTGGAGTGGGGTCTGGAGCTAACGTAGCATATGGCCACCTGAAATCAGCAAGAGAAATAGCATTTTCATTTCACAAGCAAGCATAACATCTGCACTTCAGCTGAATGAGCCAGTACCTTCCTTTTTAATTTATCTATTTCAGGGTAAGGTAAAGGAGATGATTTTCTTCAATGTTACATCATGATATTGGTTGGCTGTTAATTCAAACATTGTACTTCTTATTTAGTGTGCCAGGTTATAATTTATGAGAGAAATTAGTAAGAAACAAAATTAGCCACTTCATCCAAGAGTCTTTAAAAAAAAAAAAAAAAAAAAAACTACCTTCCACAAAAAGGCATACTTAGGATAAAGTAAATATCTTATTGATGACAATAAGAAGTATTTTTAATCAGCTTTTCATTTAGATATACTTAAATTTTCAACTGGATAGAAGCTTAAAATAGTGCATGAGTAAATTTTTAGCTCTAAATGGTTTCTATATATAGAAGGTAACTTCACAAAAATTACAGGAAGTGAATGAAATAGTCGGAAAGCCTTAAGAGTTAGCATATGGGCCAGACTGCCTATGCTCAAACACTGGTTCCTCCATTTAGTGGCTGTATGATACTGAGCAATTTACTTCATTTCACTATACCTCAGTTTCCTCATCTGTAAACAACAGTACTTGTTTCCTAGGACTGTTCTGTGAATTAAATAATTTAATGTAAACCAGTTATATAAGCATTCAGTAAGTATTAGCTGCTATTAATAGTGGTATTGAGATTGTATGGTCTAATACCAAAAGCCTTAGACTCTGGGGTTGGGGTTTTGAGAGACCTGGGTTAGACACCTATGTAACATATATATACCATAAAATGTATTATATCTGATAGTTTTTTAAGGTTCCTTCTACCTCTAAAATTCTACAATTCATGGTCGAGCCCACAGTGTAGATTACTGAAACATAAAAATGAGAATGTAAAATGCATACACTGTTAGATTTTAAAAATCAGGTTCCAAAATTGAATATAGTTGGATTTCATTGTTAAAAAGTTGGAAGGAAATGTAGTACACCAAAATGTTATGTTCTTGTTATAAGAAATTTTATTTTCTTCTTTATACCTTTTATTTTTGAAAATCTTTTACAAGAAAAGTAGTATTACTTCACTGAACAGAATAAAATAAAATAGAATTATAAACAAGATAAAACTCATAATCCTCAGGGAAAGCTTAGTGGCAAAAGCCCTTAAGTTTGAGGGCCATCAGTAGTCAGAAGTCTGGCAGTGCAACTGGCAATTTTTTTAAAAAACCTAAACTGATGAACTAGAGAGAGAGGCAGAGGAGAAAGAATGAGAAATAGAATAGGGGAAGTGACAGCTATAGGTCTCACATGTCATTCTGCACCATTCAGCATCATTGAGCTCTTATGTGCCTGGAACATAAGACATTGTGTGTGCCCTTGAAGAACTCATAGTCTTGTGGAGAAACATCGTCACAGTTACAGTTTGATGAACGTTATGGGAGGTAGGAGCTAGAACAGGTAGGCCATTAAGGTAGGCTTCTCAGAGGAACAGACATCTGAGCTAAGCTGGGAGTGTTCACTGGCTCATTTTTTAAAAAATGTGAAATACGTCTGAGGGGCAACGGCAATCACATTTTGCATGAGGCTTTGCATAGGTGAGTATATCACAGCAGGCTCCTTTTTGTCACCATGTTAAAGCTTTCCAGCAGGAGCTAAAACGGGAAAGAAACGGATGGAAGCTGGTACAGTACTAGCCCCCTCCCTCTGCCCCTTACCTCGGGTCCAATGTTCAGGTAGCAGTCAATGGCCAACACAGGACTCTTGAAGTTCCGGATGGCTTTGGGGAAGAGTTTGTATGAGGCATGCTGAAGGAACTTCTCCAGGAGGAACTGCGCAGGGGCTGCCAGGAGAGTGTGTTCACTGTCTGGAGCGCAGATGTACTGAAGGGGCAATATGGCTGCTATGCTCTCTGACACCTGGAATCAGAGCCGAGATTATCACTGGAAAACCTAAGTGTCTGTCACTGGATGAAATGGGCAAGGCAGTGCTGCACTTCACCCTAACAACCATCAAAACAGTTTCAGACGCTAGCTTCAAATGTGAGTTTGCCATTCTTGGGCCCTGGAAATTTATTTTATTGGGCACAGTAAAATAGGATTTAATATAAGTTATACACAGCAAGAGCAGGAGAAAATGGAAAAGTAGGCTTCTTTGAAGGATTGCATTTAGCAAGTACACTGTGAGGTCCAACAGGAAGCCTTTCCCCATGCTGCTGAGTAGATGGATTAAATCCTATCCTATACAACTAAAAAAAGGGAAGGAAGTTTCTAAACTCCACTGGCTAGTCCACAAGTTGTAAATGATTAAATATCGTTTAAAGAGAGAGGGGTAGGCCAGTGGAATTCATTCTTCACAAATTTTGATCTGCATTATTCTTAAAAAAAAAATCTGGCAAAGAACCTAAGTAAGCTTCTTGATTTACATTTCTGTCACATATTACACTTAGAGAATGTAAAGATGCAAAGTTTACCATCTTCAAGCTAAAGCTTTGATGGAGTTAAGCCTTAAATGTAAAGAAACCAGTGAAGGAAATGAGACTTTGCAAATCTGAGAGTAAGAAATGACTCCTTTGTCTTGCTTCACTTTCCAGTCAACTGGAAAGCACTTAATGCAACAAGAACTAAAACACCTAATAACAAAGGTATTAATAAGAAATCATTGTGCTCATTTTCAACAGTAGAACCAAGCTTGCAAAACTTTACCATGATCTTTGGTTTTACGACAAAGTCCCTCTGCCCTCCAACTTGGACGTGTTTCTTCATGAGACTGAAGTTATTAAAACGGCAGATGAGCAGGCCACTACTATTTGTTCTCAAGTTAAAGTCAACATCTTCACAGAAGTACCTAAATGATAATCACAACAATAGGTTTCTTTGACTGCCTGTCACATCTCAGCCATAATAATTATGCACAGAGAACGGTGTGGCAGATGTTACAAGACAGTCCAAAATGAAAATGATTTTCCACTAGCTTGTCTTCAACCTTGCCCTCTTTGAGTTGGGCCTCATAATAGAGACCTGGGAAAACCCCCAATTTGGGAGTTACATCCATTAAAGAAAGGAGGAAGTCAAGTGATTTTTGTCCCAGATATTCTTAATTCCACAGGGTTTAAGGCATTCCAGAACTGAAATAGAACTGCACATCCTAAATACTCTTACAGGACAGAAGTAGGGAGGTGCTCCCAGTTTTAAAATCCAGGTTTCCAAAAGGATAAAAGCACCTGCCAGATTTAAAACAGAAGTGAAAGCAGCTGCTATTCTAATAGCTGTAGGTTGGGAGCTGGCTTAATAGGGGCTTGACTGTCCCTGGCATCTTCCTTGGCCCTCTCAGATTTTCCAGGAACATGGATGTAATTTATCCAGGAGACAAGGCCAGGACAGCCTGCTTATCCCACCTGCTGGCTTTCCCCTACAGGATCCAAATCTCTGAGTCCACTCACACTTGGAGAAATGGACTTGAGTTCTGAGGGTGGAACAAGGGTTTAGTCTTACATGTTTATGTGCCCACACGTAGATTTGTGTTGATTCAACAGTTGTGTCTGTTTTAGTTCTTGTTGAATAATGAGATGGCTAAAATATGTTTTCTAAGCACTTCGCTTTGTAACCCCTATTCTTAAAGGTCTAGGTCAGTTTGAAGGGTGACAAAGGGACACTTTGGGGCTTATGATCCACGCCCCTTGTCCATATAAAGAGGTTTTTAGCTTTTCAATTAAAGACACAGACATAATAGTAACAACATTGCACACACTAGAGATGGGCAGAAACAGTGGGAGACAATGCCAAGGCTGTTTCACATTAGAAAAGAAAATGTACCTCCCTGCACAGGCTTTAATCTCTCTTGAAACAGGCTGTCAATTTGACAATATGAACAAGTGGAACCCATACCTTTTTGGTTTTGATACTCAATACAGTCAAAGGCTAAGATATGACTGAATTCAATGCCATAATAAAATCCGTGGATGCCAGAATTATCTGTGTCCATTAAGCACAACTTACCTGTTGAAGTCATACTGCACATTCTGGGTCAAGTCTATGTTAAGTAGAATGAAATCATGCACGTGGCACCTCGAGAAGGGAGTCTTCAGGCTCTGAGAATTCAGCTTGCTGCTCCACTTCTGTATGCCCAGTATTGCGTAGTGGGCGATTTTTGGTGTGGCTTCAATATGCTGCAAGACACTCTTCAAGGACACATTCTTACTGGAAACTCCAGTTTCCCTGGATTGGCTGTGGAAGAGAAAGTTAGGTTATGTAAGATGTCAATAGATATTATTGAAGAGGGGTTACTTATGAAGGGCCAACACTACTGCTTTCAGTGTACAGTACTAGTATCCGTAAAGGATGTAAGAAGCTGATTTCTCTGTACTAGCCTGGAATGGAGAAGTATGTCAAGCCCAGTTTTCACTGCTGCCTGTCACTGCAAACTTACGGAAGGTACCTTTTGGGGCTGAGGTTTATCAGCCTAAGGCAGAACAAGCAATCCAGCCCATGTTTCAAAGTGAATAATGAACTTGGAGTTACCAAAGAGGATAGAAGCACAGAAGTATATGCCCTGGTTCTGGGAATTGTGGTGTAATAAAGAATACTTGAAACTTCACTGGCTTCAAATCTGCTTTGGAAATGAGGACACAGAATCACACTAGGGGCCTAGATATCATCTGGCATGGTATTTCAGTTGGGGGTGCTCTTGACATTTTGGGGGCCATTCTTCATTGTGTAGGACTTACCATGTTAGGCACTCCCTGGTCCTCGGGGGCTTTCCCTCCAGCCCGTAGCATTGTGACATCCCCAAATACCTCCTAGGAGGGCAACACTGCCCCAGGACGAGAGCCTCTGATTCTGGCCCAACTATAATTTTACAGGTGATGGAACTGAGACAGACATGAACTGACTTTCCCTTTTCACTCAGTTAAGAAGCAGAGCAAGAAGCTAGAACCCAGGTCTCTTGATTGAGATGTCAGTGCTCTTTCCAAATAAGCCAGAGTGTCTTTAGGTAAACATTTTTATCGCTAACCAAACCCATGATGCAGAAATGGTCCAGGGGATTTAAAGGCCTACTGAATGTCTGAACAATTTCTAAGGCACCGGCAAATGCACTGGTGAGGGTGGTCCCATGGAAAACCGTTACCCTCTGGAAAGCTGTACTTAGCTGGAGCCCAGAGAAGTATCTTCTCTACAGCATTAAGTCATATTCCCCCAGAACTGCTCTGGAAGTCCCACTACCTTGACTGCTCCTGGACACTATGAATATTCCACAGGACACACGAATCATCCATCACGACAATGAAAGGCCAGACACACTGGCGTTTAACTCCCAGCTCCTCGAGGCGGTTCCGCTCCAGTTCCAGGTTGTGATAGGACAGCTCCTTGATGAGGAACCTGGCAGCACCTGGAAGGCAACAGGACCACAGCTTCACATCCAGCCCCAGGCTTGGCCCAGGCGCCACCAACAGCCCACATTCTCTTCACAGGCAAGTGAGTCAGTCACACTGCAGGAGTCAACTGAAGTCTTAGGGCAGTGGCTCTCAAACTTCAGTGTGGATAAGGATCACTGGGGATGTCTGGTTTAATGTACATTCCTGGAGCCAAACACCAGAGGTTCAACTGAGTGGGTCTGGTGAGGGGCCAGAAACCAGAGATGTCTTTGATGATGCAGGTGATTCATGAAGTACACTAGGAGGAGTACTGCAAGAATCCAGTTTCCCTCATAGGACGAAGGATACTACACATAGGAAAAGCACAGCATTGACTTGTTGCTTAAAGCTGTGACGAGAGGCTCTCTTAGTCTTGGAGGCAGCCATTCTCATGTCCTACAATCTGGAGTGGACAGGGCTGAGAAGAGTGGGTACGCCGCCTCCACTGATGCTTCCTCTGCTTTGGACTTTAGGAAATTGGCAGCAGTGTCTTCTCTGAAGAAGATTCCAGAAACCAGCTCGCTTTACCTAGATCTGCTTTTTGCAAGGGACAGTACGGTATAATAAGAGCACAGACTAGAGCCAGGCTGCCAAAGCAAGTAATGTCCCTGTGCCTTGGCTTCCCCATCTGGCTGGAGGTGGTGATAATCATCTGTCTCACAGGGCTGTTTAAAGTGCTCAGAGCGGTGGCTAGCACACAGTAAGCACTCAACAAGTATTAGCAATCATTCAGATGACCATCATCAGGTATTAGCCAAATTTTATGAATGGGCCACCCTAAAATGAAACAAAACGGATAATGAAATGAAGAGGCTGAAAAAAGCTATTGAGTCTATGGAGGAGCCAGGAAAACAGTCCCAATAAATGAAGGGTAATATCTGGACTTAGGAAAACCCCAGAGCATGTCTGTTAGAGTTTCTCATTTGCATATATGTTGGCTTTACTCTCCCTAAATTATTGCAACGATGGCAAAACTAGCACTGGACATACGGTCAGATCTAAGGTGAAGAAATTTCCTCTTAAAGGTGATAAAGACACAGAAGAAAGAACCCTGGTGGCTCAGTGGTTAAGCACTTGGCTGCTAACTGAAAGGTCAGGAGTTCAAAACCATCAGCTGCTGTACAAGAGAAAGATGTGGCAGTCTGCTTCTGTAAAGATTTACAGCCTTGGAAACCCCACGGGGCAGTTGTACTCTGTCCTATAGGGTCGCCAAGGAAAGTGAGAAAGAAAGTAAGACCCTGGAGAGAAGGAAAGTGTAGACGCAGGCATCTCTACTTGGGTCTCATCTGCTCTCCACTCCAGCTCTAGGCTGGATGTTGTTATTGTTATTACTTCCCCTCTGAAGTGTGAATTAGCAGCTCTTGATTTTCAACACCTCAGATCTCCACTGTGTTAGACACCCACAGAAGCTGATGGGAAAAATTATTTATAACTACAATCCAAGTGACGAGAACAGTACGGCTCTAAAACACTGGTTTCAGTTAGTGGTTTCTGCCCTGAGTAGTTCTAGACATCTCCATTGCCATCCCACAGCTCTCGCATATGCTCAGCAACCATTTGCCCCATTTGAGAAATCAGCCCATTGCCGTGAAACCCCTCGGGGAAAGCAGGAAAGACTTGTTACAGGCACCTTTAACATGACTGCCATAGGCAGTAGTGATGCATCTTATCAGCCAGAGCCCTGGTGGCGCAGTGGTTAAGAGTTCAGATGCCAGCCAAAAAGGCTGGCAGTTCGAATCTACCGGCCACTCTTTGGAAACCCTATAGAGCAGTTTTACTCTGTCCTATAAGGTAAATTGACTCTACGGCAGTGGGGTTGGTTTTGGTTTTTATAGCAGCCCCTGGAACTTGCCCTGTGCCTTTAAGATTAGAGATGACACCCCCTCCTGTGGGAGTGAACCCTGACTGCCCTCCCCCTTCAGACTAGCTTCTCCCTGTTACATTCCTGCCATCAGAATGCTCAGCCTACTAACATTTGCAACCTACACTGGGTGCTCGATACATCTGCCAGTAACTTTAGCTAACGGTCCTCCGAAATTAAAAACTGAAAAACTGCAGATAAGACGGAAAATAAAAAAGAGGAGGCAAAAGACCTTGGGCAGGGATGGCAGGATAGTTTTCAGAGGGAGGAGGAGCCCTGAAAGTTCCGTGCCAGGGAAGGGAGCTCAGTTTATCTTCTCAGCCCTTCTCCCCACCCCTGGGGGACCCCCTTACCCACGCCTGCATTATTGAACATGCCGGGAAGCACCAGCATGATGTGGTTGGGCCAGTACTTGCGGTACAGCGGCATCTCATATTCTTTGACCACCAGAAGGTGAAGATGGTTGGTGCCCTCCATGGCGTGGAAAAGGTTTAGGAGTCCATGCTCATGGCGACCACTGGAAGGAGTGAAAATAGGGCTCTTGACTGCATTCAAATTCTGCTGAAAGAAAAAAGGAAAAAACAAAACCAAAGACCAAAAAGGGAAATTAAAACCCTTAGAAGACACTTAGAGAACCTGGTCCAGGGCCTCATGCCTGTCAGTCCTGTGTCCAGACTCCATCACCCACCTTGTCTGAAACTAGGGGCAGCCGCATGCTCTCCAGGTGTTTGCCCTGCTTGCTGAAGACAAAATGACTCTCTTTGGATTTGGGAATGATGAAGTAGAGCTGAACCTCTTCTCCCAGCATAGAAGAGGAGAACGTGAAGGCGTGTAGGGTTGAGTCAGACATCTACAATTGCAAAGAAGGAAGGAAGGGAACATCAGCTCATGGTTTCCCAGACTTCCAGGCCACTCCCTGACGTTCTAAAGAGGCAAACCGACGTGAACCTATACATGACACCACCAGACCTTATAGCAGTGAGAGCAACATCCACAGGGCTAGAGGCAAGCATTTCATCTTCTTAAAATTTTATTTTTCCCAAACAAAAATTTATACATACACTGTTATGTGACTCTAATTGCTCTCCCCATACTATGACGGCACACTCCCCCTTTCCACCCGATTCCCCATATCCATTCAACCAGCTCCTAACCCTGCCTTCCCATCTCACCTCTGGACAGAAGCTGCCCTTTTAGTCTCTTGTATCCACCTGAGCTAAGAGGCACACTCCTCACGAGTATCACTATGTCCCACAGTCCAGTCCAATCCCTGTCTGAAGAGTTGGCCTCAGAAACTGTTTTAGTTCTGGGCTGATAGAGAATCCAGGGGCCATGCTTTCAGTGGTTCCTCCAGTCTCAGTCAGACCATTAAGTCTGGTCTTCTTAGTAGAATTTGAGTTCTGTACCCCACCTGTCTCCTGCTCCATCCGGGACTCTCTGTTGTGTTCCTTGTTGGGGCGGTCATTGGTGGCAGCTGGGCACCATCTAGTTCTGCTCTCAGGCTGAAGTCTCTGGTTTATGTGGCCCTTTCTGTCTCTTGGGCTAATACCTTTCCTTGTGTCTTTGGTGTTCTTTATTCTCCTTTACTCCAGGTGGTTGGGACCAATTGATGCATCTTAGATGGC
>NW_004444135.1:584583-608247 GCF_000243295.1 Trichechus manatus latirostris | reverse complement strand
TGATTTCCAAAGTGGTTGTACCATTTTACATTCCCACCAACAGTGTATAAGTGTTCCAGTCTCTCCACAACCTCTCCAGCATTTATTATTTTGTACTTTTTGGATTAATGCTAGCCTTGTTGGGGAAACGTTTCATCTTTTCTTAGCTGCCACTGACATGAGAGCCAACCAGCCTGCCCCACAGAACCTCTCCATGGGCTCCCCACATGGAGTTGTTTGGCACTGGCTCAGCACTCCGGACGTTCTCAGAACTACACTGATCAGACTCATGCAGAGGTCAAATGCACATATGGGACATCCTGCTGTGTAGACATTCCCAAGGGTCACCAATTGTAGGGGTTCAACACTTTTGTTATCTTTGGGTCAGGTCAAATGAATTGAATACCATCTTTCTAAATAAAATACTAGGATGGACATTGAAATGCCTGTGTGGCCCGTCTTTCCTGGTTACCGGGGAAGCTGAAAAGGTCTGAACAGTCATTTAGCCCAGAACTCTGGCTTCAGGGAGAGACCATTTGACTCATCTAAGCCAAATAGCAATCTAACCTATTTTTAAAGTTGCTGGGAAGTTCACATGCTCTCTCGGTAACCTATCTCAGTGAATAATTATATGCTAGATATTTATATGCTTTACAATGCAGACGACATTTTCCTTAATGAAAAGTTAACATCTTATAAGCAGCAACTAGGATCTAGGTGGGTTTCCCAATAGTTTTAACCTAAATATTTTATAGAAGGATTATATTGTGATTTTTCCTTTAAATTCTAGTTCATTCTGCTTCACAAGTGTGGAAATACACTACTGAGGACTGTAATCACACAGAAACTGTGTATATAGAGGGTTTTTAAAAGAATATTTTCTAAAATTCTATGACTTATTGACCAGGGGACTTGAATCTTACATATTTTGTAAAGCACTGTGAGCTGATTTAGAACTAGCCTACCAAAAGTTTCCAGTAAGACCGAAAAAACAAATGGGATATAAAAGGTAACTTGTCTTAGAAGGGCAGAATGATCCAATCCAGTGTTTCAGTATATCCCTTCTAACACCCATTTGTATTCCAGGGGGAGAGGTGGGAAAGGAAAGGTGTAGCCCTGGTCCTGACAGCAGAAGCAGGTTTGGGAGAAGTCCAGTCAGCATGGCCTGTAAGAAGAGTTGTTTCTGGGTGTTCCTAGCCAAGTAATAAAATTAAGATGATAAATTGGGAAAAGCAACTTATGCCCCCAAAATAGGCACTAGATTTAAAAAAAACAAAACATTGCCGTTGAGTCACTTACGACTCATACATCTTTTGTGCTTAAAGATGCACCGACCAAAAGGAAGCCATGTACTTACTACTGGTACTGACTCACATTCAGTTCTCACTGCATGAAACATCTACTCCTCTGTATGTCTACTGGTCAAAACCTTCCCAAGCTGGAGTACAAACATACAGGAAAACCTGTGAAAGCCGGAACCTGTATAAGGCGGAAACCAGCCAAAGAAGAAAAACTCGAATATTTTCCACTAATACAGAATGACAGAAAAAGTGTTAAGACTGCACCCTGTCAAAGGTGGAAAACTTGCAAGACCCGGAAAAACAAAGCTGTCCCGGTGAGTTCCAGCTCTCACAGGTTTCACTATAGGTAGGTTGATGCAAATCCACAGACTTATTAGATTCATAACTCAAAGGGCACACTCCACTAATTTGTCATTTAAGCCAACGCCCTGCCTGTCCCCCCTCCCCCCAGTTGAACAAGCCCAAAGCTCTTTTAATCATGGCTTCATGCATTTCAGTCACTGACAAATGGCTCCCTCTCTTAAGTAAGAGTTAGTCTTTACCTAGGGCCTGGAGCTAGGAGCCTTTCACCCCTCCCCCTCCCCCTCCCGCAGAGGCCCAAGGCCATGGGGAGGGGCTGTACCTGGGAGGCAGCGGTGAAGTCCATATACTGGTGGCACTGCTCACAGTGGTGGAAGGTGTTGTAGGCTGCATATTTTGTCAACATCATGGACACCGTTTCTCGTTTCCTGGGCTCTTCAACCTTGGATTCCTTTATTGCTTCTGTGTATAACCAAAAAAATAAAAAATAAAAACAACAACCAAACCTGTTGCCACTGAGTCGATGCCAACTCATAGTGACCCTGTAGGACAGAGTAGAACTGCCCCATAGGGTTTCCAAGGAGCGGCTGATGGATTCGAACTGCTGACCTTTTCGTTAGCAGCCAAGTTCTTAACTACTGTGATACCAGGGCTCCACTTCTGTGTATAAACGGTTAAAAAACCATCCCGTGATACACATGTAAAGCCCTTATGCCTGGGAAGAAAAGTTTCCTACTCCCCAAAAGGGCTTTTTCAAGGATTCTATGATTATGCCCCGAGAGGCAAATATGGAAATTAAAAGTTGACATGCACGTGTGTAAGAGGGAGAGAGAAGACAAAAAACAGAGAGGAGACTGACTTAAGCTGCTCCCAAAGATTAAACTGCCCTGGGCCTCCCCTCTGATTTAGCTTTCCCTTGACCTTGACCTTCAGAGGAACAAAGCCTGGCTCCACTTGGACTGACCTTGTTTGACTCCTGCCAGCTTTTCAGTATATACCAGGCTCATTGCACTGTACTTGGGATCATGCACACTGACGTCAAAAGGCATTTTACTGAAGCTCTCAATGTCAGGCCAGGGCTCTCCTGCTGACTGGCTGACTTCACTGCTTTCACTCTGATCTAGGATGAGAACAAAAGTGTACGGTGCAGTCAGACCTCCCCCCTCCCTCCTGAGCGTCAGGGAGGAGAAGGTATGAGGCATAAACTGCAGAGTGAGCAGACAAAGGCATTTCTGAAAAAGGAGCTCTCCTGACCCAGGGCAGAAGGAACCAGAATTCTGCTAACTTCAGAGCCATGCTGGCAGGAAGGCTTGCCTGATGGTACTCAGGCTCCCTCTGCAGACCCAGTTCACAGACTGCCACATCTAAGACCCACCAAGTCTCCCTTGCCATGCCACCCCCAATTTCCTTAGAAGCTTGTTTAATTTTGAATTTTCTAAATTGTCTTAGAGTTTTAGTTGTGGGGTTTGTTTTTTTTGTTTAAAACAAAACACATTTATTCTCTTACAGTTCTGGAGATCAGAAGTCCAAAATAGGCTTCACTGGCTGAAATCAAGGTGTCAGCGGACTGTACTCCCTCCAGAGGTTCTGGGGGAGAATTTGTTTCCTTGCCTTTTCCAGTTCCTAGAGCTGCAGTCTTTGCATTTCTTGGTCCCTTCCTCCATCTTCAAAGCCAGCAGTGTACCATCTTGCTTCATTAGTCACACCATATTCTTCTGGGTCAAGTCTCCCCTTGCCTTTTTTTTGTCATTTTATGTTTTTATTGTTGAGAATATACACAGCAGAACATTCACCAGTTCAACAATTTCTACACATACAATTCAGTGACACTGGTTTCATTCTTTGAGTTGTGCCACTATTCTCACCTTTTTCCGAACGGTTCCTCCCCCATTAACATAAACTCACTGCCCCAAGTTTCCTATCTAATCTTTCGAGTTACTGTTTTCAATTTGATCCCATATAGACAGTTTTTAAAGAGCACAATGCTCAAGGCAGATGTTCTTTACTAATTAAGCTAAACTACTATTTGGTTTGAGGAGCACTGGTAGCACAGTGCAGCCCTGGTGGTGCAGTGGTTAAGTGTTCGGCTGCTAACCAAAAGGTCAGTGGTTCGAATCCACCAGCCACCCCTTGGAAACTCTTTGGGGCAGCTCTACTCTGTCCTACGAGGTCGCTAAGAGTCAGAATCGACTTGACAGCAACAGGTTTGGTTTTAGTTGGTGGCACAGTAGTTAAGACCTCGGCTGGGCTGCTTACCAAAAGGTCAGTGGTTTGAACCCACCAACTGCTCTGCAGAAGAAAGATATCGTGGTCTACTTCCATAAAGATTACAGCTTTGGAAACCCTATGGGCAGTTCTACTCTGTCCTGTAAGGTCACTATGAGCTGGAATTGACTCAACAGCAACGAGTTATTGTTAGGTTTAAAGAAGACTTCAGGATATATGTTGGGTTTAAGGTTTCAAGATTATCTCAGGACAATAGTTAATGGGGGTTCATCCAGCCTCAATGGCTCCAGAAAGTATGGATTCCATGAGAATTTGAAATTCTATTCTGCATTTTTCCCTTTGGATCAGGATTCTTCTATACAATCTTTGATCAAAACATTCAGTAATGGTAGCAGGGCACCATCCAGTTCTTCTGGTCTCATGGCAAAGGAGGCAATTATTCATGGAGGCAGTTAGTCATGTATTCCATTTCTTCCTCCTATTCCTGACTCTCCTTCTTCCTCTGTTGCTCCAGGTGAAAACAGACCAATTGTTGTACCTTGGATAGCTACTTGCAAGCTTTTAAGACCCCAGGCGCTATGCAATGAACTAGGAGGTAGAACAGAAGCACAAAACATGGAATTAGGCCAATTAACTGGGATGTCCCCTGAAACCATGATCCTAAACCTCCAAAGCAAGAAATCAAATCCCATGAGGTGTTTGGTTGTACATAAGCAGCCTCAGCAGCTGCTTTTTTTGTTATTGTTTTTGTTGTAAGTATATCACGCAACTTTTGCCCATTCAACTTTTCACAGGTGTACAAAACTTGTTGACAGCAATTACATTGATTGGACATGCAACCATTACCCTTAATCAATACAAATCTTCCATCACCATAAACTCAGTCCTCTCTAAGCAATAACCCCTTCCCTTTCCCCCTTCCCTCCTGCCCCTGGTAGCCACTAATAAACTTTGGTCTCTACACATTTGCCTGTTCTTGTCTTTTTATGTAAATAAGGTCATATAATATTTGTCTTTTTGTGATTGACTTATTTCACTCAGCATACTGTCTTTAAGCTCCATCCGTGTTGTAGCACATATTAAGACTTCATTTTTCTTTCTGGCTGAGTAGTATTCCACTGTATGTATGTACCACATTTTGTTTATACATTCATTCATTGATGGGCAATTAGGTTGTTTCCACCTTTTGGCTATTGTGAATAATGCTGCAGTGAACGTTGGTGTACATATGTCTGTTTGTGGCATTGTTTTCAAGTCCCTTGGGCATATTCCTAGCAATGGAATTGCTGGGTCATATGGTAGTTCTAGAATTCCCATTCTTCACAATGTTATCCATAATTTGTTATGATCTACACAGTTGAATGGCTTTGCATAGTCAATAAAACACAGGTAAACATCTTTCTAGTATTCTCTGCTTTCAGCCAGGATCTGTCTGACATCAGCAATGATATCCTTCATTCCTCTTCTTCTGAATCTGGCTTGAATTTCTGGCAGTTCCCTGTTGATGTACTGCTGCAGCTGCTTTTGAATGATCTTCAGCAAAATTTTACTTGTGTGTGATATTAATGATATTGTTTGATAATTTCCACTTTCAGTTGGATCACCTTTCTTTGGAATAGGCATAAATATGAATCTCTTCCAGTCTGTTGGCCAGGTAGCTGTCTACCTAATTTCTTGGCATAGGCAAGTGAGCACTTAATTGTACTCATGTGGAACCTGTACATAGATTAAGAGGCAATTGTTTGAACATAACAAGGAGATACTGTGTGGTTTAAAGTCAGGAAAGGTGTTGTGTCAGGGTTGTATCCTTTCACCATACTTATTCAATCTGTATGCTAAGCAATTAATCCAAGAAGCTGGACTATCTGAAGAAGAACGCGGCATCAGGATTGGAGGAGGACTCAATCACAACCTGTGATATGTAGAAGACACAGCCTTGCTTGCTGAAAGTGAAGAGGACTTGAAGCACTTATGAAGATCAAAGACTACAGCCTTCAGTAAGGATTACACCTCAACAAAGAAAACAAAGATCCTCACAAATGGACTGATAAGCAACATCATGATAAATGGAGAAGACTGAAATTGTCAAAGATTTTATTTTACTTGGATCCACAATCAACACCCATGAAAGCAGCAGTCAAGAAATCAAATGACTCATTGCATTGGGCAAATCTGCCGCAAAGACCTCTCTGAAGTGTTAAAAAGCAAATATGTTACTTTGAGGACACTAAGGTGCACCTGACCCAATGACTGTTTTCAGTTGCCTCATATACATGCAAAAGCTGAGCAATGAATAAGGGCGACCGAAGAAGAACTGATGCTTTGAATTATGGTGTTGGCAAAGAATATTGAATATACCATGGACTGCCAAAAGAACAAACAAATCTGTCTTGGAAGAAGTACAGGCAGAATGCTCCTTAGAAGCAAGGATGGCGAGACTTTGTCTCACATACTTTGGACATGTTATCAGCAGGGACCAGTCCCTGGAGAAGGACATCATGCTTGATAAAATAGAGGGTCAGTGAAAAAGGATGACCCTAACAAGATCGATCGATACAGCTGCTGCAGTAATGGACTTAAGCGTAACAATCATGAGGATGGCACAGGACAGGGTAGTGTTTTGTTCTGTTGTACATAGGGTTGCTATGAGTCAGAACCAACTTGATGTCACCTAACAACAACAACATGGTAGTTCTATTTTTAGTTTTTTTAGGAACTGCCACACTGTTTTCCACAATTGCTGTACCATTTTGCATTTCCACCAGCAATGGATAAGGGTTCCAGTTTCCACAAATCCTCAACAACATTGGTTATTTTCCATTTTTTTTAATCTTAGCCATCCTAGTGGGAGTAGAATGATATCTCACTGTGGTTTTGATTTGGACGTGGACAGTCAGAGATTTTAGGGTTGCATTTAGCAAGATTTCCAAGGTCTGCTGCACATTAGAATCACCTGGGGGGCTTGTAAACACTCCAATGCCCAGTTCACTCACCCCAGAGCAATTAAATCAGAATCTCCCAGGGTGGGGCCGAGGCATCAATAATATTGCTTAAAGCTTGTTGTTACCTGCTGTCAGTTAATTTCAACTCACAGAGAACTCATGTGACACAGTAGAGCTGCCCCATGGGGTTTTCTAGGCTGGAATCTTTATAGGAGTAGGTGGTTCCAATATGCAGTCCAAGTTGAGAATTAACTACTACTTTTAGAGCAAGGAGACTTGGGTTTGAATCCTGACTCTACCTCTTAGTACTTCACGCCTTTAGGTAACTTACTTGCAACACACCTCAGAGTCCCCAGATTGTTGTAAGGTAAATTGAAAGTGCTAAGATAGTATCTGGCAGGCACATGGCAGGTGTTCAATAGATGATACTACTAATAATAAAATTTATAAAATCAAAAAGTAGCTTAAGACAATTTTCAATGGTCAGAAAGAAAAAAAAACAAAAGTTCAAAAGCTGGAAGTACAACTATTACCTTTTTAACACAAATAAAATCATCTATTTTATATCCCTGAGCTGAAGTTCATGTTTTATTTAAAATTTAAAGCTTATTCTAAGTTGTTTTTTTTTTTTTTTTAAGTATCATTGTGCCTCTCCTGCGCACCACTGCCTTCACCGGCACTAAAATGAGGGAGAAGAAATAAATCCAAGCTAACAGCTTCTCACTACGAAGGCCAGGCTCTTCTCTCCGACTGGCTGTGGGCAGACCTCTCTCACAGTTCAGCAGCACAGATTAAGATCCCAGATCACTGTAGCATGGTCTGAGGATAAAAGTAAAGGCATCATTCTTTTGTGTATCCAAGGAGCTTGGTGGAAAAGGTGACAGGACTGGCAGCTCCCCTCTCCTCGGCTGGTTGTCTCTGGCTTTGCCCTCCTGGTCCAGGAGGCCTGGCTTGTTTCGAGGCCAACCTGGAGCTCTAGTTCCCCCCTGTGGTGGGCCTGGGGATCCGGCCCAGCTTAGCTCTAGACACAAGCAAGGAGACGTGGGTAGGATGATGAGAGCGTGAGAGAGAGATTGAGAGTGTGAGTGAGTTGTGTGTATGAGAGAAGAGAAATCGTGGATGTGTATTACTGAGGAATGGGAATAGGGCTGGAAGCCATAGGAAAATGACTGTGACTAATTTTACAAACAATCTTGTTCTGGACTAAACTAGACGCTTGAGCTGGTCACAGAATTGGTTTAACTATTTACGAAAAACAAGTGAGGTGAGATTCTCCAAGGGCTTATCTGCTGGAGAAGATACAAGAGCTTTTCCTATTCTGTTCTCACTTCAGAGGGGCTTGAGAACTTCTACCTGGTCACCCCTCCTTCCTCCTCACAGTTTCTCCTCCAGGAGAATCAAACAGTTTTGAGGCCACACTGCTCTTAGCCATGACCCCCTCTCTGGTCTCCAGGCTACAGAATGGCATCTAATGGTCTAACAGGTAACAGCTGGGAGCAGCGGGCTGGGAAGGGGAGAACTGGAGGAGGATGGCTGGAAATGACCTTAAGTTGAAACAGTCCCCACAGTCTTATCAGGCCCTGCCCCCGCTGTCTTATGCAAACCAAAGGGGTTTTGTTTGCAAGGGCAGTGTTCTGTTCTACTCAGAAATTTTCATTTCATTATGAAATGAAGATAATCCTATACCTTCAATTACAGCCTGCGGTTAAAACAGGAGATGTGCTCTGGCTAACCAACAAAGGACTAGTATCCAGAATAAAACTGCCCTGGACCCTTAAGCAGTAGACCACCACAAAATCGAGTTTCACTACGGTTTGACCATCTAGGTAATTAACCTAACAAGCCTTTATAAAACGCCCCTTTTGCCCCACGCCAGGCTGGGCACTGTGGGGAGTGGGAGTCCAAAGTCAGATACTCCATTCCTGCCCTCAGGAGCTAAAAGATAGCCACAGTTTACTTAGAATGATTTGCTCGCCACAGTGTCTCCAAGGCAAAACGCCTGGGGTCGGTGTTAAGAGGCCCTGCAGCACTCACCGGTGTTGATCTCTTCCTCGTCGTACACATCCACCTCCAGGAGCCTGATGAGCATGCGGAAGAGGATCCTAAGGAACTGTAAATAGGAGCCAGTCTTTCCCACCTGATGGAAATATTTTTAATTGGGGAGGGGTGAAGAAGACAAGGAAGGAAAAGAGGCTTCACACCTTTGCTCTCCCGTGCCGCCTCCTGCCTCCAGAGGCCTGAATGGGGCCTCAGGCTTTAGGTCGTGCCCACCCCACCCCTGGGGGCTCCCGTTCTTCTTGGGGAAGCTGGGCCAGTGCTAGCCGTGGCCAAGGCCAGCCCGGCCCGCCCCTACCTGGGGGGGGCCCGTCAGCAGCAGGCGCCGCGGGTGGAAGCTCAGGGCGCTGGAGTTGGGGTCGGGCTGGTTACTGAAGTCTGCGTGGTGCTGCCGGGCGGAGGTCCACTGCCGGTAGTAGAGGGACTGCTCCTCGCTGCTCATGTCCTTGTGCAGGAGCGGCCGCAGCGCGCTCACCCAGGCCACGTCGGCGTGGGGCAGCAGGGCCGAGGAAGCCGGCAGCTTCCCGCCCTTCTGCGGGCCCAGGAGGCTGTAGGCCGCTTTGGACAAGATGACGACAGGGGGCAGGGCCGTGTGCAGGCCCCTGCAGCCTCTGACGGGCTGTCCGGGCCACGGGAGGGTCCGGGGTCCGGAGGAGGACGACGAAGGCTTGGAGGTGGTGCTGCTGGCCATGTGGGGGCCCAGGGAATCGCACTCCTGTTTCAGCGTCTCTCCAGCCGCCGAAGTGCCGGCGGAGACCCCTTCATCCAGCCCCACGCTGGTGCCTGGGCTCTGGAAGCTGGGCGTCACGGGCTGCTTCTGGGACTTGTCGGCCGTGCTGGAGGAGCTCACCCCGTTCTCCATGATGGAACCTGGACCAGGACGGACAGAGCCGAGCCCACACCCACTCTGTTACCGACGCTAAGGTGTGCCCCTCCCGGGCTCCTGGCACCTTCCGCGGAAGGAGGGAAAGGCCAGGAGAGCGGCTGCAGCGCGGCTCTACTCCGCGCGCTGCAAAAACCCTGCGCTGGACCCTCTCCCTCTGCCTCTCCACCCTCCACCCTTCTGCGCCCTGCTCCCGCGCCCTGCTGCCTTGTCCTGGCTCCTGGCGGGTTTGGCCAAGGGGAGGCACCAGCAGGAAGTCGACCACCTCGCGCGTGGTCACCTGGGGCTAGCTGCCTCTCTCTACTGAGGACCAGAGCGCATGGGGGCGGGGGTTTCCCTGGGTCCCAGCAACCCTCCCAGCCCTGCTACTTCAGCTCAGGGGTAGAGGGCCCCCGTGGTTAACTACACCACATTCCTTTACTGAATCCTGCTCAGGTCTCTGTAAATGGTCCCTTTATTAAACTCTCCTTAAGTTACCTCCGTTGAATATGCCAGCTGATTCAAACCAGGACCCTGACCAGTGCAGGCTCCATATTCAAGTCCTGCTCAATGGCACTCGCTTGCGGCAGTGGGTAAGTTTCCCAGGCTGTAGTCGTCTCTCCGTGAACCCCCAAGTCAGGGTGAGGCTGTCTTCACGTGAAGGGGAGGCAGAGTCTACTCCATATGAGGCGCTGCTCTCCCCACAGTATCTCTGCACATTTGGTCAATCAACTTCAAATAGGGTCTACCCCAATAGCCCTGGGGCACAGTGGTTAAGAGTTTGGCTGCTAACTAAAAGGTCGGCTGTTCGAATCCACCAGCCGCTCCTTGGAAACCCTATGGGGCGGTTCTACTCTGTCCTATAGGGTCGCTATGAGTCGGAATACACTAGACCGCAACGGTTCCAATAGATCAACCACTTTTAGGTTTGAGGACAAACCAAAGCTCACCACCTTCGGGACTGAAGGCCCTGAGCTCACATTGGTGCTTCCCAGGTATGTATGTCAGTCCCAACCTTGGGAGATCTGAATGAATAGCTATCAACTGGAGACTATTAAATCCAAATCACTCCATTGCTCATCTGACTTTTGTGCCGTCCATCTTGTATGAGAACTACCTTTCCCTCACAGCCCTGACCTGCCACGTCCACAAGCCTGAGCACTTGGGCAGTGAGCACCCGGGCAGCCCGAGGCAGCCTAGGTAGGGTGCACTCGAGGTTTTGTGAGCCCAGTGGACCTATATAATCAATTAGTGGCCTCAGGGCAGTCTTCAGTACATAAATACTTGTCATTAAGTATTTAGAAAAGTCACTCATTCATTCAAACAAACATTTTGGGTCCAGTACTAAGCTAAAAAGCACAAATTTACCGCTTTAGGACCTAGAAGAAAATATCAGATGCATAATTACCATGAGATGATTAAGGATGGTAAAGACTAGGAAAATGGTGCAGGCTGGGTTGATCAAATTTATTTAAGCTATTTAGCCCACTCCCAAGCTCCATAAATGTTTAGAGAGAAGTGTTTTGTGGGTGTTAAACAGTCATGATTTCCAGGTATCTTTCCTGGGGAACTGGGGCCTGGAGGGGATGTCTGAGTCACTGAAGGCTACTCTGAAGCCTTGGTGTGTCTCAGTAAGTGCCTCTGGCTTCCATACCCTACCCACCTTCCTCCTCACTCTTGTCCCTTTGTCTCTTGAAAGAGAAAAGAAAGTACTGACCTGAGGTTCCCGTGACGGCACTGCTGTTGCTCTGGGGCCGCTCCAAGTCGATCAGCAGCTCATCCAAGTCATTCTCGCTGACAGTGGCTCTCTCCTGCTCCTTTCCACTAAGGTCCAGAGCAACTGCGGGCCCCCTGATGACCTCTTTTGAGACATAGCAGCACGCCAGACCCACCTCCTGCTCCAAGGCGGTGCGAGTTAAGTAACTTGAGTCAATTAAGCGGAGATCACAGTACTTCAAAGACCTGCACAAAAGTAGTCGTGCTTTTGGTGGTCCCACCTGGCTGTCCACCAAGTGTTTGTGTTTGCCCGGATATCTGGGTGTATCACGTAGCAGTTAAAATCATGGGTTTCAGTGCCAGGCGATCCTTGATTTATACCTCAGCTCTGCCACTTCCTAACTGTTATGACCTCGGGTGAGTCACTTAACCTGTCTGAGCTTCTCTTGCTCCAAGCATAAAATAGAATAGCAGTGGCTGGCTCAGATAGATGGTTATTGTAAGAATGGATGACTTGGTACTTGCAGGGCATTTAGGACATTGTCGGGCCCACAGTAAGCACTCAGTTAATGCTACTATTATTGTTGCTGTTGCCATCTGAACTATGGGCCTTAGAGCCTTGAAGGGTTTGGGAGCAGTGGATTAACAATGACAAAGCACTTCATCAGAAAAAAATTCTGGTTTGGGGCAGTTGCTTTTCCTTTCTTCCTTTCTGGGGGCCCTGCACAGATATTTCTCAAATGTGGAGCTCTTCCATTCCCAGAACTGCTGGGTGATCTTTGGAAAGTCAAAAGAGGAGAATCAAGGAAGGCTACATTTCTTATAGAGTCCTTGGGTGGCGCAAATGGTTAAGCGCTAGATTAGCAGCTGACAGGTTGGAGGTTCAAACCCACCCAGAGGTACCTCGGAAGACAGGCCTGGTGATCTGCTTCTGAAAGGTCACAGCCTTGAAAACCCTATGGAGCAGTTCTACTCTGTAACACATGGGGTCTCCACGAGTCAGAATCGACTCTACGGCAACTAACAACAACATTTCTTACATGCCAGCATAAAACAGTTCTCATCACTTACCAAACAAATGAAATGGTTAAGCTTCAGCTAAGTTTTACGTAAATGGACAACTAATGAAAAGTGAGAATTATTCAGATAGTACCTGGGAAAGGTTTCTCCAAGAGGATCTTTGCCAGTTAAAATCACAATACATGGTAGACCTTCTAAATCTTGATATGTCCGAGGGACCCACTCTTCTTGTTCATTTCCTCTCCAAGTCTGTAGAAAGAGACCCATAGCATAAAATTAAAATCCTTTAAGTTTTCACCTTTGTAAAGGTCTCCTAGGGCCAGATTTTAGACACAGTTGTGTTTCCAAATGAATTCCACTAAGTGATTCATATGTTTAATTGTTACTAAAAATCATACACAAAGCCCTTCTAGAAGAACGTGGCCTGTAGTTTTTATTACATTAGGATAAAATAGGAGATCTGGGTATATATACATCATGCATTAGCCACACAGGCCAAAGAAACATACAATGTGAAATACTCTGCCAGTGATGCACACCTTATAGATCCCTGGATAAACTACCTGACTCAAGCACTAATGGTAACGGTTTCACAAAGAATCTATTATGCATCAATTTCTATGTGTGCATGTGTGTGTATACACACATACATACACAAACACGTGTGTTTTTTTTTTTGTGCTTTAGATGAAGGTTTACAGAGCAAATTGGTTTCTCATTGAACAATTAATATATTGTTTTGTGACACTGGTTGCCAACCCCATGATGTGTCAACACTCTCCCCTTCTCGACCTTGGGTTCCCCATTACCAGCTTTCCTGTCCCTCCTGCCTTGTCCTTGCCCCTGGGTTGGTGTGCCCATTTAGTCTCATTTTGTTTTATGGGCCTGTCTAATCTTTGGCTAAAGGGTGAACCTCAGGAGTGACTTCAGTACTGAATTAAAAGAGTGACGTGTATATTTCTAGTAAATGCAGCGTAGATCTTGAAAACTCAACTTGTCAGAAAGTTTCTTTACAAAAATTCAACTTTTCATATATTTTCGTGTCAAAAGGGAACCATAACACTAGCTGGTTTAAAGTAAACAATTCTGGGAATAGGAGTCATATTACTTATAGCTTTCACATTAGACTCTTGATATCCTTGATATCCTTGATGTTTGAATTTTCCCTTAATGTATTTTAACATCCAGAAACCATCCATAGATCATGATTCCACCAGTAACAATGAGGTCAGGTTATAATGATGGAATAACAGATTATTATGTTTTACTACATGAGAAGATTTATTTTAAAGACATTGTCAAACAAATCTCACTTTTACTCGTGATCAATCAGAGCTAGCCAAATCCACTATAAAGTGCTTTTCCACCACATTGCTGCTGCTGCTGAATGACGGCTGCAATTCTTCTGTGGATCGACCATGTCCTCAGGATGATTTTACTACAGAAGGGATTGAGTTCAAGGAAATCTACTGAGAGCATCACATGCCTTCTGGAAAAACTTACTTAAATGTTGTATCCTTCTCAAGTGCTTGTTATTACTTAAAAGTTAACCACTAATACCTAACAGGATAGTTTGGGGTAAGAACAAAAATGAGATCATCTAATGGAAGGAGAGGCATTAAATTTTACTCAAGACTAGAAACAAAAGGCATACCCACACCATCCCAAAAACAGAAAGGAGGTTGGTAATTTATAAATGAACAGGTGAACCAGACTATCTGGCAAGGCAGCAGCTTTGCTTAGGATGTGAACACCCCAACAGAATCTCATATTTTCACTCCCACACAAATAGTACGAAAATATGGATTGATGTGACCCAGTGGTTTTGAGAATATGCAATTCTCTTATATGTAGCTGGTGCCGGGCCACTACTCACGGAAATGAAACGAAACATAACTGATTTGAGAGGTGATTATTGGAGACCTCTTTGGATCTAACTCTGAGTCTTCCTTTATGGCACGTTCTCTGCACCGTGGACCAATTGCGTTTTAAAAGCCCTACAGGGATTCTGAGAACCTTCTGCTTGATTGTGGTTTTCAAACTATGGCCCAAGGGGTAAATGACTTAGGACTGGCTATTTAAAACCCTGTGAAGCACAGTCTACTCTGACACACATGGGGTCACCATGAGTTGGAATCGACTATGGCAGCTGGTTTTTTATTTATACTGACTTAGTGACTGGCACTTCTGAAGGGTCTGAACAAGTGATCTTAAACTCTATAACTAGCTGCAAATTAATCAGTGTAAGCCGAGACCCAGAGAAGACCCTGCAGCCTCACATCCATTCAGACAGTCTCCTGTCACACAGTGGTGTGATTATTTGCTTTTACCAATTCTTCATCCATTGTTTGTTGCTGTTGAGTCTATTCCGACTCATAGTGACCCTATAGGATAGAGAAAAACTGCCCCATAGGGCTTCCAAGGCTGTAAACTTTACAGAAGCAGACTGCCACATCTTTCTCCAAGGAGTGGCTGGTGGGTTAACCACCGACCTTTTGATTAGCAGCCGAGTGCTTAACCACTGTGCCACTAGGGCTCCCTCCTTCATCCATTAACATTATTCAAACCATCCCAAGCCCTGTGTCTTGTCCTGATGAGTTATACTGTGAGAAAGATTTCAGGACTTGTATTTGTTATTTATCCTAAGAATTCTACTGTAATGTGATCCATGACTAAAAATTTAAAATTGTGAACACATATCTATATCTATATCTATCTATATCTATATCTATATCTATATCTATATATATATATATATAAAATATAAATGTTAAAACTTCCATTAAATATAAGAGTTTCTATTTTTGGACAAATTTATTCTAGTTGCTTATTGAGCAAGATGTTTGCATTTTAGATGATTCAGTTTAGGTTAGCTAATAGAATTATATTTGCAAAATGCTTTATGAACACTAAATTGTAATTCCCAAATTAGAGCTCTCAGAGGTCATACAGTCCAACTCTCTCATTCTGTAGATGAGAAACTGCAGCCAGGGTGAAGATGCAACTCCCCCAAGACTACACGCTTTCTTTTCATAAGATTTGTGCAGAACTAGACTTTTTTTAAAAACCCAATTAGCTCATTATTTAGTGTGCTGGATGCAGATACCATGCTGATCTAACTCGGACTTACAGTACCTAGCTCAGTACCATAACTAGATGTATGCCAGTATTTTATTAAGTGCTTTCTAATGGCTAGGACACAATGGCTTATAAAAGTCTCCAGAAAGACAAAACAAAACAAACCTCAGCAGGGCATAAGGTAGGGAGCTAGGTGAGTTGATTTAGGTATCGTACTCCCCATCCATGCTTACCATATGGAAGCAGTCGGTCACTGGCCATGCAGAGGAAGCAGTGAGGGGCTTGATCATGCATTAAATGCCTATATTGGATGCCTGGATGAGTCTCAGTCTAGCCAAGGCCTTGGGGCTGAGGGCCAAAGCAACTCCAAAGAAAGAACAAATTGTTGAGCAATCCACATGCAAGAGGGCTGGGGAATGTTCTGCATGAGTACTAAAGATAAAACAGAATACTTTACCGACTGTAGAATGAGCTGACAGATAGGCTAGATGGACAGGAAGAATGAGTGTATTGATAATACTTAAAGGAGTATCCCACAGAGGTCTGAGGGAACAACTTACCTTTTTTTCTGAGAAAACAGATGGCCATGGGCTAGATGCATCTTGAACAAGGTCAGTAAACATGGGGTCAAATTGGGTCATGTCACTTTTGCACCTGCAGTTGGAGAGCACTGAAGACCAACTGCATGCACGTGTTAAAGAGGGGACTTGACAGAATCTCTGCAAAGTGATTCCAATTAAGAAAGTGACTGTATCCCTTAGATCATCATGGAGATTGAATTCATACATGTGCAAAAGTATATTAAACTCAGGCATTTGAATTGCCTACATAGGGTCCCTGGAAAACAGAGACAAATGGTATTTTGAAGGAGAAATATCTGCCCATTGCTAACCTTTAATCGTGCCACAAAGTGAGGTGCCACATTGAGTTCAGAGGCCGGGTTCCCAAGGATGATCTCAAAGCGGTACTGCAGCCCCAGCTTGTTGCGCACCTCCTGCAGCCGCTCCTTGGCCAGCATCGCCAGCTGCATGGAGGGCACCCGGATGATGAGCATGTGCCCCCTCCCACTCTTGTTTTTTCCTGGGGAGCTGAGGAGGTCATCCATAATGCTGAGTGTCTCTGGGGTGCTGTGGTCTCGGAGGGTTGCCATGGTGGTGAGAGCCATCAGAGCCTCTGAGTACTGCTGGATGAGAAGATAGCAGCGGACCACCATGCTGTGCAGCCGGGGGTACCTTCAACAGAACACAAGGGACCAGCACTCAGGCAGCAGGACCAGCTGGCAACAGCAAGGACTGTGCAGTAAGAATGCATATCAGCATGGCAGGAAGCGGTCACAGAGCAGTGGGGGCTTTAGCTCTAGAATGACCTTGAATCCCACATTACCAGAAGGAAAAGCTGAGCTTCCAAAGCATGTGGGTTATAATCTGTCGGGGTAGGTTAAAAAAAAACAAACCCATTGCCTTAGAGTCAATTCCAACTCACAGCAAACCTATAGGACAGAGTAGAACTGCCCCATAGGGTTTCCAAGGAGCAGCTGGTGGATTCAAACTGCCGATCTTTTAGTTAGCAGCAGAACGCTTAACCACTGTGCCACCAGGGCTCGTCAGGGTAGGTACAGCAAGTTAAAGAAGTGTAGGGATGGTCTAGTGATGCTTCAGGAAGTGTGGTCTGTGGACCAGCAGCATCAGCATCAACTGAGAGCTTGTTAGAAATGCAACAGAATCAGAATCTGCATTTTAACTAGATCCCCAGGTGACTAGTATGTGCATTAAATTTTAAAAAGCACTGGCCTCTCCAGGCTAATTGTTGACAGAGTCATAATGGAGAATCCCTGGGTCCTAACCTCTTGCTGGTGTAGTAGAAAGGCACTGGGTTAGAATCTTGGCGCTGTCAGTTGAGTTCTCTGATACTTAAGAAGGAAGCTGAGACATTAATGTAATGTCTGAGGAGTATCAGGCATAAAAAGGGTAATTAATATTACTAGTTTGAGGTCAGCCCCACAAATAGCAATAACTCTATCTTCCCATAAAATGTGCCTTGGTGCTGGAGGAAAGGTGGAGCTGATTGGAGAAACAGCACCCCCTAGTGGTGTGGTCTCCTAATAACCTGAGCCCCAGGTTCCTTCCCAGAGTAATTTGGAGGCCCGGGAAGGGGAAAAGAATCAGCCTCTCCTCATCCCGACATCCCTACCACCACTCTCCCACTTGCCTGGACTTTGTTCAAATTGGCAATTTTTTACAATTACAGGGCAGGTAGGAAAGAAATGTCTCTTTTACGTGCGATTCTTCAGGAATCCAGGCCTGCAGCATAAAAGCATGAGTACAAATGGGCAAAGAGGCCCCACCTGCGAGCATGAAGGGAAGCTAGTCAAGAAAGTGGGCGCTGGCAAAGTGAGGCCCCAGGCCCAAGGCTGGTTAAGCCTCCCTTGGAGCTGGCAAAATGCGTCTTAGTCTGTGAACTTCCCTTTCTGGTTGCCAGCTGGTGGCACATGCAGCCAGCCAGCAGCTGGGGAGGCTCATGTGGGATTTCACCTTTGTTCCACTTGATGATTCTATTTAAAGAGAGACAACTGGTCCACAGGCCTTGCACAGAAAAGCCCAGGGTCAAACACCAGTTAGAGTCATCAGATGAATAACATGGCTTTGTAGTATTTTAGAGCATCAAGGTCCCTGTATTCTAACCACTCCACCTCATTGTAGAAAAACAGGTTAAGGGACTCAGCTGAAATTCAGTTACTTGCACAAGATCAGAGACAGAGCTGGATCTAGATTTTATTCAGGTCTCCGATTCCCCAATGTCTGACAGACTGTGCAGACAATTCACAAAGATTTCTACATAGAGGAAAAGTGTAGAAATCTTTTGGTTCAATCAGGCCTGGGCCAGTCCCTTAAGGTGTTCAATAAATCACTGCTATTATTAGTCTGAGGTGGCTGGCCTTGAGACAACTCAGCACAGATGATTCATGTTTAGCCTTAATGTTTTTTTGCTGGGTCACAGAGGAAAGCCAAAATTACAGTAATTGTTACCTTTAATATACAGACATTTTAATTTAATTTCACACTCTGAATTATGAATTTAGAAATGAATAATTTTCCCAATCTGCTATCATTTCATTAGACTGTAATTGTAGTTTTGTAAGTATTACAAACATTCTAATAGAAATTAATGGAGTTATCCTTTAAAACACAAGTTATGAAACTGAGTGATGTTGCTGTACAGAATAAGTTCCAAGCTGGCAGATGGAACAGGTGCAGGGCAGGGGTGGGAGTGACACTTAAAGGGGAGATTCATGGGGTGATTTTGGAGATTTAAGATCACACGTGCTGTGAAAGAATTTATGTCACAGTATCAGTTAAGACTTCTCAAATAATCCAACAGCTGGGAAAATACACCCTCTCCTTTCTTATCAACATGGTTAGTTTCCAAAGACCAGTTGTTATGCGAAATCAGTGTTATGCAAAAACGGAGGATGACTACATCATTACAAAACTGCCAAATTACATCATTAGATAACTGCCAAACTACTGAGAATCATGGCCCAGCCAAGTTGACACATAACCTTAACCATCACAGCCAGCATTACTCTCTCACCTCGCACCCTGGCATTCGTTACTGCCAGATGTACATCATTAATGCACAAAATAGTGGGATAATAGGTTTTTTTACTATTGTCATAAATGCAAAATGTCAGATGAGACAGTTGATAAGTGAGGAGAAGGTGTATAAAAACCTCCTCCAAGCCTGCTCCTTTTCCTGAAGTAGCATTGTAACTTGCTAGATAGGATGCATTCACCTGTCCGTGTTTTTCTTTCTCATTCTTTTTTCTTAGCGGTTTCCAGCAAAATTATAGGCTGTTCAATAGACGGCTTGTGCCAGCTGGAGCCAGTATGGGTTTTAAGAACTGAGCTCCTAAAAATTAGAATGTATCTCATAAAATACAACTCAATTGCTTCCCTACTAGATGACCAAACATATAGAATATTGTGTATGGGAGCTGTGGGAGACAGGGTAGGACCTCTAATAGGTTAGGCAAATTTCAATACCCCTACCTAACCTTTGAGTCAGTGATTCAAAGTCCGAGAGGAAACACTTTATTCTTCCAGAGCTTGACCTAGACCTGGGGAATAAAAAGAAGGCAGAGAAGATGGAAATGACATGATCCCTAATCTCTGAGGTCAGGGCCTGAAGGAGGGGCCTTAAGAGCTGACCTCACTTAAATTGTCTGATTATTCCTTAATTTTCTCCAGTTTATACTCAAAATCTCTCATAGTAAAGTTTAGTTTTTACAGAATCATCTGAGGCTACTTCCTGTGGTAGGCAGAGGAGAGAAGAGGGAACTGTGTAAAAGTCCAGGGTGTATCGCGGGGGAAGGCCAGACCTCAGAGGAATGGTCTTCAATAAGCAAAACCCTCTCAGCCTTTTAATCTCCTGGCGGTAGCAGTGAAGCATGATTGGGAAACAATTCAGATCACTTAAAGTGGTGCTAGGTCCCATTTTGGGCCATGATTTTCCTTTGCTGAGGAGGCCTGGTAGTGTAGCAGTTAATCACATGGCTGCTAACCAAAAGGTCAATGGTTCATATCCACCATGTGCTCCATGGGAGAAAGACGTGGCAGTCTACTTCTGTAAAGATTACAGCCTTGGAAACCTTATGGGGTAGTTCTACTCTGTCCTATAGGGTCGCTATGAGTGGGAATTGACTTGATGGCAATGGGTTTGGTCTGTTTTTTTCAGTTCCTTTCTTGACCTTGGATGATCATATAAAATCCATATAAGTAAAGGTCATCTTAGGAAAGGCTATTTTTATTCTGCCTTTGCAAGTACATTTGCATAGCATGGGCTTCACCAAAATCCCCGTGACACTGGCACAGAATGTTTTTGGCTGTTTTAGATATGCAAGTACAGCTAAAGAAAAGGTGGAAAGCTCTTATTTACCTCTCCAAGAGCGTGTTCACCATTTTTTCAAAAGTCTCGTCACACCTCAGAAGTGGACTGGTCACCCCCCACTGCAGAGACTTGCTGTACTCATTCAAGCCAAAGTACAGCTTCTCCTCACAGCCCATGTCCTCCTGATTCAAAATACAGAACAAAACCCAGTTAAGACAGCATGCAACGTATCTTGTTTTCTAAGGGGGAAAATACTCTGTAAGATGTTAGTTCCTGGAAGGTAAAAAAAAAAAAAAAATTGTTTAGTTATATGACCTGATACCAACTCTACAATCATTTCTGCAGCAACTAGTGGAATGTTGGGAGAACCTGGCTGGTGCAAATGGTTAACAAGCTATGCTGCTAACCAAAATGTTGGTGGTTTGAGTCCACTGAGATGCACCTCAGAAGAAACTTCTGGCGATCTACTCAAAAACCCTATGGAGCACAGTTCCACTCTGACACACATGGGGTTGCCATGAGTTAGAATCGACTCAACAGCAACTGGTTAGTTAGTGAAAGGTTCACATACTTTCTTAAGGTAGATGGTAACTCTACAGATGGTTGGTTTTCTTTTTCTTTTATCTACATACTTTCTGAGGAATAGCATTTTTTAGGGCTGGCATGACTACAAGGTCAGAGGGTTTCAACCTCCATTCTTTCCCTACTCTAGGAAACGTTCTATACTGATACATATGATATACACAAAACTGTGGAGACTGGCAAATTAAAAAAACTTCTCTGTTACAGGAAAGTTTAATTTTTCTGGCACCATTTAATGATGGTAATTCATAAAAGCTTATCTTTTATGAACAAAATTTATTTCAAAAAATGGAATATATGCACCTTTCTGTCTTCTTAAACAGAATACACAGCATTTAGAGTTGGGAGGCAGAGCCAACATGGCACTATAGACAGAATCACCACGCTGTCCCTCCACAGCAAAGACTTGAAAAACTAAGTAAACCAGAGACAAACGTCAATCCTGGAACCCTAAGTGTCAAATGAAGAGATAAATTAACCAAGCACCAAATGGAATAAGAAACTGACAAGAGAACAGAGAGCAAAGAAAGCTACAAGCGGAGGTCCCCTATCAGCTAATGCAGCACGGATCCTCCATCTTAGACTCCTGTCGGAGATCGGCAGACAGGGAGTATGGGAAAGCAGATTCACAGAGCTCCCAGGAGACAGAGCACCCAGTAACCAGTGAGACATGCTTTCCCACCCCCTACCCTGCCTCCCCCTGCTCGACCTTTGCCGCTCACTGGTGGGCCGATCCCCAGCTTCCTGGAGGGCCAATAAGCTGCTTCCTGGTGGGCTGATCGCCGCTTCTTGGTGTGCCATGACCACGGCATGGGAGGCGCTGGTTCTGTGCTGCATGGGTTTGCCCCCCCCACACTGGCTGGCTCCTTCATGGCCATTTCTTTGTTGCTGGTATTGCTTTTTTTGGCCTCTTTTGTTTCTTCCTTGCCTCTCGCCTCCTCCCCCTCCTTTCTCTCAAACACCTGACTCCGTGTGCCATCTTTGCTTCTTTTTGACAGGCTGTGAAGCACTGCTCAGCTGGGGAACCGCTTCCCCGGTTGCTTCCCTGGTCCGTGAAGCCACGCTGGTGGGATCCCTGGGGTTTTTTTTTTTCTGGTTTGTTTGTTTCCTTTTTATTTTTCTTCATTTCTCAGTTTCTCGTCTCTTTTTTCTTACCTTGTTTTCCTGTCTCCCGAATACCTAGCACTGTGTATCATCTCCACCCCTTCTAGCCTGGCTGTACTGCGTGGCTTTGGAGCCACTTCCCCAGTCTGCACAGCCAAATCAGTGGGATCCCTGGGGAGGGGGATTTTTTTTTTTTAATTTTTAATTTATTTACTTTTCGTTTTTGTTTTTCTCCATTTCTTGGTTTCCTGTCTCTCCACTCCAATGACAAGCTCCCTCAGTGCTTTTTTTTCGCTCCTGTTTCTCTCTCCTCTCTCTCTTTTTTTCCATATCAAACCTAGCTCCACACATCACAACCTCGCCCTCCCCCTCCCTCCTGCCTATCTGTACTGTGTGCTAAACATGAGGGGCACAGGGATGAACTAATGGTACCTGCCCTACACTGACCACCAGCTCATCTTGTTGGCCCAAGTATGTGCCACAAACTCATCCCAGACCTTCCCCTTCAGCTGGACCTACCCTGCTGCACCACAGGTAAGCAACTGGCCCTGCTCACTGGACAAGGAGGTGAAAAATATCATGTCCACAGACGAGCAAACAACAAAGAATGCACAGCCCGCCTGCTCAGACATAACCAAATAAAACAAAAAAGTAGGATGAAACAAACAGATCTACAATCAATAAATGAAGAAAATAACTACTGAATGTCCCAAAGAGAGCAGACAATATCAAAATATATTAAAAAAGGCCAGGATGGTTCTAGCAGGTGTCCAAAATAAAACAGCAGATGACTTTCCAGTAGAAGAAAAGGCACTAGAACTACCTGATAGGGAATTTAAATCTCTAATATTCAGAGTTATCCAAGAGTTGAAGCAAAAAAGGAGACAAAATGAGGAAAAAATACACAAATTCATGGACAAGGCAAACAAATTCATGGAAAATACAGACAAAAAAATGGAATAAATCAGGAAATAATATGGGAACAAAATGCCAAAATAAATTCACAACTAGAAATCATACAAAAACAATAAATAGAAATCTAAAAGATAAACAACAAGATTTCAGAAATGGACAGTGTCATAGAAGGGCTGAGGAACAGGTTTGAAACAATGGAAGACAGGATTAGGGAAACTGAAGACAAACACTTGGATACAACTTTGTTTGAGGAAAAATCAGAAAAGACAACAAAGAAAAATGAAGAAACCCTGAGAATTATGTGGGATACAATCAAAAGCAAAAATCTGCGAGTGATCGGAGTTCCAGAACAAGGGGAGAAAACAGAAAACACAGAAAAGACTGTTGAAGAACTGCTGACAGAAAACTTCCCTAATATCATGAAAGATGAAAGCTGACCATCCTACAAGCTTAATGAACCCATACAGGATAGACGCCAAAAGAAATCACCAAGGCATATCATAATCACCCTAGCTAATACCAAAGACAAACAAAGAATCCTGAGAGCAGCTTAAGAAAAACAAAAAGTCACATACAGAGAGGAAACAATAAGACTAAGCTCTGATTACTCAGCAGAAACTATGCAAGCAAGAAGGCAAAGGGATGACATATATAAAACCTTGAAAGAAAAAAAATTGCCAGCCAAGAATAATATATC
>NW_004444135.1:575835-583833 GCF_000243295.1 Trichechus manatus latirostris | reverse complement strand
GCAAACAGCCACCAAAAAAGAGCAGGAGTGGCAATACTAATCTCAGATAAAATAGACTTTAAAACAAAATCCACCATAAAAGACAAAGAAGGGCACTATATCATGATTAAAGGGATGATCCATCATGAAGACATAACCTACGCACCTAATGACAGGGCTCCAAAATACATAAAACAAATTATAAGACCACTGAAGAGAGAAACTGACAGTTCCACTATAATAGTAGGAGACTTCAATACACCACTCTTGGTAAAGCACAGAATGTCTAAAAAGAAACTCAACAGAGATACAGAAGATCTAAAGGTCACAATCAGCCAACTTGAACTCATACACATATATAGAACACTCCACCCAACAGCTGCAAAGTACACATTCTTTTCCATCGCACATGGAACCTCCAGAATAGACCACATCTTAGGCCACAAAGCAACCCTCAACAAAATCCAAAACATTGAGATAATACAAAGTATCTTCTCTGATCACAATGCCATCAAAGTAGAAATTGACAACAGGAAGAGCAAGGATAAAAGTCAATTACATGGAAACTAAATAACACTTTGCTTAAAAATCCAGTGGGTAATAGAAGAAATCAAAGATGGAATAAAAAAATTCCTACAATCAAATGAGAATGAAAATACATCATACAAAAACCTCTGGGACACAGCAAATGCAGTGATCAGAGGTCAATTTATAGCAATAGATGCACACATCAAAAAAGAAGAAAAGGACAGAATCGAAACATTAGCTACAACTACAACAAACAGAGAACAGCAAAAGAAGCCTACATCCACCAGAAGAAAGGAAGTAATAAAGATCAGAGCAAAAATAAATGAAATAGAGAACAGAAAAACAATAGAAAGAATCAACCAAACCAAAAGCTGGTTCCTTGTAAGGATGGACAAACCAGTAGCCAAACTGACAAAAGAAAAACAGAAGAGGATGCAAATAACTCAAACAAGAAATGAAATGAGAGACATTACAACAGACCCAACTGAAATAAAAAGGATCATAACAGAGTATTATGCAAAACTATACTCCAACAAATTTGAAAATCTAGAGAAAATGGACAAATTTCTAGAAACACACTACCTACACAAACTACTACAAATTGATGTTGAAAATCTGAGCAAACCCATAACAAGAGAGGAGACTGAAAAGGTAATAAAAAAAACTCCGAACAAAAAAAGCCCTGGCCCAGATGGCTTCACTGGAGAATATCTACCAAACATTCAGAGAAGAGCTTACACCAGTACTACTCAAATTATTTCAGAACATAGAAAAGGAAGGGATACTTCCAAATTCATTCTATGAACATCATAATCCTGATACCAAAACCAGGCAAAGACACCACAAAAAAAGAAAATTACAGACCAATATCTCTCATGAATATAGTTGCAAAAAGTCTCAACAAAATTCTAGCCAATAAAATTCAGCATCATATCAAAAAAATAATACACCACGACTAGGTAGGATTCATACCAGGCATGCAAGGATGGTTAAACATTAGAAAACCAATCACCGTAATCCACCACATAAATAAAAGAATCACATGATAATCTCAATAGACTCAGAAAAGGCATTCGACAAAGTCCAACACCCATTCCTGATAAAAACTCTGAATAAAATAGGTATAGAAGGGAAATTCCTCAACGTAATAAAAGGCATCTATAAAAAACTAACAGCCAACATCATTCTTAATGGAGAGAAGCTGAAAACATTCCCCTTAAGAACAGGAATGAGACAAGGATTCCTTTATCACCACTCCTATTTAACATCGTGCTGAAAGTCCCAGCTAGAGCAATAACGCAACAAAAAGAAACAAAGAGCATCCAAATTGGTAATGAAGTAAAACTGTCCCTATTTGAGGTGATATGATACTATCTATAGAAAACCCAAAAGACTACACGAGAAAACTACTGGAACTAATAGAAAGATTCAGCAGAGTAGCAGGATACAAGATAAACATACAAAAATCCATTGGATTCCCATACACCAATAAAGAGAATGACAAAAAGGAAATCAAGAAAATGATACCACTTAAAATAGTACCTAAAAAAATAAACTACTTAAGAATAAATCTAACCAGGAATGTAAAAGACCTATACAAAGAAAACTACAAGACACTACTGCAAGAAACCAAAAGAGATCTACACAAATGGAAAAACATACCATGCTCCTGGATAGTTAGACTCAACATTGTGAAAATGACAATTCTACCCAGAGTGATATACAAATACAATGCAATCCTGATCCACATACTAACAAAATTCTTTAAAGACATGGAAAAACAATCATTAATTTTATATGGAAAGGGAAGAGGCCCTGGATAAGCAGGGATAGATAGACTCAATACTGTGAAAATGACAATTCTACCCAAAACAATTTACAAATACAATGCAATCCAAATCCAAATACCAACAACATTCTTTAAAGAGATGGAAAAACTAATCATTAACTTTATATGGAAAGGGAAGAAGCCCCAGATAAGTAAAGCTCTACTGAAGATGAAGAATAAAGTAGGAGGACTCGCACTACCTGACCTCAGAATCTACTATATAGCTATGGTAGTCAAAACAGCCTGGTGCTGGTATAACGACAGATACATTGACCAACGGAACAGAATCGAGAACACAGATGTAAATCCATCCACCTATGGTCACCTGATCTTCGACCAGGGCCTGAAGTCCATCAAATGGGGAACAGACAGTCTTTTTAACAAATAGTGCTGGCAAAATTGCACGTCTATCTGCAAAAAAATGAAACAGGACCCATACTTGACACCATACACAAAAACTAATTCAAAATGGATCAAAGACCTAAGTAAAAAACTAAAAACTATGAAGATCATAGAAGAAAAAATAGGATCAACACTAGATACCCTAATACACAGCATTAACAGGTTACAAACCATAACTAACAACATACAAACTCTGGAAGATAAGCTAGATAACTGGGATTTTCTAAAAATTAAACACTAATGCTCATCAAAATACTTCACTAAAAGAGTAAAAGGAGAACTTACAGACTGGGTAAAAAATTTTGATTATTATAAATCTGACAAAAGTCTAATCTCTAAAATCTACAGGAAAATCCAACACCTCTACAACAAAAAGACAAACAATCCAAGTAAAAAATGGGCAATGGAAATGAACAGACACTTCACCAAAGAAAACATTCAAGTGGCTAACAGACACATGAGGAAATGCTTGCAATCACTAGCCATTGGGGAAATGCAAATCAAAACCACAGTGAGATACCATCTCACCCCGGCATTATTGGCACAAGTAAAAAAAAACAGAAAATAACAAATGCTGGAGAGACTGCAGGGAGATTGGAACTCTTACGTACTGCTGGTGGGAATGCAAAATGGTATAACCATTTTGGAAAATGATATGACACTTCCTTAGAAACCTAGAAATACAAATATCATATGATCCAGCAATCCCACTCCTAGGAATATATCCTAGAGAAATAAGAGTTATCACACGAATAGACATATGAACACCCATGTTCACTGCAGCATTTTTCACAATAGCAAAAAGATGGAAACAACCTAGATGCCCATCAACAGATGAATGGATAAACAAACTATGGTACATATACACAATGGAATACTACGCAACAATAAAGAACAATGATGAATCTGCGAAGCATCTCACAACATGGATGAATATGGAGGGCATTATGCTGAGTGAAATAAGTCAACCACAAAAGGACAAATATTGTATGAGGCCACTACTATAAAAACTCATGAAAAGGTTTACACACAAAGAGAAACAATCTTTGATGGTTACGAGGGAGGGGAGGGGTAGGGGTGGAAAAACACTAAATAGACAATAGGTAAGTGATAACTTTGGTGAAGGGTAAGACAGTACACAATACTGGGGAAGCCAGCACAACTTGTTCAGGGTAAGGTCACAGAAGCTCAATGGACAAATCCAAACTCCCTTAGGGACTGAATTACTGTGCTGAGGGCTGTGGGGACCATGGTCTCAGAGAACATCTAGCTCAACTGGCATAACATAGCTCATAAAGAAAATGTTCCACATTCTACTTTGGTGAGTGGCGTCTGGGGGTCTTAAAAGCCTGTGAGCAGCCATCGAAGATACTCCACTGGTCTCACCCCTTCGGGAGCAAGAGAAAATGAAGAAAACTAAAGACACAAAGGAAAGATTAGTCCAAAGGACTAACAGACCACAACTACCATGGCCTCCACCAGACTGAGTCCAGTACAACTAGATGGTGCCTGGCTACCACCACTGACTGCTCTGACAGGGATCACAATAGAGGGTCCTGGACAGAGCTGGAGGAAAACGTAGAACAAAATTCTAACTCTAAACAAGATCAGACTTACTGGCCTAACAGTGACTGGAGAAACCCTGAGAGTATGGCCCCCGGACACCCTTTTAGCCCAGTAATGAAGTCACTCCAGAGGTTCACCTTTCAGCCAAAGATTAGACAGGCCCATAGGACAAAACTAGACTAAAGGGGCACACCAGCCCAGGGGCAAGGACTAGAAGGCAGGAGGGGACAGGAAAGCTGGTAATAGGGAACCCAAGGTTGAGAAGGGAGAGTACTGATATGTCATGGGGTTGTTAACCAATGTCATAAAACAACATACGTACTGTTTGATGAAAAGCTAGTTTGTTCTGTAAACCTTCACCTAAAGTTCAAATTAAAAAAAAAAAAAAATACACAGCATTTAATCTATCTCCCTTCTTGATGACTCAAGTCATCACTATGACAATGAATAACTATTTTGGGATATGCCCTCAGTGGAGTCTGAGACGTGTGACAAACTACTTGTCTCTAAACTCAATAGCCTCAGAATATTAAATAAGCCATTGGAGTTCATGTATCTTTTTTAAAAAATAGTTTTCTGGCCTCTTTTCTACGTTAATTTTTCATGTTCATTTCTTCTTGCTCTACATTGCCTGAATATTTTAGTCTCACTGTTATTTGTTACATATTGACATTTTTCTTTAACTACTCTCCAACTCATTTCATAAAGGTAATTAAGCAGCTTTAAAAAGTATGTTGTTATTGTTGTTGTTAGCTGACATTGAGTCAGCCCCCAAGTCACGGCAACCCCGGGCTCCTGCATGGAAGGCAAGAATTCTACCACTGAACCACCAGTGACTGCTTTATAAAAAAAAAAAAAAGTATAAGATAAAAATAAGTTAGGCAATCAGACAAACAAAAAGCAAGGGTAGGAGAAATTAGATCAGGCCAGGGATAAAGTCAGTACTCCTAAAAATGCATGCCAGGAGTTTCCATGGTATGAGCTTTTTAGTAATCCATTTAAAGAGAGAAATGCAATCAATTATGTGACTTATAAGGTTCATATGATAAAAAAAAAAAAAAAAAAAAATCTTCCCCGCTCCAAAAGTACTGCCCTCTTAGCGGCTCCCAGGCCCTCAGCTCTCCCTGTTCTTCTGCTGCTGTCTCCCCTCTCCTCCAGCCAAACCCTCCTCTGCTCTAGTGACCCCCTCTCTGGAAGGTCATCCAGGTCTCCTGAGGCCCAACTAGCTACCTTTACACGAAAGTTGTTAACCTCACTGCCCCTCGGCAGTTCTCTTCATTATTTTCTTCCATGATTTTATTCACACCAGTGGCTTTGGTGATCTTTTTTTTTCTTTGAGAAAATGTCCAAAATCTTCATCTCAAAACCCAAATCCAAACTCCAGTTATACATTTGCAACGGTGTGCTTACCTCAGTCTTAACTCATTCAAAATCAGTCTCATCTGCCTCCACAAATCGATATTCCTCAACTTTTTTTTTCCAAGTAAAGGCATCGCCTCACAAATATCTCTGACTCTTCCCTTTTGCCCAATAAAGAAATCCTAGAAATTATACAATTTATCCCATCTTTTTATTGCCAGGACCACTACCCAATTCAGGTATTTATTAATTCTAACCTGAGTTATCAGAAAAGCCAGCTGGTTGATTTCTCGATTTCTGATCATTTTGATTTACCCTATATATTTAATGAATTGACTTAAACTGCAGCCTCTTGGTATCTACTAAAGCTGAGCATATGCACACCCTACGGCCCAGTAATTTCACTCCTAGATATACACCCAACGTAAATGCATACCTGGGTTTATAAAAAGACACATGCTAGAATGTTAATAGCAGTATTCTTTAAAATAACCTAAAACTAGAAACTATCAAAATGCCATATGATGAAAAAATGAAGAATAATGTAACATATATATATAATGTATATAATGTAGCATATATGCAGCAATAAGAATGTATGTTTTGATTCACACAAAATATAGGCGCTCACTAACTGAATGTTGAGCAAAAGAAGCAAAATGCAAAGGAGTACATACTGCATGAGTTCATTTACATAAAATTCAAAACTGGGCAAAACAAATCCATGGTGTTAGAAGCCAGAATAGTGGTTACCCTCTGGGCGGGGAGTGCCTGGAAGGGACACGAGAGGGGCTCTGGGGTAGGGGTAATGTTCTGTTTCTTAATCTGGGTGCTGATCCCACAGGTGTGAAAATTCATCAAGCTATACATTAACATCCACCATTCGTCTGTCAGTTTGTCGTACTGTGGTGGCTTCCATGTTGCTGTGATGCTGGAAGCTATGCCACCAGTATTTCAAATGCCAGCAGGGTTACCCATGGTGGACAGGTTTCAGCAGAGCTTCAAGACTAAAACAGGCTAGGAAGAAGTACCTGGCAATCCACTTCTAAAAAAAAAAAAAATTGGTCAGTGAAAACCTGATGAATAACAGTGGAACACTGTCTGATCTAGTGCCGGAAGATGAGACCCTCAGGTTGGAAAGCACTCAAAATACAACTGGGGAAGAGCTGCCTCCTCAAAGTAGAGTCGACCTTAATGTTGTGGATGGAATGAAGCTTTCAGAACTTTTATTTGCTGGTGTGGCAATGACTCAAAATAAGAAGAAACAGCTGTAAACATTCATTAATGATCGGAACATGGAAAGTACGAAGTATGAATCTAGAACAATTGAAAGTCATCAAAAATGAAATGGAATGCATAAAGATCAATATCCTAGACGTTAGTGAGTTGAAATGGACAGGTGTTGGCCATTCTGAATGGGATGATCATATGGTCTACTATGCCAGGAATGGTACATTGAAGAGGAACAGTGTGGCATTCATTGTCAAAAAGAACATTTCAACATCTATCCCGAAGTACAACGCTGTACGAGGAAGACCACTTAATACGACTATTATTCAAATTTACGCACCAACTACTAATGTCAAAGATGAAGAAATTAAAGATTTTACCAACTTCTGCAGTCTGAAATTGCTCAAACATGCAATCAAGATGCATTGATAATTACGGGTGATTGGAATGCAAAAGTTAGAAACAAAGAAGAAGAATCAGTAGTTGGAAAATATGGCCTTGGTGATAGAAACGACACTGGAGATCACAGGATAGAATTTTGCAAGACCAACAACTTCTTCACTGCAAATACCTTTTTTTACCAACATAAATGGTGACTATACATGTGGGCCTTGCCACATGGTACACACAGGACTCAAATCGACTACATCTGTGGAAAGAGACAATGGAGAAGCTCTACCTCATCAGTCAGAATAAGGCCAGTGGCCAACTGTGGAACAGACCATCAATTGCTCATGTGCAAGTTCAAGTTGAAGCTGAAGAAAATTAAAACAAGTCCACGAGAGTCAAAGTACAACCCTGAGTATATTCCACCTGAATTTAGAGACCATCTCAAGAATAGATTTGACGCACTGAACAGTAATGACCAAAGATCAGACGAGCTGTGGAATGACATCAAGGGCATCATACATGAAGAAAGCAAAAGATCATTAAAAAGATAGGAAAGAAAGAAAAGACCAAAACGGATGTCAGAAGGGGACTTCCGGCAAGATGGCGCTCTAGGCAGAAACACCACGCCGTCCCTCCACAACAAAGATCCGAAAAACTAAGCCAAACAGAGAATCAACAATCCTGAAACCCTAGAACATCAAATGAAGAGATAAAGA
>NW_004444135.1:561418-568461 GCF_000243295.1 Trichechus manatus latirostris | reverse complement strand
AACGGATGTCAGAAGAGACTCTGAAACTTGCTCTTGTACATGGAATAGCTAAAGCGAACAGAAGAAATGATGAAGTAAAAGAGCTGAACAGATTTCAAAGGGCAGCTCCAGAAGATGAAGTATTATAATGAAATGTGCAAAGACCTGGAGTTAGAAAACCAAAAGGGAAGAACACAGTCAGCATTTCTCTAGCTGAAAGAACTGAAGAAAAAATTCAAGCCTCGAGTTGCAATATTGAAGGATTCTATGGACAATGCAGGAAGCATTAAAAGAAGATGGAAAGAATACACAAGGTCACTGTACCAAAAAGAACTGGTCAACATTCAACCATTTCAGGAGGTAGCATATGATCAAGAACTGATGATACTGAAGGAAGAAGTCCAAGCTGCACTGAAGGCATTGGTGAAAAACAAGGCTCCAGGAATTGATGAAATACTAATTGAGATGTTTCAACAAATGGATGCAACGCTAGAAGTGCTCACTCGTCTATGCCAACTGACTGGAAGAGATCCATATCTGTGCCCATTCCAAACAAAGGTGATCCAACAGAATATGGAAATTATCGAACAATACCATTGATATAATACACAAGAAAAATTTTGTTGAAGATAATTCGAAAACGGTTGCAGCAGTACATCGACAGGGAGCTGCCAGAAATGGAAGCTGGATTCAGAAGAGGATGTGGAACAAGGGATTTCATTGCTGATCTCAGATGGGATCTTGGCTGAAAGCAGAGAATATCAGAAAGATGTTTACCTGTGTTTTATTGACAATGCAAAGGCATTCGACTGTGTTGATCATAACAAATTATGGATAACATTGTGAAGAATGAGAATTCCAGAACACTTACTTGTGCTCATGTGGAACCTGTACATAGACCAAGAGGCAATCATTCAGAGAGAACAAGGAGATACTACATGGTTCAAAATCAGGAAAGGTGTGTGTCAGGGTTGTACCCTTCACCATACTTATTCAATCTGTATGCTAAGCAAATAATCTGAGAAGCTGGACTATATGAAGAAGAACAGGGCATCAGGATTGGAGGGAGACTCATTAACAACCTGCGATATGCAGATGACACAACCTTGCTTGCTGAAAGCAAAGAGGACTTGAAGCAATTACTGATGAAGATCAAAGACTACAGCCTTCAGTATGGATTACACCTCAACTGAAAGAAAACACAAATCCTCACAACTAGACCAATAAGCAACATCACGATAAATGGAGAAAATTTTGAAACTGTCAAGGATTCCATTTTAGTTGGATCCACAGTAAACAACCATGGAAGCAGCAGTCAAGAAATCAAATGACATATTGCATATTGCATTTTTGTTAAAAAAAAAAACTATATAGGATGAATAATTTTGTACGTGCATGAGAATTTTAAAAAGAGCCACCTAATAAAATTTTATATGATGTTACCCAATAGTTTTTAAGTCTTATAATACTTATAAGTAAATTATAAGTAAAAATAAATAAGTAAATCTTGGAAGATGAAGCACTGTGTTAGTTATATTTTTGAACTGTTGTGCTATAGTTTACAAAGCCATGACCACATTTTATTACAAGCTTCTACCCGTGGGGGAACTGAGAATGTGACTGTGTATCAGAGAATAGAAGAGAGACTCACCGTGCTGTCCAGCTGTATCCAGTGAACCTCATTGCTAGAGCTGACTCGGGACTGTTGGGTCTGCAGAGTGTATGGGAAGGAGCTCACCTGGAGCACCAAGAGGTTGAAAGCTTCCAGGACTTCTCTGCAATTAATGACTCTATCAGCCAATCCATGACTGGGTTCACCATGAGACAAGGAGCCCGAGATGACACTGAAGAAATGTTGAGAGTCAAGTTATTACCTCCTATTTTAACTAATTAGACGCAGAAACAGACACTCAAATGTACATACTGATATAATTCTTATATTTCTAGCTCTTTTACATTGGGGGCAGGAGTAGGAACAACTGAAATTTTAACTAGAAGAGAAAAAATTTAGGCTCCTTCTTACCCGTTTCAGGGATATTTTCTCCCCGCTTTTCAGTTTACCCTTGATATACCTCCAAATAATTGAGAAGGACCCACTTTACTTTGAAAAGCTCACCAGAATGAGCGAGCTCCTCCTTCAAAACATGATGCTTACAACGTTATAATGATCTATGCCCCAGAGAGGCCCAAAGCAGGAAGGGATCCCCACAGTGTAAAATCACTATTTCTCCCTTGAGACTGCTAGATTCACCCTGTCCATCCATGACCGAGATTTTCAGATCTCTGATCATTTTCAGTTTCGTTCAATTTGGATGTACGAGGTTACCATGCAGCCTCAAATTCCCATATTTTTTCCTCAAAGAAATAATCTTGATGCCCTGGGGAATTAAGTACACAGAGACCCAATATGTATCTTCAGGGATATCACAGAAATATCACCCGAGACTTTCAAAGATGAGGTATATAAGGTCAATGTGCTACCTCTGCTCAGAGAACATTAGCAATAACTGAACAGAACTTATTTCTTCCTTTTTCCCCTAAATTTAACAAGTTATCCAAAATTTTATTTATACCTACCTAGGCATTTCTACTCTGTCCTATAGGGTCACTATGAGTTGGAACTGACTCGACAGCACATAGCAACAATATGGCTCTAGATGTCAGATTATGGAGTACCAAACACATTTTGGCTTCTAAACAAGTGATTTTACAATTCTGACATTTCTACCACAGGCCAAAACACTTATAGGTTCTTAACCTTAGTGTCTCCTGCAGAAAAGAAAATCTATAAATGCTTTATGATGCCCCCAAATTTCCCTTTCCCTACATGAAGGAGCCCTGGTGGTATAAACACTTAAGCACTCAGCTGCTAACTGAAAGGTTGGTGGTTTGAACCTACCCAGTGGCTCCATGAAAGGAAGACCTGGCAATCTACGTCTGTAAAGATTACAGCCAAGAAAACCCTATGGGACAGTTCTACTCTGTCACATGGGGTCTCTATGAATCGAAATCAACTCAATAGCACCTAGCAACAACAACACCACGGTGAGGACAAACCATAATATGTAATATTCTAAGACTATTTGCTTCTTAGGCCATAGGAGCAAAGATACCGCCCACCAGCTAATTACTGTAGTTGTATCTAGGAGCAAAAATGGCTCCACCCTTCCACACTTAATGTTCTTTCATTAATAAGCCCACTGAAGAAATATGGAATTCTCTTGTCTAAACTGGTAAACTGGAGGTTTCAGATCTGCTCTCAGGCCACCTATTAATTAAAGCAGTCTGATCATTCAAGCAGCCTCTCTACTGCTGTTAAAGGCAAGAGAGAAGAGAGAAAGGCAAGGAAGATGAGAAAGGGTAAGAGCAGAAGAAAGAGAAGAGAAAGAAAAAAGAACTGGAGGAGGAAAGCTTGTAAGAAGGAAAGCAAATTTCTCTTCTAGCAGCTCATTAACCTCGCCCTCCTTATCACCACCCATTCTCTGAAACAGCAGAGTTCCACAATGCTCTTAAGACAGTATTTCTAGCAGGAATTTCTAAATTCACTCAAAATATAGCTAAAATAAAATCAACATTAAATTGGTTTTTAAACGTTGAGAGAGCAAGGAAAGGGTAGGAATGTTACCAGTAAGAAGATGTCAAATATTAAGGTCCCTGAGCTTTCAGATCATCACCTTTTAAATATATTACTATGTAACAATTACTGCAGTAGAAAAAATACTGTATTTGCTCACTCTGAAGCAATCACCTCGTTAGTTCCACATGGGAGTTGTCATGAACTAGCACAAACAGAGTGTACGGGTTCTGTTTCACCCTTCTCATAAAAACTTCAAACTTGGTTTGAATTTCACTGTCGAGACGAACAACATATTTCTCTGCTCTCTGATGAGCTGACCCATTTTCCTCCAGACCCAAGTCTACAAGGACACCTGCCAAGAAGAAAAGAAGGGTATATCTGTTTACATATGTATATATCCATGAGACAAACTGAAGTGCGGCATCAACAGATACTGGGTGTTTTTATTTTTCATATTGCCCACCACCATTCTGAGGAGAAAATATATTTCCCTTTCTTTATAATGCTCCCTCACCCTGGTCCCCACACCTAATACAAATGACAATGGGGAATATTCTGATACACTCAGTGAAAGCAGTTGCAGGTATGAGAGCTCTGTCTAATTAAATTCTACTTATATAAATAGCTAGTATAGGTTACTTGGAAAAAAATTAAGCTTTTGGCTACAGCCCTTGGCCAAATTAATATAATCACATAAGCCTTCCTTCCCCCAAATTTAGCAACAAAACAATGTAAGAAAAAGGAAAATAAAATGTGATGTCCAAAGATACCACTAGATTGAAAGCTTTTTAAGGCAGTGTTCTCCTCATTTCTGTACAGTGATGGTCTTGCACAGTATCTAGAGCACGGGAAGCCCTCAATGAATGTTGGGTTTATGTACCAAATTAAAAAAATCAACTGAACTACCCAAGATTACTATATATTCAACATGTTAGAAAATATGTAACTTAGTACTGTATTATTATTTCTATCATAAAGATACTCTTACATGCAAACATCTAAAATTGTTCTAGGCACATGAAGCTATTGCTGGCATAATTATAAAACACCAAATCCGTGCTCGCGTTGGCAGCACACATACTAAAATTGGAACGATATAGAGAAGATTAGCATGGCCCCTGTGTAAGGACAACACGCAAATTCGTTAAGTGTTCCATATTTAAAAAAAAAGAACACCAAATCCTCCATTAAAATTAAGAGATTTTTATGAATTGTGTTGATTTAGTTTGTTGAGTTTTATTTCTACCTTTTCTTTTAATATACCACTGTTGAATTAACAACTGCATGCCATTAACACCTAAATGCTGTTAATACTAATAGTTCTAAAAATAGTACAAAAAAAAGGATACATATTTTACCATATGAAAAATTCATTGTACCAGAACAGGTGGACAGAAAGGTAATTTTGCTTTTAAACATTTTTCGTTAGTATCCTTTACTCAGAGATTGTTTTCATTTTTTACTCAAATGTAGGCAAACTTTGTTGTGAATTTTCCCCAAAGCAATCAATCAAATATTTAATTTGGTAGATATCATGATGTTTTGGAAAGTGAATTACCTCAAAATTCATTCAACATTCAATAGCTATTTATTGAGCATCTGCTATGTGTCAGTTACTGTGCTAGGCCTGGGCATACAGAGAGAACAAGACAAAGATCTTAACCTTATGGAGCGTAGGCTGGGAAATGGATAATTTTGATGAGTGTCATGATGGAGACAAAGTACCATAGGTTAGAGGATGAGAGCAGAGATATAGAAACAGGGCTTACTTAGTCTCTGGGGTTTCTATTTCATTATCTGTAAAAGGGGGCGAGTACTACCAGTTGAGAATTAGTTAGGAAATAAGCAGTATGAGTTAAAGGCAATCTAGCAGGAAAAGGCTATAAGTTATCCCTAAAGAGGAAAAAAATATACCATATGGACAATTAAGAGTTGACTATATTTCAAAACAAATGAAATAAAGGCTGATTTATACATTGACAGGTCAATTCTACACATGGCCTTAATGGGAAAACAATGTTCCATGAATCTAAGAGGTCTTTCTCTTAAATATAACATGGTATACTAGTCCATAACTATGCAGCAGAGGCCACCTGGCTCTGCAGTGGTGAAGCTGGGTGAAGAGCAGGCACATGAGAGGTACTTGATTATTTTTTTCTAACTGGTCGCTATGAGTTGGAATCGACTCAATGGCAACAGGTCTGTTTTTTGTTACTGGGATATTTTTAGATCATCCTTACCTTAAAATTTTTAGACTTGGCTTTTATTTTTAAGTTTTGTTTCTTTCCTAGTTATGAAAGTGATGTAGATACTCATCTTGGAAAAACTGGAAAGTATAGAGATATATTAAAAAGGGAAAATTTATCCATAATTCTTTAACCCAAAATAAGCCACTGCTAATATTTTTGTGCATTTTTCCTGTGTTTTTTCTATGCATATTGTGCTAACAAGCTCACGTTTTCTAACTATATATCCTGATTTTCTTTTCGTTTATAACTGTAAAGTAAGAAACAAAACTATCATTATTTACTAATCACATGTCTATGTAGAAAACACAAAACAATCCATGGATAAATCAATATGAATAAGAATTTAGTTAAGTTGCTGGATTCAAAAATAATTTATAAAAATTAGTTGCATTTCTTTAACAACTGTATTTCATTTCATTATTTTTTATATTTTTTTATTGTACTTTAGATGGTTTACAGAACAGTTTCTCATTAAACAGTCAGTACACATATTGTTTTATGACACTGGTTAATAACCCCACAACATGTCAACACTCTCCCTTCTCGACCTTGGAGGACCCTTTTTTTTGGTGAAAATATACATAGCCAAAGTTACACCATTTCAAAAGTTTCTACATGTACAATTCAGTGACATCGATTATATTCTTCCAGTTGTGCTGCTATTCTCACTATCCTTTTCCACATTATTCCATCACCATTATCTTCAACTCACTGCCCCCTAGGCTTCAAATAAAACCTTTTGAGCTGCTGTTGTCAATTTGATCTCACATATATAATTCTTTTTTTTTTTTGTACCTTAGATGAAGGTTTGCAGAACAAATAGTTTCTCATTAAACAGTCAGTATACATATTGCCCTATGACAACGGTTAACAACCCCACAACATGTCAACACCGTCCCTTCTCAAGCTTGGGTTCCCATCACCAGCTTTCTCATCCCCTCCTGCCTACTGGTCTTTGTCCCTGGACTGTTGTGCCTCATTAGTTCCATTGTTTTCTGAGGCTCTCCAATCCCAGGCTGAATGGTAAACCTTGGAAGTGACTTCACCACTGAGCTAAAAGGGTGTCCAGTGACCATACTCTCGGGGTTTATCCAGTCTGTCAGGCCAGTAAATCTGGTCTTTTTTTTGTGAGTTACAGAATTTTGTTCTACATCCTTTCCCAGCTCTGTCCAGGACCCACTATTGTGATCCCGGTCAGAGCAGTCTGTGATGGTAGCCGGGCACCATCTAGCTGTACT
>NW_004444135.1:541406-561318 GCF_000243295.1 Trichechus manatus latirostris | reverse complement strand
ACTGGAAAGTCATCTGGTGTTTTATTTTGGATGCCTACTGGAACCATCCTTTCCTGTTTTTGTATATGTTTTGATATTGTTTGCTGTCTTTGGGGCATCCCATAGTTATTTTCCTCATTTATTGATTGTAGATTTGTTTGTTTTGTCCTGCTTTTTTATTTGGTTATGTCTGAGTAGGCAGGCTGGGCGTTTTGTTGTTTGCTTGTATGTGGGCACGATACTTTTCACCTCCATCTCCAATGGCAGGGTCAGTCACTCAGGTATGGTACAGCAGGTCAGGTCCAGCTGAAGGGGAGTTGCTGGGATGGGTTGTTTCTGGCACGTATTGGGGATGACAGTACAGTCTAAGAATCAGTGCAGGGCAGGTTCCAGTAGGCCATGCCTGTGATGCTTGGGAGTGTGATGTTCAGCGCATGGTGCAGGAAGGTAAGAAGGAGGGGTGAGACTGTGATATGTGGAGCTAAGATGTGTATGGGAAAGATGAGAGACAGGAAAGAGGAACAGGAGCCAAAAGCATATACACAAATGAAAAAGAGTGCTAAGGGGGCTTGCTACTGGAGTGGACAGATGAGAGACTGACAAATGGGGAAAAAAAATGAAAAAAAAAAGAAAAAGGGTAAAAGAAAAAACAAGTAAATCGAGAAATTGGAAATGAAGAAAGACAAAAAGAATAAGAGAGAGAAGGAAACAAAACAAAGAAACAAACAAACAAAAAAAACAAAAAAACAAAAGAAAAAGAAATGCCCCCAGGGATGTCCCTGTGCGTCTGCACAGACTAAGGGAGTAGCTTCCAAGCCGTGTGGTACTGCCCGCCTAGAAGGGGCTCCCAAGCTGAGAAAAGAAAAAGAAAACAAACAAATCAAAACAGAACAAATCAGAGCAAACAAACAAAAAGCCCTGGGGGCTTTTCAAGTGGTGTTTCACAGCCTTTCAGGAAGGAGTAAAGATGGCACACGGAGCCAGGTACTTGAGAGAAAGGAGAGGGAGGTGGTGAGAGGTAAGGAAGAAACCTAAAGAAGTGGAAAAAAGTAACACCAGCAGCCAACAAATGGCACTCAGGGAGTAGGCCAATTCAGGTGGGTAGAATCCGAGTGACATCAAGGTGAAACCGATGCTTCCCGGCTAAGAGACTGTGGCTGCAGGAAGCAGAGGAGGCCGAGTGGGGGTGAAGAACGGTGGGGGGTGGGACAACGTATATCACTGGTTACTGGTTGTTCTGTCTCCTTCTGGAAGTTCCGTGAAGCTGCTTTCTCGTACCCCGTTTGCTGATCTCCAATAGGAGTCCAAGATGGCGGATCCTTGCTGCGGTAGCTGATAGGAGACCTCTGCATGTATCTCTCCTCGCTCTCTGTTCTCGGTCAGTTTCTTATTCCATTCGGTGCTTGGCTGAGTTCTTTATCTCTTCATTTGATGCTTAGGGTTTCAGGATTGACGTGTGACTCTGTTTGACTTAGTTTTTCAGATCTTTGCTGCGAAGGGATGGTGTGGTGCTTCTGACTATAGCACCATGTTGCCCACAAGTCCAAAATTAGTTGCATTTCTATACACCAGCAGTGGACAGTTAGAAATGTATTTTAAAAACCACGTATAAAAACATAAAAAAAAATTAAGTATCTAGGAATAAATCTTACAAAAACCGTGTAAGACTTTTATGGAGAAAATGATGAAAATATTAATGACATTAAAGAAGACCTAAATAGAGCTATATCATAAAATATAGTTAAAATTAAATTCTCTCCAAATTCATCTGAAGAGTCAATATAATTCCAACAAAAATTCAAACAATTTTTTTAACTTCAAAAAATGTTTTAAAAATTTATATAGCAGGGCAAAGTCAAGACAGTCAAGATAGTCAAGACGGTCTTGAAGTAGAAAAGACAGGTGAGCTTTGCCTTACCAGGGCTTAATAATTAGAGAGCTATATTAACAAGACAGAGCAGTTCTGGCACAGAGGTAGACCCCAGAAATAGACCCATGTACATATGGAAACTTGATTTCTCATAAAGTTTGGACTGCAGATCAATGGCGAAAGGACAGGCTTTTCAATAAATGGTGCTGGAAGAACTGGTATCCATATGGAAAAAAAAGTATATTGGATCTTATCCTATACATGAAAAACAATTTCAGGTGGATTAAAAACTCAAATGTAAAAGACAAAACTCTAAAACTCTTAGAAGACAATCGAGGAGAATACCTTTATGATCTTGTAGAGGATTTCTTAAGTTCAAAGGATAAATTAAACTTAAGAACTTCTATTCATCAAAGGCATTATAAATTAAAAACCTAACCTCCCAAATGTGTAACAAGTATTACTAACAAAGAATTAGTATTCATAATACATAAATAACTCCTACAAATCCAAGAGAATATGGGCAAAAAACTTCCATAGCCACATCCCAGAAGAAGAAACCCAAATAGTCAATAAACATATGAAAAGATGTTCAACCTCATTAGTAATAACAGAAATACGAATTAAAACCACAATGGAATGGAACCATATCAGATTAATAAAAAATTAAAAAGCAGGATAACTATAAGAAGTGGATTAAAGAAATACACGTCTCCTCATATGCACAAAAGAAACACAGGAAGGATAAATCAGAAACTAAAGAGATTGGTTACCTACCAGTGTGTGAGAAAGAGGCAGAGAGAAGAGAATGCGAATGGGGTGGCAGGTATGAGGAGGGAGTGAAACTTCTCTGAATATACCATTTTGTACAGCTTTGACTCTTAGAACCATAGAAATAAATGGACAAAATCAAATAAGATGGGAAGGGGGTGAAGAGTAAAGTGGAATTCAAACAGTAACAAATGAAACCTGACATAACCACTCTGAAGGAGGTGGGAAAGAAAAGGACAAACCTAACCAAAACATCCAGTGTCTTGGCTGGATACTCAAAGGCTAATGACAAAAAGAACTGTACAAAAAAACTGTACTCTAGTTAGCAAATCTGTTTCTCACGAGTATGGATTAGGAATTGTTTAAGTACCAGGAAAGACAAAAACAAATAAATGAATATACTGAAGATAATGAGAACCAAGTTTTTCACAGTCAGATAAAGAAGATACAAATAAGGAAACGGTAAAGACTAAAATGAACCTGGTAGTGTTGGCTTGGAATGGAGGTATCAGTATGAACTCACAGTTTCAAATACCAATAGTATATGGATAGATAAAGAAATAGAGGTGTGTGTGTTTGCACCCATGGGTTAGTATACATACATATATTTCTGACCTCTGCTGAGAGAGCCTAGGAGCAATGACATGCCAGTAGCAATGAGCATACTTAGCGCCCATATCTTGGTTTCTAAATACCATTGTCTAATAAAAGCAACCAGGGCTCTTTGGAGAGGAGGCTTATTCCAGGGTTGCGCAGGGAAATAAATGATAACATTGGAGTGTCTTCTGGTCTCAGAAAACAAGAAAGTACTTGAAAAAGAATGGGGGATATGTTAAAAGAACACAAGAGTCCACCTGAAGAAACTCCCAATGACCAAAACGGGAACAATTTTAGCAAAAAAATAAATCATCATAGTGTTGGAAATAACTCATGAAATAAAACAAATATCCATAAACCCATACTGAAACAAATAAACAAGCTCTGTACTTTCTGTGTAATTTTCCTATTAACCTAAAACTGCTCTAAAAGTATATTTAAAAAAAATAAAGGAGAAGGAATAGCTCTTCCTTACAGAAGAATTTAATTAATAAATTCCTACTAATAAATGTAGGAAATATGACAAAAATGCAAAATCATCATTAGGTAAAAACCACAGTAATAACTGTTGCAGGCAACATCCACCAAGAGATGCTAATATTAGTAGTCAAAAGTTTAAGGAGAAATAGGATATTAGCACAGTCTCAAAGCACCCCCCCCCCAAGATTATTATCAATTACAAAGAGAAAAATAGTAAGTTTACAATGGATAAACCTGGCAGACACCACTTTAATCATGTGCTCAAGGATAAAATCACCAGTAAGAAGATATATTGACATCATGTGCCTCTGATATAATGCACTAAGAAGGATACAACATCACTTCTCTGACATTCTTGACAAAAACACATAATCTCAATCTAATCATGAGAAAACATTGGACATTCCCAAATTAAGAAACCTTATACAAAACTGACCATTATTCCCCCAAAGTGTTAAAGTTATCAAAAACGAGGCAAGACTGAATAAACGTCACAGACTGGAGAAGACTAAGAGGACACAACAAATGAATTCAAGATACATTAAGGGAAAGACTGGTGGAATTCAAATGTAGTTTAGTTAATAGTATTGTTCCAGAGTTGATTTCCTGTTTTGACAATTATACTATGGTTATATAAGCTGTGGAGTCCCTGGGTAGTGCAAATGGTTAATGCGCTTGGCTGCTAACTGAAAGATTGGAGGTTGGAGTCCACCCAGAGGTATCTATTTCTGTAAAATCGGTGTCTTAGTTATCTAGTGCTGCTATCACAGAAATACCACAAGTGCATGGCTTTAACAAAGACAGGCTTATTTCCTCACAGTGAAGTAGGCTAAAAGTCCAAATTCAGGGCATCAGCTCCAAGGGAAGGTTTGCTCTCTCTGTCAGCCTTCTTCTCATCAGTGCTCCCCCAGATTAGGAGCTTCTCCACGCAGGGACCCTAGGTCCCAAGGACACACTCTGCTCCTGGCACTGCTTTCTTGGTGGTATGAGGTCCACCTGTCTCTCTGCTCACTTCTCTCTTTTATATCTCAAGAGATTGCCTCAGGACACAATCCAGTCTTGTAGATTGAGTCCTGTCTCACTAACACAACTGCCGCCCATCCTCCCTCACTAACATAATAGAGGCAGGATTTACAACATATAGGAAAATCACACAATACTGGGAATCATGGCCCAGCCAAATTGATACATACATTTTTGGGGGGACATAATTCAATCCATGACAATCAGCCACTTAAAACCCTATGGAACACAGTTCTACTCTGACACACATGGGGTTGCCATGAGTTGGAATCGACTTGATGACAACTAGGGTAGTATCAAAGCTGTTAACTTAAAGGGAAGCTAAGTGAAAGGTACATGAACTCTCTATACTATTTTTAACAGTTTTATTGAGATATAATTCACCTACGATTCCCACATTTATAATGTACAATGGACCCATGTATGGTGTACAAGGCTTTTAGTATATTCACAGAGTTGTACAACCATCACCACAATCAATTTTGTAATACTTCATCACCCCCAAAAGAAACCCTATATTCTTTAACTATCGGCCCTGAATTCCTCCATTCCCTCCCCAACCCTAAGCAACCACTAATCTACTTTCATCTCTCTATATTTGCCTATTATAGACATTTCATGTAAATGGAATTATACAATATTTGGTCTTGTTTGATTGGCTTCTTTCACTTGAAACAATGTTTTCAAGTTTTATACATGTTCTTGCATGTATCAGTTCTTCGTTTCTTTTTATTACCAAATTAATATTCCATTGTATAGACATACCATATTTATTTATACACTTATCAATTGATGGACATTTGAGTTTTTTCTACTTTTTGGCTATTATGAGTAATGCTGCTATGAACATTTGTATACAAGTTTTTGTATGGACATTTCTCTCATACCATACCTAGGAGCAGAACTGCCAGATCACAGAGGGAGCCCTGGTGGTGCAATGGTTAAGAGCTGGGCTGCAAACCAAAAGGCTGGAAGTTCAAATCTACCAGCTGCTCCTTGGAAACCCTATGGGGCAGCTCTACTCTGTCCTACAGGGTTGCTATGAGTCGGGACTGACTCGATGGCACATAACAACATGGTAACTCTATGTTTAACTGTTTAAGGAACTGCCAGACCGTTTTCCAAAGCAGCTGCATCATTTTATATTGACCAGCAGTGTATGAGGTTGCAATTTTTCCACATCCTCAACAACTGTTATTATCTTTTTTATTATAACCATCCTAGTGAGTGTGAAGTAGTACCTCACTGTGGTTTTGATGTGCATTTCCATGATGGCCATTGATGTTAATCAACTTCTCACATGCTTATTGGCCATTTGTATATCTTCTTTGTAGAAATGTCCATTGAAACTCTTTGTCCATATTTTAACTGTGTTGTCTTTTTGTTAATAAGTTGTAAAAGTACTTTATATGTTGTAGATACAAATTATCAGATACATGATTTGCAAATATCTTCTTCCATTCTGTAGATTGTCTTTTCACTTTGTTGACTGTGTTATTTGAAGCTGAAAGTTTTTAATTTTTTTTTTTAAAGTTTTTAATTTTGATGATGTTCGGTTTATCTAGTTTTTGTTGCTTGTGCTTTTGGTGTCGTATCTAAGAAAGCACTGCCTAATCCAAGGTCATAGAGATTTACACCTATGTTTTCTTCTAAGAGTTTTACAGTTTTAGCTTTTAAATTTAGGTCTTTGATCCGATTTGAATTTTTTAATACTTTATAGTATGAGGTAGGGATTCAACTTCATCCTTTTGTATGTGGATATCCTGTTGTCCCAGTACCATTTGCTGAAAAGACTATTCTTTCTCCACTAAATTGTCTTGGCACCCTGGTCGAAAATCAGTTGACCATAAATGTGAGGGTTTATTTTTGGACTCTCAATTCTATTCAATTGACCTATATGTCTGCCGTTATGCCAGTACTACACTGTATTGATTACTGTAGCTTTTTACCAAGTTTTGCAACAGCTCAGTGTGAGTTCTCCACTTCGTATTTTTTTTTTTTTGATACTATCTGGGTCCCTTCAATTTCCAGATAAATCTTAGGATCAGTTTGTCAGTTTCTGCAAAGAAGCCACCTGGGATTTTGATAGAGAGTGCATTAACTCTGTAGATCAATTTGGGAAGAACTGTCATTTTAACAATCTTAAATCTTCATGAACAGGGGATGTCATTACATTTATTTAGGTCTTCTTTAATTTCTTTCAATAATGTTTTGTAGTTTTCAGAGTGTAAATTTTTTCCTTTTTATTTCTATTGAACTTTAGATGAAGGTTTACAGAACAAACTAGCTTCTCATTAAACAGTTAGTATATATATTTTTATGACATTGGTTAACAACCCCATGACATTCAGTACTCTCCCTTCTTAATTTTGGGCTCCCTATTACCAGCTTTCCTGTCCCCTCCTGCCTTAATAGTCCTTGCCCCTGGGCTGGTGTGCCTCTTTAGCCTCATTTTGTCCTATGGGTCTGTCTAATCTTTGGCTAAAAGGTGAACCTCCAGAGTGAATTCATTATCGGGCTAAAAGGGTGTCTGGGGGCCAGTCTTGAGGTTTCTCCAGTTTCTGTCAGGCCAGTAAGTCTGTTTTTTTTTTTTTTTTGGGTTAGAATTTTGTTCTACATTTTTCTCCTTCTTTGTCCGGGACCCTCCATTGTGATCTCTGTCAGAGCAGTCAGTAGTGGTAGCTGGGCACCATCTAGTTGTACTGGACTCAGTCTGGTGGAAGCCATAGTAGTTGTGGTCTATTAGTCCTTTGGACTAATCTTTCCCTTGTGTCTTTAATTTTCTTTATTTTTCCTTGCTCCTGTAGGGGTGAGACTCTAAGTTGAGTATCTTAGATGGCCACTCACAGGCTTTTAGGACCCCAGATGGTACTACCAAAGTAGAATGTAGAATATAGAATATTTTCTTTATAAACTATGTTATACCAATTAAGCGAGATATTCCCTGAGACCATGGTCCCCACAGCCCTCAGCCCAGAAATTCAGACCCTAAGGGAGTTTGGATCTGTCCATGGAGCTTCCATGACCTTACCCTGAATAAGCTGTGCTTGCTTCCCCAGTATTGTGTACTGTCTTAACCCTTCACCAAAGTTACTACTTATCTGTTGTCTATTTAGTGTTTTTCCACCCCCACCCCTCCTCTCCCTCGTAACCATCAAAGATTGTTTCTTTTTGTGTGTAAACCTTTTCATGAGTTTTCATAGTAGTGGTCTCATACAATATTTGTCCTTTTGTGATTAACTTATTTCACCCAGCATAATGCCCTCCACATTTCATCCATGTTGTGAGATGCTTCACAGATTCATCATTGTTCTTTATCGTTGAGTAGTATTCCACTCTGTGTATGTACCATAGTTTGTTTATCCATTCATCTGTTGATGGGCATCTAGGTTGTTTCCATCTTTTTGCTATTGTGAAAAATGCTCCAATGAACATGGGTATGCATATGTCTATTCGTGTGATGGCTCTTATTTATCTAGGATATATTCCTAGGAGTGGGATTGCTGAATCATATGGTATTTCTATTTCTAGCTTTCTAAGGAAGCAACGTATCATTTTCCAAAATGGTTGTACCATTTTGCAATCCCACCACAAGTATGTAAGGGTTCCAATCCCCCTGAAGCCTCTTCAACATCTGCTATTTCCAGTGGTTTTGATTCGTGCCACTAATGCCAGGGTGAGCTGGTATCTCATTGTGGTTTTGATTTGCCTTTCCCTAATGGCTAGCGATTGCGAGCATTTCCTCACGTGTCTGTTAGCCTCTTGAATGTCTTCTTTGGTGAAGTGTCTGTTCATTTCCATTGCCCATTTTTTACTTGGATTGTTTGTCTTTTTGTTGTAGAGGTGTTGGATGTTCCTGTAGATTTTACAGATTAGACTTTTGTCGGATTTGTAATTGCCAAAATTTTTTTCCCAGTCTGTAGGCTTTCTTTTTACTTTTTTGGTGAAGTCTTTTGATAAGCATAAGTGTTTAATTTTTACAAGATCCCAGTTAATCTAGCTTATCTTCTGGAGTTTGTATGTTGTTATTTATGGTTTGTATCTTGTTAATGCTGTGTATTAGGGTGTCTAGCACTGATTCTATTTTTTCGTCTATGATCTTTATAGTTCTTGGTTTTAGACTTGGGGCTTTTACGCATTTTGAATTAGTTTTTTTGTACTGTGTAAAGTATTGGCCTCTTTCATTTTTTTGCAGATGGACATACAGCTTTGCTAGCACCATTTGTTAAAAAGGCTGTCTTTTCCCCATTTAATAGACTTTGGGCCTTTGTGGAAGATCAGGTGACTGCAGGTGGATGGATTTACTTCTGGGTTCTCGATTCTGTTCGATTGGTCAATGTATCTGTTGTTGTACCAGTACCGGGCTGTTTTGACTACCGTAGCTGTATAGTAGGTTCTGAGGTCAGGAAGTGCGAGTCCCACCTACTTTATTCTTCCTCTTCAATAATACTTTCCTTATCCAGGGCCTCTTCCTTTTCCATATAAAGTTAATGGTTATTTTTTCCATCTCTTTAAAGAATGTTGTTGGTATGTGGAATGGGATTGCATTGTATTTGTAGACTGATTTTGTCATTTTCACAATGTTGAGTCTACCTATCCATGAGCATGGTATGTTTTTCCATTTACATAGATCTCTTTTGGTTTCTTGCAGTAGTGTTCTGAAGTTTTCTTGTATAGTTCTTTAACATCCCTGGTTAGATTTACTCCTAAGCATTTTGTTTTTTTAGGGGCTATTATATATGTTATTGTTTTCCTGATTTCCTTTTCGTCATTCTCTTTGTTGGTGTATAGGAATCCAACTGATTTTTGAGTGTTTATCTTGTATCCTGCTACTCTGCTGAATCTTTCTATTAGTGCTAGTATTTTCTCATGGAGTATTTTGGGTTTTCCATATATAGTATCATATCATCTGCAAAAAGGGACAGTTTTACTTCTTCATTACCAATTTAGATGCCCTTAGTTTCTTTTTCTTGCCTTATTTCTCTAGCTAGGACTTCCAGCACAATGTAAAATAGGAGTGGTGATAAAGGACATCCTTGTCTTGTTCCTATTCTCAAGGGGAATGTTTTCAGCTTCTCTCCATTTAGAATGATGTTGGCTGTTGGTTTTTTATAGATGCCCTTTATTATGTTGAGGAATTTCCCTTCTATACCTATTTTATTGAGAGTCTTTATCAGGAATGGGTGTTGGACTTTGTTGAATGCCTTTTCTGGGTCGATTGAGATGATCACGTGATTCTTTTCCTTTATTTTATTTATGTGGTGGATTACATTGATTGATTTTCTAATGTTGAACCATCCTTGCCTACCTGGTATGAATCCTATGTGGTCGTGGTGTATTATTTATTTGATATGATGCTGAATTCTATTGGCTATTTTGTTGAGACTTTGCATCTATATTCATGAGAGATATTGGTCAGTAATTTTCTTTTTTGTGGTGTCTTTGCCTGGTTTTGGTATCAGGGTTATGTTGGCTTCATAGACTGAATTTGGAAGTATCCCTTCCTTTTCTATGTTCTGAAATAATCTGAATAGTACTGGGTGTAAGCTCTTCTCTGAATGTTTAGTAGAATTCTCCAGTGAAGTCATCTGGGCCAGGGCTTTTTTTTTGTTGGGAGGTTTTTATATTACCTTTTTAATCTCTTCTCTTGTTATGGGTTTGCTCAGATTTTCAACATCAGTTTGTGATAATTTGGGTAGGTAGTGTGTTTCTAGAAATTTGTCCATTTCCTCTAGGTTTTCAAATTTGTTGGAGTATAGTTTTTCATAATACTCTGTTATGATCCTTTTTATTTCAGTTGGGTCTGTTGTAATCCATTTCATTCCTTATTTGGGTTATTTGTGTCTTCTCCTGTTTTTCTTTTGTCAGTTTGGCTACTGGTTTGTCGTTTTTGTTGATCTTGTCAAAGAACCAGTTTTTGGTTTTGTTGATTCTTTCCATTGTTTTTCTGTTCTCTATTTTATTTATTTCTTCTCTAATTTTTATTATTTCCTTTCTTCTGGTGGATGTAGGCTTCTTCTGCTGTTCTCTTTATATTTGTCCTAGTTGTGTAGCTAATGTTTTGATTCTGTCCCTTTCTTCTTTTTTGATGTGTGCATCTATTGCTATAAATTGACCTCTGATCACTGCCTTTGCTGTGTCCCAAAGGTTTTGGTATGATGTGTTTTCCTTCTCATTTGATTCTAGGAATTTTTTTATTCCATCTCTGATTTCTTCTATTACCCAGTGATTCTTAAGCAGGTTGTTACTTAGTTTCCATGTAATTAACTTTTTCTCCTTGCTCTACCTGTTGTTAATTTCTACTTTGATGGCATTGTTGTTAGTTTCTACTTTGATGAAGCAGAGAAGATACTTCGTATTATCTCAGTGTTTTGGATTTTGTTGAGGGCTGCTTTGTGGCCTAAGATGTGGTCTATTCTGGAGAATGTTCCATGTGTGTTGGAAAAGAATGTGTATTTTGCAGCTATTGGGTGGAGTGTTGTATATATGTCTATGAGTTCAAGTTCCCTGATTGTGGCCTTTAGATCCTCTGTGTCTTTGTTGAGTTTCTTTCTAGACATTCTGTCCTTTACTGAGAGTGGTGTGTTGAAGTCTTCCACTATTATAGTGGAACTGTCAATTTCTCTTTTCAGTGCTGTTAAAGTTTGTTTTATGTATTTTGGAGCCCTGTCATTGGGTGCGTAGATATTTATTATGGTTATGTTTTCATGCTGGATCGTCCCTTTAATCATGATGTGTGCCCTTCTTTGTCTTTTATGGTGGATTTTGTTTTAATGTCTATTTTATCAGAGATTAGTATTACCACTCCTGCTCTTTTTTGGTGGTTGTTTATTTTTTTCCATCCTTTGATTTTAATAAATTTATGTCTTTGTTTCTAAGGTGTGTCTCTTGTAGACAGCTTATTGATGAAGCCTGTTTTTTATCCATCCTGTCACTCTCTGTCTCTTTATGGGTGAATTTAGGCCATTTATGTTCAGTGTAATTATTGATAGATGTAAGTTTACTGTTGTCATTTTGTAGTGCTTTTTTTTGTGGTGCTGATGATTTCTTTGTTCCTCTTACTCTCCTATGCTGAGTTCCTTTTATCTGTGGGATTTTTTTTTTCATTTCTTTTGTTTTTGTTTTTACTGAGACTTTATGTTTTTCTTCTTTATTTTGATGGGTAGCATTTGTTAACTTTCTTTTTGTTTACCTTGAAATTTACCCTTATCTTCCTAGGTTTGAACCAGTCTATTATTATTTGGTATCGCCTTACCTTCCTCTCAATTAGAAAGTTCCGTACCTATATCGTTTATTCCCTCTTTTACTGTTCTGACATTGTTGTCATTTGCAGATTAATCTCTCCAGTTTACTGTTGTAAATCTTTTGGTTTTGAATAGATCTTGAGAGTTCATTTCCTTAGTTGGTATCTGGCTGGTGCAATCTTGCATCCTAGATTCAGGCTGTTGTCTGATGTTGTTGTTCTCAAACTGAAGGACTCCCTTTAATAAGTCTTGTAAGTTTGATTTGGTTTTACATATTCATTTAATTTCTGTTTTTCTGGCAATGTCCTAATTTCATCATCATATCTGAACGAGACTTTTGCAGGATATATTACTCTCGGTTGGCAATTTTTTTCTTTCAAGGTTTTATATATGTCATCCCATTGCCTTCTTGCCTGCATGGTTTCTGACACGTAATCAGAGCTTAGTCTTATTGTTGCCCCTCTGTATGTGACTCTTCCTTTTTCTCGAGCTGCTCTCAGGATTCTTTGTCTGTCTTTGGTTTTAGCAAGTGTGATTATGATATGCCTTGGTGATTTTCTTTTGGGGTTCGTTGATCTTACTGGATGGTCAGTTTTTTATCTTTCATGATATTAGGAAGTTTTCTGTCAGCAATTCTTCAATGATCCTGTGTTTTCCATTTTCTCCCCCTGTTCTGGAACTCCGATCACTCAAAAATTTTTGCTTTTGATTGTATCCCACATAACTCTCAGGGTTTCTTCATTCTTTTTGCTGATTTTTCCTCAAACAAAACTGTATCCAAGTGTTTGTCTTCAATTCGCTAATCCTGTCTTCCATTGTTTCAAACCTGTTGTTCAGCCCTTCTATGACACTGTCCATTTTTGAAATCTTGTTGTTTATCTTCTGGATTTCTAATTGTTGTTTTTGTATGACTTCTAGTTGTGAATTTATTTTTGCATTTTGTTCCTGTATTATTTTCCTAATTCTTCCATTTTTTTGTCTGTATTTTCCATGATTTTGTCTGCCTTTTCCATGAATTTGTAGTTTTTCCTCATTTTTGTTGGGTTTTTGTTTCAATTCTTGGATAGCTCAGAGTGTAAGTTTTGTATTTCTTTTGTTTATGTATTTCTAAGTATTTTCTTTTGATGCTATTGTAAATAAAATTGTTTTCTTAATTTCATTTTTGGATCTGTGTACTATTTTTGTAACTTTTCTGTAATTCTAAAATTATTTTAAAATAAAAAGTTTTTTAAAAAGCATGACAGTATCAGATATTTACAACTAAAATGCTTATACATGCTGGTGGGAGTGTAAATATAATCTCATTGGAAAACAATTTAGTATTATTTGCTAAATTTGAAAATGTGCATAACCTATGACCCCAAAATTTTACCCTATAGGGCCTCTTGCACATGTGTACTAGCCTTGTTTGAAATAGTTAAAAACTAGAAACAACCCAAATGTCCATCAGTAGTAAAACTGAATGTAAAAACTGTGCAGTGTATTCCTATAATAGAATACTATAAATCAGTAAAATGAATGAATTAGAGCTACACACAACAGGATGAATCTGAGGGATCTAAGGTTGAGTGTAAAAAGTAAATCACAAATGAAAACACAGCATGGTTCCATTTACGGTAAGTTTTAAAGTACTGAAATTAAACAATATGTTGTTTAGGAGTTGAGGCATTATGGTGAAACTATAAATCAAAGCTAAGGAATTATAATCACTAAATTCAGGATAGTAGTTAGCTTTAAGAGAAGAGAGGAGTTAGCATCAGGGAGGAGCACAAGAGCCTTCAGTATTTCTTATTTTGTTGGGCACATGGCTGTTCACTATACACCCACCCCTCACTTATCAACATGGTTAGGTTCCAAAGACCAGGTCATTACATGAAAATCAGCACTATGTGAAAATGGAAGATGAGCGCATCAGATCACAAAATGCAGGGTGACTATATCACTACATAACTGTCAAATTACATCATTACATAACTGCTGAACCACTGAGAATCATAGCCCAGCCAAGCTGACACATAACCTTAACCATCACAGCCAGCGTTACTTTTGCCTCACAACTTGGCATTCACTACTGCCAGACATACATCATTAATATGCAAAATCGTCGATAGTAGTGTTTTTACTATTGCCATAAATTTGAAATGCTGGATAACAAGATAGTCAATAAGTGAGGAGCAGATGTATTGTAATTTTTAAATATTTTTAATAAATTTTATAAACTTCATATATTCAACATTTAATTAAAAAATTCTAAAAAAGGGAAATGTAAGTATCCATGTTTTTAGAGACTACTTGAAGACATTAATAACTATACTAAATTCCATCTGATTGATATATCATCAATGAACAGCAACTATTTTCCCCTCACTTTTTATTTTTAATACCACAGAACAGTTGAAAGATGAGTATGATGAATACCTGTATACCCTTCAGTTAGATTCACCAACTGTTAATATTTTGCTACATTTACTTTTTCAATTTATTTTTAATTTGTTTTTATTGCTGTTACTGCTGAAAATTTGAAAGTAACAGATATTATGATATTTCGCCCTTAAATTCTTCAATCTGTATTTCACAAGAGTAAAGCCATTCTCCTACATAACTTCAATACCATTATTACATCCAAGGAATTGAATTGGTACAATATTCTCTAATACTTAGCCCATATTTGAGTTTCACTACTTGTCCCAGAGTTGTGTTTTTAATTTTTAATTTTTAGGTCCAAGAACTAATTAAGAATGAAGCATTGCACATGGTTGTTGTGTCTCTTTATTATCCATAATTATAACAGTCCTCCGTTTTTGTTTTTCTTTTTGTGACACTGATATTTAAAAAAAATTTCAGGCTGTTTTATAGAAGGCCTTACCATCTGGACTTGTCTGAGATTTTCACTGTGATTAGACTCAGGTTAAAATTTTTGGCAATTATACCTCACAGGTGACACTGTGTACTTCCCTTTGCTCATAATGTCAGTTTGTTCCATGACTGGAGATGCCAAGGTTTGACTAGTAGGTTATGGTAGTATCTACTGCCAGATTTCTCCATTGTAAGGATACTTTTTCTTCTTAGTAATTTTTAATCTATGGGATGAGACTTTGAGACTGTGTGAACATTTGTTCCCCAATGACATTTCAGTGATACCAAATGATTTTAATATTAGTTGATGATCTTTGTCAGAATCAATAACTACATTGGTAATGCAAAATAGGGATTTTAAAATTCTATTATTTTTCCTACATTTATTAGCTGGTACTTTTCTCTAAAGGGCTTTCCCCTACTCTTCACTCCTCTTGCCCCTTTAAATTTTTTAGTATTACTATGTAGTCATGGATTAAAAACAAAATTCAATAGTTTACAATCCATTACCATCATTCTTTTTGATGCACAAATTGTTCCAGATTTGGCCAGAAAAATTCCCTTCAAGGAGGTTGCTGTGTTCTTCTGACATGTCTCCATCAATCTTTGAGTACTTCCTTGCTTTCTGGCACTAGCTATTATAGACTTTTCCTGCCTCAGAGCTTGGAAAGTGGGTGATGATATTTATAAACCAAAATCTAGATGCTAAATGTGCTCACCGCTACTGAGATGTCACTGTTTTTAAGGCCTTTCAGTGGACAGATGTAGGAAATATATGTAATTTTTTTCAAATTATGAGTTAATGCTTACATCTCCAATTTAAATCTAAAAGGGCTATTCCTTCCATTCCCCCATTTCATATTTGAGGCTCCCTTCTTCCATGTGAGAACTTTAGTTCTCAATAACACTGAAATATCTATCCATTTGCTCTATCCTATGATACCCACAAAACAGTTTTAAAATTATCATTACCACTACCAACAACAAATCTAAGCAAAATTTAAGATTTCTTTGCAATCCTTTTTACCTTCAGGATATATCACACTGAAGGTGTACAGTAAGAACACTGCGTTAAAAAATTACTTGAATTAATTATTTTTTCTGGGTGATTATGATATCAATTTGATATGAAGTTAGGTTCATTTATTTATGCTTGTATTCAATTTTAGGGTTTGCTTTTTCTTATTTTTAGTTTTTGAATATGTAAAACATTTACAGGAATCAAAATCAAAATTATATAAAAAGCTATACTCCTTCTATTCCTATCTCTTCCACCCCTTGTGAACTTTTTCATTAGTTCCTGGCTTAGTCTTTATGTTTTGTTTTGTTTTTCCAAAATAAACAAATCTATCTCTGTGCATGTGTGTGTGTATATACACTCTTATTTCCTTCTCTTTCCTATGTAAAAAGTGTACTTTTTGTACCTTGTTTTTCACTTAATAATCCTTTATTTTGGAACATTTGTGTCTAGATTTACACTATTACAAATAATGCTGTAATAAACTTTTCTTGGCATAAATATTTATTGTGTTTAGGATTGCTTCCTTAAAATAGATTACCCATGTCCCAGCCTTAAGCATAAGCCTAATCCTAACCCTTATCTATGGTCTGTTTTGCTTTATTGATTTCTTTAGATCAAAGCTTTAAAAAGTATAATAGATTTTTTAAAAATAATATTTTAATGTGTTTTTAATGAAAGCTTACACAGCAATTTAGGTCCCCATTCAGCAATCTCTATACATATTGTTCAGTGACATTATTTACATTTTTCATAATGTGTCAATATTCTCCTTATGCCTGTTTTGGTAGTTCTATTTCCATTAATTTAGCTTCCTTGCGGTCCTTATCTTTTCATCTTTGCCTTAGGATAAATGTTGACCATTTGCTCTCATATAAATGATTTTTTAAAGGAGCACAGTACTCACAGATGATATTGTTTATTTTATGAGCCGATCTGTTATTTAGCTAAAAGGTAACCTCCAGGTGTAGTTTCAGTACAAAGTTTAAAGGGTATCGCCAGGTGATAGTCTTGGGGGTTCCTTTAGTCTCCACCAGTTCAGTAAGTCTGGCCTTTTTTAAGAATTTGAGTTTTGTTCTATATTTTTCTCCCATTCTATCTGCTACCATCTATTGTGTCCCTGGTCAGGATGGATGGTAGTGGTAGCCAGGCACCATCTAGTTCTTCTGGTCTCAGGATAGATAAAGCTGTGGTCCAGGCAGGTTATTAGTCTTGTAGGGTAGTTTCTTCACTGAGTCTTTGATTTCCATCTTTTTCTTTTGCTCCAGATGAGTCGAGACCAATAGTTATATCTTAGATGACCACTTGCAAGCTTTTAAGACCCCAGACGCCACTCACCAAACTAGGATGTAGAACATAAATTTTATAAACTATGTTATGCCAATTGACTGAGTTGTCCTATGAGACTATGGTCTTAAGCCTTCAAATCCAGTAAACCAATCCCACAAGGTATTTGGCTGTGTCTAGGAAGTATCCATAACTATGTCCCCTATAGTAGGCTTTTTTGTAAATAAAATTTAAAAGTCATCTTCACTAAAATACCTGAATTCAAGCTGCAGTTTTCCTAAAATCTTTCCTTTAGTGTTCTGTTTCCCTCCAATATCCTTCTGTTGATGACAGAATCAGCTTTTCTAATACTTAGCTAAAGCAAGTTTCTCCCAAATAGGCCCAGAATCAGGCCCAGAAGTCTGATGTAAGACAACATATCACAGGAAGGAGGGATGTAAGAAGATGAGAAGGAGGGAGGCAAAAAAATCCTTCAGAGCCCCAAAGTATGAAAAAGTGACTCTCAGATGTCTGGTTTCAGAGAGAACAGAGTAGACACAGAGATGGAGAATCTGAACATGACTACACCAAAAAAACAAACTCATTACTATTGAGTCAATTCCAACCTATAGGACAGAGTAGAACTGCTCAATAGAGCAAGCAGAATAGAGCAAGTAGAACCACGCAAGGAGCAGCTGGTGGATTCAAACTGCCGACCTTTTGGTTAGCAGCCATACATTTAACCACTGCGCCACCAGGGCTTCTGAACAGGCTAGAGTGCAGATAAATGGGCAGTCTGAGGAAGGTCAGTTCTTTTCTGGCTTCTTAGTAATTTAATTTATTTATCACAATTGTATAAGTTTAAATAAAAATTTATTTTCTAATAAATCATGTACAAATCTGTTATTTTTTCCCAACTCCACAATAAAAAGTAGGTATCAACAGGGCCCACCTGGGGTGCTGGTGGCACAGAGAGACTCAGGGCCACGTCTACCTAAACACTAAATCTTACTTCTCACGTGAGTGGGAACTTAGGCGGCATCAGTAATTCTTTTTAATGATGTTTTGCAACTCACTGAGTTGTATGCAGAACAGAGACAGTGCTGGTTGGAAATCACTGTCTTCCGTAAAGGTTATTAATCTGAACCTTCAGGAGCTGCCATGCGGGTGGTGCCCAGGCCTGGAGATCTTTCACAGAAACAACCAACTTTAAAGGCCCATAGAGTGAAGACCAAGGAGCCCTGGTGGTGCAATGGCTAAACTCTCGGCTGCTAATCCAAAGATTGGCAGTTCAAACCCACCAGCCACTCCGTGGGAGAAAATACTTGGCAATCTGCTCCGGTAAAGATTACAGCCTAGGAAACCCTATGGGACAGTTTTACTCTGTCCTATAGGGTTGCGATGAGTTGGAATTGCCTCAGTGGCACACAACAACTCAACAACAGAGAGGAGCCTATGGAACAAGCTCTACTCTGATATATATGGGGTCTCCATGAGCCAGAATCAATTCGACCGCAACTGGTTTTCTAGGGAGGAATCTTCTTGGATGGCCAGGGACTTTGCAACTAGACTGTAGCCACTTGTGTCCCTTTTTCCTTTACTGAGGCTACAGGATCAAGTTTAAGGAAAACTTGAGCATTAGCCTGTATTGCCCTCTATGGGAATAGCGAAAAAACATCACATCCTCTCAGACCATTCTCCTAAAAACTTAAAGGGGAAGCAGAAATTTTTCTACCATCTGGGGCATCAAGGAGTTCCTGGGTAGTGCAAAAGGTTAATGTGCTCAGCTGCTAACTGAAAGGTTGGTGGTTCAAGTCCACCCAGAGGCACCTCGAAAGAAAGGCCTAGCAAGATACTTCTGAAAAATCAGCCACTGAAAACCCTGTGGAGCACAGTTCTACTCTGACCCACATGGGGTCACTGAGTCAGAGCTGAAAGGGGAATAAAACCAAGGGGCATCAAAGGGGAATAAAACCAAGAACACCTGCCTAGTCTACAACTCCTATGAGCACCAGTATCAAAGGCCACAATGGTGAAAATTCTGAATGAGCAGCCAAAATCCATGACTAGAAGGAGCTAACCAGTTTGAATATCAAGTGAAACTGATAATAATCAGGAAATCTAAAATGTCCAGGTATAATTAAAGATGACCCTGAACTCATCTCAATGTCCCATAACACCTCCTGTTTATTTGGAGAGAACAATGTGTTCTGATCAGTAGGTTCTTATTTTTTTATTTTTTTTTATTGTTGAAAAGGATTTCATTTTTTTTTGTTGTGCTTTAAGTGAAAGTTTACAATTCAAGTTAGTCTCTCATACAAAAATTTATATATACATTGTTAATGTGACCCTAGTTGCTCTCCCTATACTGTGTCAGCACACTCTTCCTTTCCACTCCAGACTTCCCGTGTCCATTCAACCAGCTCCTGACCCTCTCTACCTTCTCATCTCGCCTCTGGACAGGAGCTGCCCATTTAGTCTCACATATCTACTTGAGCTAAGAAGCACATTCTTCACAAGTATCATTTTATGTCCCATAGTCTAGTCTAATCTTTGTCTGAAGAGTTGGCCTTGGGAATGGTTTTAGTCTGGACTAACACAGAGTCTGGGGACATTTCTTCTGGGGTCCCTCTAGTCTCAATCAAACCATTAAGTCTGGTCTTTTTACTAGAATTTGAGTTCTGTACCCCAATTTTCTCCTGCTCTGTCAGGGGCTCTCTATTGTGTTTCCTGTCAGGGCGGTCACTGGTGGTAGCAAGGCACCATCTAGTTCTTCTGGTCTCAGGCTGATGAAGTCTCTGGTTTATG
>NW_004444135.1:539429-540549 GCF_000243295.1 Trichechus manatus latirostris | reverse complement strand
GTTTTTCGTTATGTATTTTCTTTTCATCTTTTTCATTGTTGTTGATTTTGTATTTGCTGAGTCTATATTTTTCTTATTATTTTGATGTGTAGGATTGTTAGTTTTCTTTAGGGTTACCTTAATATTTACCCCTATTTTTCTAAGTTTAAACAAGTCTTTTACTTCTTTATAGTGTCTTGACCTCCTCTCCATATGAAACATCTATGTCTACATTTTTCAGTCCCTCGTTTTTGTTTTAATGTTGTCATCTGTTACATATTGATGTCTCTGTTTCCCTATTTTCAGTGTTTTAGCTTTAATTTACTTTTGTGACTTCCCTGTCTGGCTTGTTATCTGGCTGGTCTGTCCTGTGTTCTAGTCTTGGATTGTTATCTGATGTTAATGATTTTCTAACCGGAAGACACCCTTGAGTATTTCTTGTAATTTTGGTTTGGTTTTTGCAAATTCCCTAAACTTCTGTTTATCTGGAAATGCCCTAATTTTGCCATCATATTTGAGAGATAGTTTTTCTGGATACATAATTCTTGGCTGGCAATTTTTTTCCTTCAAGGCTTTAAATATGTCATCCCATTGCCTTCTTGCCTGCATGGTTTCTGCCAAGTAGTCTGAGCTTAGTCTTATTGACTCTCCTTTCTTAGTCTTATTGACTCTCCTTTCTAGATAACTTTTTGTTTATCCCTAGCCGCTCTTAAAATTCTCTCTTTATCGTTGGTTTTGGCAAGTTGGATTATAATATGTCTTGGTGACTTTCTTTTGCAATGTCCCTTATGTGCGTTTTGATGAGCATCTTGGATAGATACCTTCTTGTCTTTCATGATATCAGTTAAATTTTCTGCCAACAAATCTTCAACAATTCTCTCTCTATCTTCTGTTATCCCCCCGTTTGGGTACTCCGATCACTCGTAGGTTATTTCTCTTGATAGAGTCCCACATAATTCCTAGAGTTTCTTCATTTTTTAAAATTATTTTATCTGATTTTTCCTCAAATAAGTTGGTGTCAAGTGCTTTATCTTCAATCTAATTCTTACTTTACTGCCTCAATTCTGCTCCTATGACTTTCTATTGAGTTGTCTAATTCTGAAATTTTATTGTTAATCTTCTGGATTTCTGATTGCTGTCT
>NW_004444135.1:537348-539329 GCF_000243295.1 Trichechus manatus latirostris | reverse complement strand
GGTCTCAGGCTGATGAAGTCTCTGGTTTATGTGGCCCTTTCTGTCTCTTGGGCTAATCCTTTCCTTGTGTCTATGGTGTTCTTCATTCTCCTTTACTCCAGGAGGGTTGGGACCAATTGATGCATCTTAGATGGCTGCTCACTAGCTTTTAAGACCCCAGACAGCACTCACCAAAGTGGGATACAGAGGATTTTCTTAAAAAACTTTGTTATGCCAATTGACCTAGATGTCCCCTGAAAGCATGGTCCCCAGACCCTGCCCTTGCTACTCTGTCCCTTGAAGTGTTTGGTTGTATTCAGGAAACTTCTTAGCTTTGGTTTAGTCCAGTTGTGCTGACATCCCCTGTAGTGTGTGCTGTCCTTCTCTTCACCTAAGTAAATTCTTGCCTACTTTATAGTTAGTGAATACCCTCTCTCTCCCTCCTCACCCTCGTAACCATCAAAGAATGCTTTCTTCTGTGCTTAAGCCTGTCCTTGAGTTCTTATAACAGTGATCATATACAATATTTGTCCATTTGTGACTTACTAAATTCAGTCAGCATGATACCTTTCAGATTCCTCCGTGTTATGTTTCACAGATTTATTGTTGTTCTTTATCCTTGAGTAGTATTCCATTTTGTGAATATACCATAATTTGTTTATCCATTCGTCTGTTGACGGGCACTTAGGTTGTTTCCATCTTTTTGCTATTGTGAACAGTGCTGCAATGAACATGAGTGTGCATATATCTACTCGTGTGATGGCTCTTACTTCTCTAGGACATATTCCAAGGAACGGGATTGCTGGATCATATACTACTTCTATTTCTAGCTTTTTAAGGAAGTGCCAAATCGATTTCCAAAGTGGTTGTACTATTTTACATTCCCACCAACAGTGTATAAGTGTTCCAGTCTCTTTTACAACATCTCCAACATTTATTATTTTGTGTTTTTTGAATTAATGCTAGCCTTGTTGGGGTGAGATGACATCTCACTGTAGTTCTGATTCGCATTTCTCTAATGGCTAATGATTGTGAGCATTTCCTCATGTGTCTGTTAGCCGCCTGAATGTCTTCTCTGGCGAAGTGCCTGTTCATACCCTTTGCCTATTTTTTAATTGGGTTGTTTGTCTTTTTGTTATCAAGGTTTTGTAGTATCTTGTAGATTTTAGAGATTAGACGCTGATCGGATTTGTCATAGCCAAAATTTTTCCCCCAGTCTGTAGGTCGTCTTTTTACTCTTTTGGTGAAGTCTTTTAATGAGCGTAAGTGTTTGATTTTTAGGAGCCCCCATTTATCTAGTTTCTCTTCTGGTATTTGTGCATTGTTACTTATGGTTTGTATTCTATTTATGCCATTTATTAGGGCTCATAATGTTGTCCCCATTTTTTCATCGTTTTAGATTTTATATTTAGGTCTTTGATCCATTTTGAGTTAGTTTTTGTGCATGGTGGAGGTATGCGTCCTGTTTCTTTTTTTTGCAGATGGATATCCAGTTTTGCCAGCACCATTTGTTAAAGAGACTGTCTTTTCCCTAACTGACTTTGGGTCTTTGTCAAATATCAGCTGCTCATAGGTGGATAAATTTACATCTAGATTATCAATTCTGTTCCATTGGTCTATGTATCTGTTGTTGTATCAGTACCAGGCTGTTTTTACTACCGTGGCAGTATAATAGGTTCTAAGATCAGGTAGTGTGAGGCCTCCCACTTTGTTGTTCTTCTTCAGTAATGCTTTACTTATCCGGGGCCTCTTCCCTTTCCATATGAAGTTAGTGATTTGTTTCTCCATCTCATTAAAAAATGCCATTGGAATTTGGATCGGGATTGCATTGTATCTGTAGATGGCTTTGAGTAGAATTGACATTTTCACAATGTTGAGTCTTTCTATCCATGAGCAAGGTACGTTTTTCCACTTATGCAGGTCTCTTTTGGTTTCTTGCAGTAGTGTCTTGTAGTTTTCATTGTATAGATCTTTTACGTCTCTGGTTAGATTTATTCCTAGG
>NW_004444135.1:535865-537248 GCF_000243295.1 Trichechus manatus latirostris | reverse complement strand
TAGTTCCCGTAGGTTTCTTGTGGATTCCTTAGGGTTTTCTGAGCGTAGGATTATATCATCTGCAAATAGAGATACTTTTACTTCTTCCTTACCAATTTGGATGCCCTTTATTTCTTTTCTAGCCTAATTGCTCTGGCTAGGACCTCCAGCACAATGTTGAATAAGAGTGGTGATAAAGGGCATCCTTATCTGGTTACTGTTCTCAAGGGTAATACTTTCAAAGTCTCTCCATTTAGGATGATGTTGGCTGTTGGCTTTGTATAAATGCCCTTAAATATGTTGATGAATTTCCCTTCTATGCCTACTTGGTTGAGAGTTTTTATCATGAATGGTGTTGGACTCTGTCAAATGCCTTTTTTGCATCAATTGATAAGACCATGTCGTTCTTGTCTTTTGTTTTATTTATGTGATGGATTACAGTGATTGTTTTTCTAATGTTGAACCATCCCTGCATAGCTGGTATAAACCCCACTTGATCATGGTGAATTATTTTTTTGACATGTTAAATTCTATTGGCTAGTATTTTGTTGAGGATTTTTGTGTCAATGTTCATGAGGGATATTGGTCTGTAATCTTCTTTTTTTGTGGTATCTTTACCTGGTTTCGGTATCAGGCTTATGCTGGCTTTATAGAATGAGTTTGGGAGTATTCCGTCCTTTTCTATGCTCTGAAATATCTTTAGTAGTAGTGGTGTTAACTCTTCTCTGAAAGTTTGGTAGCATTTGCCAGTGAAACAGTCCAGGTCAGGGCTTTTTCTTTGTTGGGAGTTTTTTACTTACCTTTTCAAGTTCTTCTTTTGTTATAGGTTTATTTAGTTGTTCTACCTCTGATTGTGTTTGTTTAGGCAGGTAGTGAGTTTCTAGAAATCTGTCCATTTCCTGTAAGTTTTCGAATTTGTTAGAGTATGATTTTTTGTAGTATTCTTTTAATTTCAATTGGGTCTGTTGTGATAACAACCATCTCATTTCTTACACAAGCTATCTGCTTCCTCTCCTGTTTTTTTTTTTTTTTTTTTTTTTTTTTGTCAGTTTGGACAATGGTTTATCGATTTTGTTGATCTTTTGAAAGAACCAGCTTTTGGTCTTGTGAACTCTTTCTGTTGTTTTTCTGTTCTCTGTTTCATTTAATTCTGCTCTAATTCTTATTATTTCCTTTCTTCTGGTGCCTGAGGGCTTCTTTCGCACTCTCTGTCTACTTGTTCAAGCTGTAGGGTTAATGTTTTGATTTTGGCCCCTTCTTCTTTTTGGATGTGTGCATTTATTGCTATAAACTGACTTCTGAGCACTGCTTTTGCTGTGTCCCAATGGTTCTGGTAGGATGTGTTTTCATTCTCATTTGATTCTATGAATTTCTTTATTCCATCCTTAATTTCTTCTATAACCC
>NW_004444135.1:502327-535765 GCF_000243295.1 Trichechus manatus latirostris | reverse complement strand
CTTTACTGCCTCAATTCTGCTCCTATGACTTTCTATTGAGTTGTCTAATTCTGAAATTTTATTGTTAATCTTCTGGATTTCTGATTGCTGTCTCTGTATAGATTCTTGCAGCCTATTTGTCATTATGCTCTTGAATAATCTTCTTAAGTTCCTCTATTGCTTTGTCTTTGTCTTCCTTGGCTTGTTCTGCATTTTGATGGATTTCCTTCGTGGTATCTTCAAGAGTTCTGTATATTAATCTTTTGTATTCTGTCTCTGGTAATTCCAAGAAATTCTCTTCCTCCAGAAAATTTCTTGATTGTTTATTTTGGGAGCTTGCTAAAGCCATCATGGTCTGCCTCTTTATGTGATTTGATACTGTTGTCTCCAAGCCATCAATGAGTTATTGTATCTGCTGTTTATTTTGTTTGCTTACTGTGTCCTAGCTTCTTGTTTTGTTTTGATATTCCCAAACAGCTGCTCATGTGAGCTAGTTTGATTACTAGCACCTTTGAAGCTCTAATGTCCTGTCACCAGGTGGTTAGATCTGTTACTAAGTATGTGAGCCCAGGAGTTCATTTACTTTTCTTGTAAGGATTCAGCTCAGGTGTCCAGGCTCTCACCTACAGTCCTAGGCAAGCATGCGTGATTGGTATAGGCATAGGTAGCTGGCTACAGTGGGGGTCATGCGCTAAGCAAGGTAGGGGGCTGACAGCTGCCCGAGTGTCTGGGAGGAAAGCATCTCCCTGTTCCCTAGAGTGCCTAGGTGAGTGGGTTTTGCAGCCAGACTGTGAGCACCTAATGCTGTTGGCTGTAAGGACTGGGGGGCACCACTTATTCTTGGACCCCTGTCGCAGGTGGCTAGGTGGCGTGGGTGGAGCCACCAGTCCTCAGGCCCCTGATGTGGGCAGGTGAGGAACCTGCTTAATGAGCAGAGCAGTGTCAAATGTCACGAACCTGCCACTTGACAGCTGAAACAGTTCAAGTTAGACTTCAGGTATATACCCTGGTGTACTGTGGTAATGAGGGCCTACGCTGCTGAAATGGGCCCACACAAGTCTATGCAGGGGTGAAAGGCATTCAAAATCCATGGACCCCTTATGCCTGTGCCTAGGCAAAGGAGCTGTGCCTACCCTGAGTTCCTGGCTTAGGGGAGCCAGCAGATTATTTTTTCCTTATTTGTCAATTTGTTCCCTCTCCAAGGCTGGGAAAATGGCTCAGGGCTTGTGACAGGTCCTACTATTGGCCAGGGGACTTGTCAATCACTGAAGCCAGCCTGGGACCCAATGCAGAGTGGGGAGGGGAGAGAGGTTTTTCCCAAATGGCGTGTTTTTTGATCCGCACAGTAGGCCAGATGCAAGTACTTATGTTTAGTTGACTGAGCACTGCTTTTCACTGGTTCTGGATGCCTTAGTAGACTTTGTCGCTGGGCCTCTCCTGATGTGGAAAACGCCTCCTGAGCGCCACTGTTTGCCTCACCACTCATGTGAGCCGATCCAGCCTGAAGGGCTCTGGCTTTTGCCAGGTCAGGTTTGGCAATTCCTCACTGCTTCTAAACCATCTCTCCTTCCCCCCCGCCACTCAGTTTGATTCCTCAACTTTGCCTTTGATGTTCAGGGCTCCTAAATTGTCACATACAATCGATTCACATTTTTTTTCAGGTCTTTATTGTAAGAGGGACCACAGGAAGCGTATGACTACTCTGCCATCTCGGCCCCGCCTCCCTCTTTGATATTTTTTAATAAGAAATTTTTATTTCTAAGTTTTTATTCCTAATTTTTATTTCTTGCTCTTCTCATCATGAAGATATCCTAAAGAAAAATAAAACCGCTCTAAGTTTTAGCTGTTTACATTCTCTGTGGATTGATTCAATTTTCTTATTGGTATGCAAAAACATTCCAAGGATTTGAAAACCCAGGAAATATTAAATCATGAAAGCATGTCAAGGTTTTAAGTACTATTATAGCAAAGAACATTCCTTTACCCTGGCAATCTCTTTTTAGCAATCAAATAACCTGGGAATTGAAATAACTGGTTTAAAATCTTGCTACCAACCACTTTCAGTGTTCATTGTGTTAACAGTTCCTCTATCTTCTTGTGGCCCAGCTGGCTCCGTTTGTCCTACCACTGGAAGAGAATTCTTTAATCTGGGTTTGGTGAGATTTGTCTGCATGGTGTACACTTCTGTGCTATTTGGCTGGGTCAAGGAGGGAAGCAGCACAGAAGTGCACAAGAACAATATTCTAAACACACAGACAACTCCAGAGACCTATGTGACTGATATACACCCCCGATGCACATATATTAAGGATCCCTGGTGGCATAGTGGTTAAGAGCTATGGCTGCTAACCAAAAGGTCAGCAGTTTGAATCCATCAGCTGATCCTTGGAAATCCTATGGTGCATTTCTACTCTGTCCTATAGGGTTGCTATGAGTCAGAATTGACTCAACAGCAACAGGTTTGATCTTTTTTTTTTTACTGAATTGCCAAAATAGATTTCTGAAATATGATTTTAATAAAGAAAGTTTTTTGCCAGAGACTATCAAATCTTAAATATTACTTTTATGTCTTCCTTTTGAAAGTAGATTTTAACTTAAAATTCAATAAATATTTAGTATCTGCTGTGCCATAAACAAGACAGACATGTTTCCTGCCTATTTGGCTATCTAACCAAAGAGAAAGATAATTAATAAACCAGTAACTACAACACAATGTCTACTGCCATGGCTGGAGAATTACAGGGTGAAAATGAGCACCAGGGCATAAGAAATAGAAGAGAAGCTGAAATATGTTGTGTCTTGGAAGCCAAAGGAACTGCAGTCTGTAAGGTCAGAAATGGAGGTCACCAATGCTAGCAAACGTTCAGATAAGGACTGAAAAGGTCATTGGTGAGAGCTCTCGAAGGATGGGGATGGGGAGTGAAAGCCAGTTTGCAGGGTGTTGAGGAGAGATGAAGAAATGGAGATAACAATAGACAACTCTCTCAAAAAGTTTGGCAATTAGAAGCAAGGAGTGGGGTGAGCTGGAGGTCTAGGTAGGGTTAACAGAGACTTGATTTGTTTTTGAGTGAGCAGAGTATGTTTAAACTGATGGAATGAGCCAAAGAGAGAAAGAAGTTGAAGGTAGCAATGAGAGAAGAGATAATCAATAGTATGAGGTCCAGGAGAATAAGGAGAGGATGGTGTCTAGAGTAAAGTGGGAGGATCAGTCTTAAAGAAAAGACAGCTCTTTCCTTGATCAAAAGAGAAGAGAGGAAAGAAAGATAGGTATACAGCTCAGTTTCTAGACTTGGAGGCAAGAAGTTTTTATCCAAAATTTTAGTTTTTTGGGTGCGGCAAGGGGAGAAGTAGGCAGCATGGTCATTTGCTAAGAAAGAAGAACGAGGTCAGAAGTTTGAGTGAGTGATGCAGAGTCTGTAATCGCCACTGTGGAGACTGGGAGAGAGATTTAACAAAAGAACCAAAGAGGAATTTATTGTAGCATCAATTGGAAAGGTTGATTATTTTTTCCCCACAGTGTCCAACATCTGAGTATGAAGGAGAGGAGTCTGTGGTTTGAAATTGGGAATATCTGAATGCATGAGTCCAGGACCTAATACCAAACCAAACCAAACCCATTGCCATCAAGTCGATTCCAACTCATAGCGACCCTATAGGATCCAGTAGGGTTCAGGATATGACCTCAGAGCGGGTGGCTGCCGAGTAGCGGAGGCAAAGGTGTTTGAGGATGAGGAGCATACATACAGTACTGAGAAGCTAGGATACTGGCTGGTCATCCACCTGAATACTGAAGTAACTTGGGATGATGGCAGATTTTGAGGCAGAAAGACTAAGCCAGGTGCTAACATCTTCTACAAACCAGAGGTAGGCACTAGGCAGCTAACTACTTAGTTGGAAATTAATTGACTTTAAGAATGCTAACTTTAGTACTTGTTCAGTTACATTTCTACGAAGGAATCTCTGGTGCATCTTTATTTCATCTTAGGACAGAGTGGTTTCCCAGCACTTTCTTCCCTGGGATCCCTTTCCCTGCCTTCTTTGTCACTGCACAGTGAATACTGTCTTTTTTCTGTGTAAATTTTAGATGACTGACAGAGGGGGGTACAAGATTCATGAGATCAGAAAATATATTTTCAAAAGTGAAAGTACTGTCCTCTATCTTTTTAATTCCCCTCCTAATCTCTGCTGTTGTTGTTAGATGCTGTTGAGTCAACTCCAATTCATGGTGACCTTATGTATAACATTGCTCAGTCCTGCTCCATCTTCATGATTGTTGTATGCTCAAGTCTATTGTTGTGGCTACTGTGTGTGGCTTTCAACCTAAGGGACTCATCTTCCAGCACTATACTGGATGATGTTCTGTTGTGATCTACAAGTTTTTCATTGGCTGATTTTCAAAAGTAGATCACCGGGCCTTTCTTTAGACTGTTTTAGTCTGGAAGCTCCACTGAAAACTGTCCACCATGGGTCACCCTGCTGGTATTTGAAATGCTTGGTGATATAGCTTCCATCATCATAGCAACATGCAAGCCACCACCATATGACAAACAAAACTTTCTTATGTTCTTTTGGATAGAGTAATCTATGTATCCGCAGACAAAGACATATCTCTGGTTCTTTCATAATCATGCATGTGTTCAAGTGTCAATTTTGTGTCATTCCCTTGAGCATGATAGGATTTCCTTGACTGGCTACTGCCAGATCTGCTCCCATACCCTGGGGGCTCCCACATATACCATTTTAAAAGAAGAGAGTAGAAAAATATGGTCAATCTGTTTGATAGAAGACTATCAAATCTTAAATAGCACTTTTATGTCTTCCTTTTGAAAATAGATTTTAACTTAAAATTCAACAAATATTTAGTATCTGCTGTACCATAAACAAGACAGATATGTTCCCTGCCTATTCTGCTATCTAACCAAAGAGAAAGATCATTAATAAACCAGTAACTACCACACAACATCAGTTGTGTACTACTGTATTATTAACTTCTTGTTTTCATCCCATCCATCTTGAATTGAAAGTGGCTTTCATTTGGATTAGGGAGGCTTGGTGGTACAGTGGTTAAGTGCTTGGTTGCTAACAGAAAGGTCAGCAGTTTGAACCCACCAGCTGCTCCGTGGGAGAAAGATGTGGCAGTCTGCTTCCATAAAGATCTATAGCACTGGAAATGCTGTAGGGCAGTTCCACTCTGTCCTACAGGGTCGATGAGTTGGAATTGACTTGATAGTAGTGGGTTTGGTTTTTCATTTGGATTGTACCAAAAAACCAAAAAACCTAATTCGCTGCCATTGCGTCAATTCTGACTCATAGCGACCGTCTACGACAGAGTAGAACTGCCCCATAGGGTTTCCAAGGAGCGGCTGATAGATTCAAACTGTCGACCCTTTGGTTAGCAGCCTGAGCTCTTAACCACTGTGCCACCAGGGCTCCAAAACAAACCTTGGCTCCACTGGGGATCGAACCCAGGATCTTCTGCATGTAAAGCAGACACGCTAACCAGTACACTATGGAACAATTTTAATTGCACCAATATCCTAGTGTTCTAATTTATTGAATTTGAGGGTCTCCTGAATTAGAAGAATTATGATACAACTTCAGATTTAAAAGAACAAAAAACCTGATCCTTACATGAAAGCATTTCCTTTAGTCTAAAAATTCCTTATGCTGCTTCTCCACAAACCACTCCGACAATTACAAGTCTACTTTGGGCAAACTTAAAAATGTTTAACCCATTTCATGCCATTTTTTTTTAAACCTTCATGTTCATTCCATAATGTTTTCTTTTTTAAAATTAGAATGTGAGTTGAGGTTCTAAATGCCTCACTTTAGTGCTGGGTCTGCAACAATGTGATGATTTCTATTTTCACCTTTTGCTTTCAGACACACATGGATTGCCAAGGACATACCCTTTCTGCATGCTCTGGCTGCATTTCCCTGTCTGGTGCTTTTCCTGGCAGGCTGGCTGTTGACGTGCTTGCTTTAGGGAAAGGCAAAGGAACCAGGTAATGGAGCACCTGGACATCACTTCTCCCTCTGCTCCTTCCTTGCCTCCCTCGAACACGCCATTCAAACATTAATTGAGCACCTACTGGACGCCAGGCCTGAGTGAGGCACTAAATGAGACACCAGACATTACAAAGATTAAAAAAAAAAAAGGTCCTGCCCCCAAGGTACTGTCCTGTGATCTTAAACCCATTGCCATCAAGTGGATTCCAACTCATAGTGACCCTCTAGGACAGAGAAGAGCCGCCCCGCAGGGTTTCTGTGACCTTAGGCGACCTAAGATCTCCTTGATTCAGGCGGTGATTATGTTATGAGAAAATACAAGGAAACTGGCCAGAAGATTTCTTGAGAATCCTGTTTTAATAACTATGATTTTAAAGATTTATTCTAACAGATAATCTCCTGCCAAGTGTTTACTCTGCCCTGGAAAATTTCTCTTTACCCTTTAACATGTTTATGGTCCTTTCCCTGCTACTGTCGATTGGTATGTGTTCAAAAAATATGAAAGCATTTAAATATTAAAACAAAATGAATGTTGTTATAGTTATGATATGGAACAACACTACACGTTCATTAAGAATGCTTACAAAATCTTTTAATAAATGTGGAAAAATATCCACACTATAATGTCAAGTGAAGAAATAAAGCAGAGAAGAGAGCCTGAAGCACTAGACAGTAAATCACCTGTTAACACCCAAATTTTAACAGTGGTTATCCTTGAATAATGAGATTATAAATGTTTAAATTTTTCTTCTTTCTTTTTATTTTTCAAAATAAAGAATACCGAGGCCACAGATAAAGTAAAGCATTACTGAAGAAGAAGAACGAAGTGGGAGTCCTCATACTACCTGATTTTAGAAACTATTATACTGCCACGGTAGTCAAAGATACAATGGATACACAGACCAACAGAACAGAATTGAGAATCCAGACATAAATTCATTCACCTATGCGCAGCTGATATTTGACAAAGGCCCAAAGTCCATTAATTGGGGGAAAAGACAGTCTCTTTAACAAATCGTGCTGGTATAACTGGATATCCATCTGCAAAAAAATGAAACAAGACCCATACCTCACACCATGCACAAAAACTAAACTCAAAATGGATCAAAGACCTAAATATAAAATCTAAAACAATAAAGATCATGGAAGAAAAAATAGGGGACAATGCTAGGAGCCCTAATACATGGCATAAACAGAATACAAACCATAAGTAACAATGCACAAACACCAGAAGAGAAACTAGACAACTGGGAGCCCCTAAAAATCGAACACTTACACTCATCAAAAGACTTCACCAAAAGAGTAAAAAGACAACCTACAGACTGGGAAAAAATTTTTGGCTATGACATATCCGATCAGGGTCTAATCTCTAAAATCTACAAGTTACTGCGAAACTTCAACCACAAAAAGACAAATAACCCAATTAAAAAATGGGCAAAGGATACGAACAGGCACTTCATCAAAGAAGACATTCAGGTGGCTACCAGATACATGAGGAAATGCTCACAATCATTAGCCATTAGAGAAACGCAAATCAGAACTACAATGAGATATCATCTCACCCCAATAAGGCTAGCATTAATCCAAAAAGCACAAAATAATACATGTTGGAGAGGCTATGGAAAAACTGGAACACTTATACACTGCTAGTAGGAATGTAAAATGGTACAACCACTTTGGAAATCGATTTGGCACTTCCTTAAAAAGCTAGAAACAGAAGTACCATACGATCCAGCAATCCCACTCCTTAGAATATATCCTAGAGAAATAAGAGCCATCACATGAATAGATATAAGCATACCCATGTTCATTATAGCACTGTTCACAATAGCAAAATGATGGCAACAACCCAGGTGCCCATCAATGGATAAACAAATTATGGTATATTCACACAATGGAATACTACCCAGCGAAAAAGAACAATAATGAATCCAGGAAACATCTCACAACATGGATGAATCTGGAAGGCATTATGCTGGGTGAAATTAGTCAATCGCAAAAGGACAAATATCATATCAGACCACTATTATAAGAACTCAAGAAAAGGTTTAAACACAGAAGACATTTTTTGATAGTTACGAGGGTGGGGAGGGAGGGAGAGGGGAATTCACTAACTAGATAGTAGACAAGAATTATCTTAGGTGAAAGGAAGAAAAACATACAATACAGGGGAAGTCAGCACCACTGGACTAAACCAAAAGCTAAGACGTTTCCTGAACACAACCAAACACTTCGAGGCATGCTGTATCTGGTGCAGAGGTCTAGGGACCATGGTTTCAGGGGACATCTACGTCAATCGGCATAACAAAGTTTATTAAGAAAATGTTCTGCATCTCACTTTGGCGAGTGGCGTCTGGGGTCTTAAAAGCTACTGAGCGGCCATCTAAGATGCATCAATTGGTCCCAACCCACCTGGAGCAAAGAAAAACAAACACCAAAGATACAAGGAAAATATTAGCCCAAGAGACAAAAGGGGCCACATAAACCAGAGACTCCTCAGCCTGAGACCAAAAGAACTAGATGGTGCCCGACTACCACCAATGACCGCCCTGACAGGGAACACAACAGAGAATCCCTGACGGAGCAGGAGAAAAGTGGGGTGCAGAACTCAAATTCTAGTAAGAAGACCAGATTTCATGGTCTGACTGAGACTGGAGGAACCCTAGAAGACATGCCCCCTGGACTCTCTGTTAACCCAGAACTGAAACCATTCTCAAAGCCAAAACTTCAGACAAAATAATAAGGACTATATGACAAAATAATACTTGTGAAGAATGTGCTTCTTAGTTCAAATAGATACACGAGACTAAATGGGTGGCTCCTGTCCAGAGGCAAGATGAGAAGGTAGAAACGGATAGGAGCTGGTTGAATGGAGATGGGAAATCTGGGGTGGAAAGGAGGAATGTGTGGTCACATTCTAGGGATAGCAACTAAGGTCACATAACAATGTGTGTATAAATTTTTTTATGAGAAACTAACCTGAACTGTAAACTTTCACCTAAAGCACAATGAAAAAACAAAAAGAATACCATATTTATGTTTGTTTCTATGATAAAAATGGAAAAAATTATTTCTAAATATGTAGAAGTGATTGTTTTTGCAGTGTTTTACAAGCGACAATTTCAGTACATATGCCAAAGCCAGATGTGTACAATTTTAAAATGTGCTTAGCCTTGAATTTTCCAAATCTGTTCATAACATTGATTTTTCTGGATTCTAAGCTCATGTAACTGGTCAAATTCTGATACCTTTCCTAGGGTTCACATCTTAAAATATTCACTTTAGAAAAATCTGAGGGCATTGAGAAGGGGAAAAGAAAGACCTATACAATTTCTTCATCTGTCAAAAATGCATAGTTTTATTTAGGGTCTGGAATTCATTAGGAAAGGTTAAGGTACAGGTCATCGAGAGGTTATTTCAGAAAAAGGCTCTGCGGAGAGTACAACTGTTGACGAGGGATGATTTTACCACTTCAAGCAGGTGCAATGACATGTTTGCTCAAGCGCAATTTGGGATATCGGATGACAAACTCAGGAAGGCCACAAATGCCAACTAGTACAATCAAAGTGCCTATAAGAGAAGGCACTCCCTCCATGTTACGGAAATGGGAAATCCATGAGAAATCACAAGAACCTGGTTAGTACTTGGTGCAACTAAAGCCCATCTGTCTCCTACACTGGAGGGAAGTAGAAAGAAAATGTGGAAATGCCAGTAGCTGAGGGAGCCTGGAACTCACTCTGGTCTCTGGGAGAGCTATGAGAAAAAGCACTTGACCTTCTCTGGCCGATCACCTGTAAGTCAGTATTTCCAACAGGTCATTCTGTAACTGGCCATTCAGATTTTTAGAGGCTAAAAAGGAGACCGCACTGTAAACCAGGCACTTAGGCTTCCAGTAGACTTGGAAAAGACTTTACATGCATCAGTTGCAGCCACCAAGAGGGGTTAAAGAGGAGGAAAAATTGTCAGTCAGCTCACTTGGCCCACGGAACTAACAATGACAGGTTTCTTACAGAGCCTTGCTCCTCAAAGTGTGGCTATCTGACCAGCAGTGTTGGCATCACCTGGGAGCTTGTTAGAAAGGCAGACTCAAGACCTACTAAAGAGGAATCTGCATTTTTAACAAGATTCCCCGGTGATCTGTATGTATGCTAAGGTTCCAGGAGCGCTCTATGACAGGTATGCAATATTCCAACCACATTTCAAGTACTTTTGAATTTTCCTGCTTCCTACCTGTTTTCAAACATATTGAAAATAAGGTTTTTTACTGTGGCAAAAAGACTCATCCTCCAGCTAAAATCTCTGTGTGTGTGCTCACGCATGCATGCTTTCATGATCTTCCCCGGCAGAAGGAACCCTGGTGGCACAATGTTAAAACGGTTGGCTGCTAACCAAAAGTTTGGCTGTTCGAACCAACTAGCAGTTCTGCGGAAGAAAGATGTGGCAGTCTGCTTCCCTAAAGATTACAGTCTTGGAAACCCTATGGGGCAGTTCTACTCTGTCCTATAGGGTCGCTATGAGTTGGAATCGACTCAATTGCAATGGGTTTGGGTTTTGTTTGGTTTAAGACACCCAGAAACAACTTGATATTTACAACTTCGTTTTAAAACCTAGCTTACAAATGCAAGCATTTTCAGCTGTCCCAATTTTCTAAATTCCTTATAGCTTCTTGTAACTCTAAGCAAATTTTATTTTTGAAAGAGATACTACTTATCACAGACTTCTAAAATTTTTGCTCCTTATTTTTTATATTTTCTGATAAAAATATGTTTTCTTCTATACTTATTTTCTTGAGGTCATTAGAAGGAATTCCAACGTATTTTTCAACAGGGCTCGTCATTGTTGCCATGGGGGATGGTGGGGTGGTTGAAATTATGCTGGTAATATGCTCAATGTCTAAGAATCCACCTATAAGCCTGTGACCTACCTGAGCACGCAGAGGGAATTCAGGTAGCATCAGCCCCACCATCCCAGGAAGAGGTATTCTTGCCTTGAGAAAGTTTCTCTTCATAAATAAGTGACTAGATTCCAGTCCACTGATTAACTCAGTTATTACATCAGAGACTTAACAGTGTCTGACAAACATGCACATCAATTTACCCTTGGCCTTGGAGGGAAAAAGGTTGAAGTACGTTGAGGGAAAACTTACAGATAAATTCAAAGTAACAATTAAATTGTCAGTATTATTTTTATTACTGTAAAAAAGAATGTAAGCATCCTATAAACATTTGGATTAAGCCAAAGAAAGAGACAGAAGGTATCTAAGGCTGGATCTATGTAGGGTCAATCTTACCTGATTGTCGAATCCGTTGAAGAGTTTGCTGGACCAGAACCTCCGATCTTGGGACAATGATGATGAAGTCCACTTTGCTGAAGTGGCCGAGGTCCAGGCTCTGGCTGCCGCTGTCTGCGATAGCGCACACCTGAGATAAGAGTTTTCTGGCAACTGTAAGCTGTGGTTGATAAATTTGGAAGGTTTCATTATCTAAACCTAAAATAAAAAAGTCATAAGAAGAAGATTAATTTACTTCAATCCATATGGGGACACACACACACACACGGTAGTGTAATACCCTGTCACTAAGACTTCCCACTTTCTATTCTCACTCTCTAGTGAGTTTTAATAGGTTTGCTTATTTTCCCTGAAACTTGGCTAAATGGATGTGCTCAGGAGTGGATGTGGCAATTTTACAAAATGTATTATTTCAAAACTGATTGTCTCACAGATCACTAATTCAACTCCCTAGCCCCCTACCCAGAAATGGAGGAGACAGACTATGTTCTGGTAGTTGGAGCCAGGGTTCATCTCTGGAAAGGGGAAGAAAGAGTTTCCAGTTTCCTTTAGGAATATCAGCAGAGATCAGGTGCCTAAGCCCAGATCCGGTTCAGGGAAGGAGGTGATGCCATAACTAAAATAATGCTGAGTTCTTCTGAGCTTTTTGGATGGCACCACAGTAAACATTTCCTCACCAGCAAGGCAGTTGCAACATGGCCTGAAATTCCCCTCACTGTGACGCACAACATGGGTCAGGGAGACACCGGCTCACCCACTCTACCCAACTTTGCCAGTGCTTACGACCTGGCAGGTCTAGGTGGTTCTGGTCAACTCCAGTGCTGATGCCTGTGCTATCTGAACAGACCTGACCCATGACACAGCCATTTGGCCACTCCACAGGTGACACGTTAGGAAAACATTGCCCAGATACTCTAAGCATGTCAATAGCTTTTTATGACAAATTACAACCAATCAATCTCTTATACATGAGTATGCATGAATACACACACATTCTCTCTCTCTGAAAGAGACCAGCCTAATTGGCTAAACAGCTGCGTTGGCAACACCCAAGACTTGTTTAAAGGGCCTTTTTTTATCAGGAACACATGAGGCAGTTTGAAGTGCATAGCAAGGGACAAATAAACCTGTTCTAGTTAGTGTTTTCTAAAATCAAACTGCAACGCAGCCAAGGCAAAGAGAGTAGTCACAATAGCCCAGCTTGAGGTGCTCTCCCTACTAGCTAAGAGAACTCACTGGAACAGGTTAAAGCTGCGTAGCAGTTCAGGTCAGATTAGCTCTTGACCCACAGTGACTGCCAGTCAAAGTAAGTCCTGTCTTCTGATAGTTCGGCTGCCAATGCCTTTATTTCCTGGGTTGTGGACTAACACAAATGAGGATATAATTTGCAATTCATAGAATTTAATTTACTTAATCAATTTTGAAGATTTAGGAAACATAAAAAATATCCTTATGCAGTGTTTCTTAAATTGGAAATCAATGATATGTGCTTGGGAATCTGTAAGTACTCTGAGAATTTTTAAATTCTAATAATTATTAAAACAACTAACATATACACATTTTAGATCATCTGGAGGATAGCGTTATTATCAAATACTCTCCAGAAGTTGAAAAAATTTATTTCTTGTAATATTTGCTTTTGTTTTTATGATTGAGCTGATGCCAAGCCACGGCCTTTTCTGGCCTGAGGTAGTCCTAATATATAAATGATGCATTCCTGTCAGGTGAAGGCCAACTGGCTGTCAGCAGCAACTTACATGGATCTGTTTCCTATCAATCCTTTCTCCTGTTCTTTTCTCATTCTCTCCTATGCTGTCTCTATTAATTAGTGAATTGAGGAAGGAATCTGAACTCAAAGTAAGCCAGTCTAATGATCAGACTCCTCGCCCCTGTCCCACTGCCCTCCCCTCCCCCACCCGTGTGCCCCTAAAACTTGTTGTGGGGCAGCTGATGTGCTGGACTGCTGCTCTCTCTGCCAGGAAGGCCTAGCCACCCCCTGAGATATATGTATGCTTTACAAGTCAGAGCACAAGTGAAAGGAGAGGGAGCCAGGAACCCGGCACGGCTTGTAGTCTAGGCTCCTTCAAGCAGTTCTTGAGGCCCTCAACCATCACTCTGGACAGAGCTGGTGAAACTAAGGAAAGTACACTGAGGACCCCAGACTCTTCTAAGAAAAAAAAAGAGAGAGAGATTGCTTAAGATAAAATCTTTGACTTTGTTTTCAATTCTACACGACATTTATTAAGAACAAAGCCTTTGATGTAGGCCGTGTGATAAGGTATTTCTTACTGGGCTAGGCTTATCATACAGATAATGAGGAAAAGCCTGTCATGGTCTGTAACTTGGAGGTGAGTTCTCAAAACCCTCAGAATGACTTAGCTTCCATGTCTCTCCCAGGACTGCTTTCCCCCTCTTGGTTTGAGGCAACGTTACCCAGATTTTGCGTGGGAATCATAGCAGCAGCCTCTTGAGGGGACACACATTCATTAAGGTCTCCATTGAAAGGGGTAACCACACTGTCTCCCCTTCTTTGTTGCATTTTTTCTAGCAGCTTGTCCAGGTCATCGCCTGTTTTAAAATAAAGCAGAGATAAGAAGATTACAAGGAATGATATGGTTGTATCATTTATATCAGCCTCAAAGCAGGGCAATACAACTGGGTTCTCATTAGGATTTGGGGGTCAGCCACCTTTTCACGGCCATTTCTACAGTGGTTTCTTTACAGCTAGAACTACCCTCGTTTGTATCATGTTTACAATTTATATGCTTCCCCTGCTCTATCTCTCTTGACCTTCACAGTATTTAAAGCAGACAGGACAGGATTACAATGTCTTCACTGGACATTCTGGAACACTGCGGCTGGGGAGACACAGACTCGCCCATGGTCACGCAAGAAATCAGTAACTAAGCTGAGGCTTCTGACCCTACTGGGGGTCCCCCTTCCTGGGGACCACGCTGCTGCCTTATTTGGTGTTAGTAAGAAAATACTTAGGATAAACCGTTCCAGATGAAAGTAAATTGGCTGGCAAGCTTAAGCCCCACACGCATCTCCTTGACGGGCTAAGATTTAAATTCAGAAAATCACGTAGCTAGAGGCTGGCAGTGTTGCTGCATCTCACAACCACTCACCTAATGACGTGTTTTTGAAATGCGATGCCAGGAAACTGACCTTTCCTGTGATGAGCTCATAACTAATTTCTTTTAAAAACTCACTTGTGGTGAGCATGCTCTCTGCCAGAGCTCTGGACTGATGCTGACCTGGAGAACGGAGGGAGAAGAGATGATCGCCAACAGAAGGGAAAAGCTAAATGCACAAATGTTCACTAGGACATTATTTGTAATAGCAAAAACTGGAAACAACTGAAGTATTTAATTATAGGGACGTGGCAAAGAAAACTACGGTACACCAAAAGATGGACAATTATACAGCATATGAAATTATAGTTTTAAGGCTATGTTCAGAAACACAGAAAATGTGTATAATATTTAAGGTCAAGTGGTCAAGGGAAAATGATATACCTTGTTTGTCACTGTGAAAATATATGCATGCATGTAGATAAACTAGGGAGGACTATGGAAAAAACTAAAAAAATTTGTGTTTGCAAGTTTATAATAGATATTTGTCTTAAAAATATAAACTCATGTTGTTAAGTATTTTTCACAAATTAAAAGGAAAGAAAAAGTAATGTGCCACACTTTCTGATGATGCTTTCTGGAAGACATATGTGGCAGGGACAGATGGCAGGCAGGTTCCCCCAAAGTGGGAGGCTTTGCCACTCTGGTAGTAAGAGGCGAGAGTCATTCACTACAGATGGGAGAGAAGCACGATTTAGTCCATATGGCTCCCCAGGATGAAGCCTGTACCTGCCTGGTAGAAAATCAGTATTGAAAAAGAAAGAAAGAAGAGACAAACACATTTTATAAACTTTTCTAAACTTTTTCTTTAGAGTCAAAGTTATATCATTAAATATCCTCTTCAGTGAGGAGCTGAATACATGAGCTAAGTTTTTGGCAAATCTGATTGATGGGGCTTAAGCCACCTGCAGCACTGGTTTTATCACATGCTAGAGTGGTAACATTTCCAAAACATTGTAAGGACAGAAGATACATGAGACAAGCGTATCTGTTACTAGGGTGAGCTTTGGAATGATGCTCCCCCAACCAGCTGACAGGGACACCAGCCAAACTAAGGGCTACAAATACCTGATCTGAGGCGGAAAGGAAAAGTTAAAATTAGGAGGAAGAATCCAAGTTGAAGCAGTTACCCAGAGATTACATAGATGCCTGAAATACATAGGCACCTAATGAATATTTTTCAAATGGACAGATGGTTGAATGAATGGATTAAAAAAAAAATTACTCACCTAACACAACCACACAAAATTCATTTCCTCTCATTTTTGATGCACAAATTGCCACAACATAATCTGGTAGCCTTTGGTAGTGTCTCATTTCACTGAGAGTCCTCAATGTCTCTGAAATGCCCTCTGCCAAAGAGTTCTGGGTCACAATCACATGTACCAAGTCTTGAGATACACTGGCGATTAATCTAGCAAGCCAGGGGAGTTGTCCTGGAGACACGGGTATACACTGGGCACCCATTTGCAGGGCTCGCTCTCTCAGAGTAAATTCCTGCATAGCTTTCAGCATAATTTGCTCAAATTCTTCCCTGAGAGGTATCTGATCAGGACCTAAATTGAAGAGAATCACAGCTAGAATAAAAAAATTACAGCTAGAAGAAGTGACACACACACACACACACACACACACACACACTAGTGTGTGGTCCTTCTAAGCCTATTATGCTCCACCTGCCAGATAAGCTCTCTTGTTCTTGTAGTGGTCTCAAGTCTAGAGCCCCTACTAGCCCATTTCCACTGTGAAATTACCTTCTCTCTTCTCTCTTGCCCTCAATTTAAAACAACACAAAGCAGGCCTGTTCTCCTACTCTTGGTACTTTTAAAGGAGATGGCTGGCACAAATTGTAAACACACTTGTCTGCTAACCGGAAGGTTAGAGGTTTCAGTCCACCCACAGGCATCTCAGAAGAAAGGACAATTACCCAGCATTTGAAATGACAATTCATCACCTGGTAATCTACTTCTGAAAAATCAGCCATTGAAAACTCTACAGAGCACAGTTCTTCTCTGACACACATGAGGTTGCCATGTGTCGGAACTGACTTAAAGGCAACTTTTTTTTTTTTTTTTTTAACAAAGGGATAGTATCAATTCCATTGTATACTTTGAGAGATGGTCATTGTAGGTGGCATATTTCTAGGTCTATTAAACTTGGCATTATGGAAATGGTCAGTGACTAATGAAATAAGAAGCCAAAACCGATTAATTTTAGCTTTCATTCATTTCTCATTTTATTCATAGGTACTTTGAAAAACATTTCAGTATATTGCTGCTATACCTAATTTTGAGAATAGCACCCAAAGGAAAACTAAGCTTAATTATTTTTCACTCCCAATTTATTTTTTAGGCAGCCTCACACCTTTCCCTGATAGAGAATGCTCTCATCATCTAGTTATTTGCCAGCGTTCTGGGCTGTTAAATATGGCATTTGACCCTCTTTCCAGGTCATGATTATCACTAAGCTTATACTGGTGATCTGTGGCCCCTGGAATTAAGGGAACTTTGTTTCTCTTATTCTCTTTAGAATCTCAACCAGTGCTTAGAATAAAATAAGTAAGTCAATGTTTGGCATCCAAGTCACACAAATGAATTAAGATTCCTAAACTTAGTTTAAATTGAAACCAGTGAGACTATGTTCACTCCCTCTATTCAGAATAATTTCTTTTGCTGTGTGAACCTGAGATTCAAAACTTTAGTCTGCTGTAAACAGATACAGGCTCTTCAGTGTCTGTGACCTGAGATCAAGCAACAGCCTCATAGCTCAGGGCTAAAAGCTCCTTACACTAGAACACAGGGATAAGGGCCTGGACTTCTGTACGGGAAGGAGTGCCTTGAGTGCCTCCTCTAACAGTGATCTACATGGCCTCCCTTGACCCTGCCTCCGGGAAAATAAGAAAATGAGGGACTTTGTAATATTTTTTAGGATAAGAAAAATTAAATAAAATATTATAATTTTCAAAACAGATCATTTTAATTAGATAAAACAGTTTTTCCAGGATTTACTGGGGGCCAGGAAGAGGCAGGAGAGTGGAATCCTCACAGGCAACTTTTTTCTCTTGTATACATGGAAACAGGGCAAGAAATCTGCGATGCTTACATTTTATGTTTCTAATGTCCTGCCCAATCATTTGCTAGGGTAGAGGGATGCCTTCTCATCACCTTGGAACCACCAGGCCCTCTGATCCTCATTTAGCTTCATCAAATTAGCATCGTGGTTAGTGGTTACCGGGTGCATACTTATCAGTAGTAAGCTCCAAGTGGATTGGTCTGTACCTTCTGTATCAGATGAAGGGAGAGTGGTCGTCCCAGAGCATGACAGCTCTAAAGCATGTGGCCCTGACTGTTCCCAATTCCCTACTACCTCTCAGAGACAACCTGAAGGCTCAGAGGGCTGGTCAGTAGGTGTGTCCCTAAGACCCACTCCAAACCACTATTAACATGTTCTACTTGGCAGCATAATTAACTCCAAATGTAAAGGCATTCTGGGACAATAAAACTACTGAACATGGTCGCAATACTCTCTGTCGTCTTAAAACTCACTTTTGTAGAGTTTGACCGATTTACTGTCAGGAATCAAGAAATGGGGAAAAATGAATCAACGTTTAAATAAGGTAAGAGACTTCTTAAGAGCAAAATGCCTTGCTTTTCAATCGCCTCCCATCATTTCTTCATCTCAGACTTTTCAGCTAAATTGCAGGAACTTTATCTTCACTTTTCACAAGCTTGATAATAGTAATTTTCTTTCCTTCAAGTACTAATCTCTAGTAACTCAGTTCAGCCCAGGCATCAGCTTTGATGGCTTTTCAGATACAGCTACCTTAATAGAAAAAGACAAAGTTCCAACATACTTAGAGCCCTCCAAGAATCTCTGGATTTGCTGATTTCATTATCTGCTTCAAAAGATTTTCAGATTGTGAAATAACAGATATTTTTTAAAGTGGAAAGGCCAGTTCCTCCTGGAGAATCTTGCTCTTCTCTATTATCTCTAGGTAACTAAGCCATCAAAGTATTACACCACTTCCCGTTGAGTTGATTCCTCTCATGGCCACCCCATATGTGTCAAAGTAGAACTGAGCTCCATAGGGTTTTCAATGGCTGATTTTTTGGAATTAGATTGCCAGGCCTTTCTTCCAAAGTGCCTCTGGCTGGAATTGAATTGCCAACCTTTTGTTTAGCAGCTGAGCGCATTAACTCTTTATACCACCCAGGGACTTCATCAAAGTATTAGACATGTCCTTTTAGAAGTTTGGATTTATTTTTTTTAATGTTTATAATCTACAGTATATGTGAAAATATTCCTGCTGCCTTCTTCAAAGCCTCTGCAACAAAAAATACATTTCAGAGACTCCAGAAAAGTTAGTTGTTGAGAGGCGGAGAAATTCCAGAATACAAAGTCTAGATTTAAAAAATAAAAATAGCTATTGAGATTGCACACAAAGACACCTAATTAACTGACTGGAAGTAAAACTTAGAAGAGAATTTATTCTGCAGGGTACAGAAGAGCCTTGTATAAATGAATAGAGATTTTTGTGTTTTTTAAGATAAAAGCAGCTAATAATTTAAAAGAAGACATTTTGTTTTGTCCATTTGGTTCATTTCATTAGCTTAGACTTTGATTTTTATAATTGTTATGAAGATTGAAAAAAAATGTTATACTGAGTGGCTTGGTTTGCTATAATATCATCACTTAGAAGAATACTGATTCTGGGTACATCTAGAAGCTGATTTTTTATCTTAGAACACAGCCCACAGTCCAATGTCAGTACATAGCAATTAAAATTATGACACCAAATGAGCTGCAGACCCAGGTGATTTTTATAATTTTATTCCCTATCAGTAAGCATGATCAGTAAGTCCTAGATTTACCATGAAAGTGGCTCATGGGTAATCTGAAGCCTTACAAGTTTCAAAAGCACATCAAAGCAGGCCTTCAGGCTCTCAGGCACTAAATGTTACAGCCAAGGTTGCTAACTGATGCTCCAAAGACTGAATCTGGCCTGTTGAAGCTTTGGCTAGTCCAGTGTTTTTTTACTTCTTAATATTAAAGTATTTTTCTAACATCAAAACAATTCACGAGAGTGCATATGAAATTTTTATGTGTAATTTTATATCTTGAACGTTTTTCTAAGTAAATTAGTGGCCTGAAGTCCTGGAGTGAGTTTGTAATTAGGCTGCATATCAGATGGCCTACTGAAGTTTGCAAAATAAAGGACATTTCAATGTAAATGCTGCTGAACACTACAGTATTGTCAGGGCACCTGCATACACCCACCGTGGGGCTCAGGATGATATATCAAATAGAATAAATACAGGGTTCATGACCTATATACCCCCTTACCCTAAAGCTAGAGAACCTTTTAGAGAGGTCCACAGTGACCACCTCAGTGAAGGAGAACATGATGGGACTATGTAAAAGGGGTATAGCTAGAGAAGGAAAAAAACACATAAATAAAAAGGATGTAGGGACAGTGGATAAAATAAAAAAGGCTAAGTGGAAAACTGGAAAATCACTGCCTAAGGCAATGCTATCTTTGCATTCCAGACGGTAGTTGCATCTTTAAAGGTTACTTGGCACAGCCCTTTTAAGGTTCTGCCTGCACTGAATGCTCTGGAGAGCTTAGGAACACCGTGAGACTGGACACTAGATGGAGCAATTCATCTCTTCTAGGTCCGAAGACGCAACCAGAGGAGCAAAGGAGGCTGGATCTGAGAGAAATGGGGAGAAAGCGAGATAGGCAGGTGGCTGAAATAGAGAAGAGGAAGAAAGGAAAGAAGAGGAGTGAAGAGGAAAAGGGAAAAATCATAGAGAATGGAGCTGAAGGAGAGGAATGGCAGACGATAAAGAAGGACAGTAAGAGACAGAGACAAGTGGATGAATGTGAGAAAGTAGGAGAAGAACGAAAAAAGTATGTTACAAGGAAGAATGGAAACAGTCACCATCAAATGGTTATCAAAACCAGCTTACCTAGACGCACAAGATACTGGATAGTCAGAAGAATCATGTTTTCCACGCTCAGGAGCTGGCCGCCAGTCAATCCTAATTGTTCCAAATCTTTGTTTTCTACCTGTGGAATCTTGTAGCAATTCACCAGCAGAGGACTCACAACAATGTCACCAACATTTCCATAGAAATAGGGTAAAGTGCCATAGCCTGTCCCAATAGAAGAAGATTGAGAAATAAGTCAAAAAAGTTCAACATTTTTTTTTTGCGGTCCAACCAGGTACATTTGCTCAAATAGAATACAAAGATGTTTACAAAGTTCCCTGCTCTCTGAGATGGTTACCAAACAAATTGCTCAAATATATCAATCCTAGGGAATTCACTTGCTGCTTGAAATTCTTATACTTATCTTAAACTAGATGAACAGGAAGCAAAATACTCAAATTATATTATCTGTTTCCCACAGAAAGGCCATGTTAATACTATATCTCTGCCATAGAGGACTGATGAGAGTTTGCAAAGTATCTCTGTATTCCTTGTAAAACTGCAATTATAAAATATTTTCCCATAAATTCCAGATTAGGTTTCTTTACAGATAAGAAATTTTCTCTGTAGAAGAAGTCAGAAGACAAACTAACATGTTTTACTTCCTGGGGTTTTCTTAAAAGAAAATGTAAGCTAAATTCACTGATCAACATTAATAGTGTACCAGTTGAAGGTGCTTGATAGTTCCTACTCTTTCTGCCTATCTTAGATACTTTTGTTATTTTTCCCCAATATTGTGAGTAAACGGCCTCAAATTATCTTGGAAGTAGGATAAATATGTGTTGAAATGTACCCCATTTTGGTGGTACTGTAGGGAGGACAATCTCTCTGTGAGACTCCCTAAAAGGTAGAAACCAAAAGGTCCCCATGTTCTACATATCTTTCCAAGGCTTAGTTGCACAACATAAATGCTCAATTAGAACTTCCTAAGCCATATAGGATTTAAACAACTGGGATCCTCCAGTGCACACAGGCCCAGGATCAGTAGATAGGGCAACCAGATAAAGGACAGGACTTGAAGCAAAACTAGCCATATCAGTAGGCTCAGGCCAACCGTAAGAAGCAGATAACACCTCACTTAGACATACCCTAAAGATCTGGTGGTGCTTAAACGCCATACCTGTTTTGTCCTGAAGGTAAAGCAGGCAGTCTCCTTCTAGCTAGGCTGGCCCCAAGACTGAGGGGACTCTTGAGGTGGGTATGAAAGGTGCTAATTTAGTCCTCAAATCTAGGTACCCCTGAATTTTTATACCTTCACTTATACACAGCCTAGAAGGACCCAGACTCCTTAAAGATACTGATTCACAGATGTTCCCCATGGTTCAGACCTGCAACTCTGGGGCCTCCTGGTTCTCCTGTGTGCAGCTTGTTAGCTGGCTTAGCTTCTTTTCTCTGTGGTTTGGCCCTTCTGCCTGGAATGTCCCCTTCCCTACCATTTCCATTCTTACCAACCCTTCAAGACCCAGCTTAAACCTCTCATCTCTGAGAAAAGTTTTCTCAGGCCCCTCCAGGAAGAGGTAAAATCTCTCTCCTCTGCGCCCTTGAAGTTCTTGGGTACAAACCTCCAGGACCTCATCTATCACAGTGTGCTATAATTGTTATTTACATGTCAGACTCCCCCACTACACAGTTCTCCTTGAGGGTAAATAAATTTTGCCTTATTCTCAACTTCTAGTCATATGTTTCATATAACATGAAACAGCTGACCAATAAAGCTGAAAGAACCAATACAGAGATAAACGAATACATTTATGAATACATGAATAAACACACAAACAATTAAAGGAAGGAAAACGGCCTAGATTCCAGCTGACACAGGCAACTTGGAATTCCTTTACCTTACCTATCAGAATTACTGGTCTAATTCCTGAGTTACTCAGCAGATTTTCAGGAACGATTACAGTTTCCCCTGCAGGAATGGGCCGAGGTTGTAAAATTCCAGTTAATGGGGTCTGTGGACCTGGGGCAGATAAAAGGGGCTCTGGAAAAAAAAAGTTGTTTGACAAGGATTATAAGGGAAAGCTAAATGAAGTACAACTGAAAGCAACAGTTTTAATACTTTCAATAAAGTAAGTTTCAGAAGTCTAATGGTTTGTGTGTGTGTATGTGTGTTTTGTCCGTTAAAGTAATTCATGTTTATCAGATAAAATTCGATGTGAGAAAAAACAAAAGGAAGAAAAAATCAACCACGATCGCACCAGCTAGAGATAACTACTATTTAGCATTTTGGTAGTTTTCTTTCCAGTTGGTTTTCCACATGTAATCTTTAGGATTCTGTTTTATATTTTGTTTTCCTCCCAGATTATCAAAGGCATATCTGCTCATTGTAGAAAATTAGAAAAGTGTGAAGAAGGATAAACTCATCATTAATCAGTACTATCTAAAGGCAACTGCAGGTAACATACTGGCACAATTCTTTGTGTATATGGGATCTGTGCAGTCTTTAAAACTATTTATTTAAACAAACTTAAATTTTTAAAGAACCCCATTTATATATTATCGTATTTGCGTATTATCAAAAAGAACCAGTTGGTTTTTCAGGTTTCTAGTCACAGGCTGAACCATCTAGGCTGGAAATAATAAGCATGGGTCACATAGTGAACCAGATCACAGGACGGCAAATCTAACACCACTACCAGCAAAACAAGTCCATTTGTGCCCTATGATGGTGGGTTGGTAGCATCACATATGTGACACCATGGCTTATTGATATTACGGGAGAAAACTACACCAAATGAATTAAGATCACATGTAGTTGTAGGGAAGGCAGATGTGAGGGCATGAAAATATCACCTGCTATTAGTATCCTTACATAATATTGGACACAATGTTTAGTTAAGGAAATTTATCTTCAAGGGTTCAGGGAAAGAACGAGAGTAGAAGATATCTCTGCAAACTAAAAAAAAAATTTAAAACTAGTCTTCTAATAAAAATCTTACCATTTCTTGCAAGAGGTCGAACTGTAGGAACAGGTACAACTAAACCAGGTTGGGGGACAGGTGACCCGGTATACCATCCCCGGTGTCGTTTCTTTGGTGGCCCAGAAATGAACATGGTAGCTGAAGACAAAAAGAAAGATGGGCCATGTTCTCAGCAATGTGGAAAAAGTAAAGAATGTCAGAGTAACATAAGGCACTATTTGACAGTTTTACTCAGATTATTTCATTTTTATTCTATCAACAACCATGTGACCTTATAATACAACTATGATTGTCATACTCATTTTGAGATGGAGGAAGGAAGGCTCAGATTTGCCCAGAGTCACACAACAGAAAGGAATGTCGAACCCTGTACTTTGGTCAGCAAATCCCATGGTTTTTCAAGACACTTCCCTTATACATTTGTTTCAACAGTATTTCCCAGATAGGCTCATCCACGTAGAATCACTAAGATATTTAATCATTACTGTTTACACCAACTGTAAATGTTCAAAATATCGTTTGACAAGCTAAGAAAAACACTGGAAGTGTGCTGTCAGATAATTCTTGTTCCAAAATCTGTAGCATTTCTACCATAATTCAGTGCATTACTTCAAGATTCTAAGACGGGTTTTTTACCTGGGTCTCCTGATGCATAGCTCGGTCTTGGTGACAAAGAGTAAGTCAGTGGGCGGGCTGGAGTGGAGCCGGATGCACTGCTCTTCCCTCCATGGCTACTGTTTCCATTAGCAGCATCTGCAGCACACAAGCAGAGAAGCCACTCAGAAGAGAGCCTGGGTAGGACATTGCATTCTGTGATGCTGCCACCACATGATAAGCCTCACACTCTAGGATTCAAAGGAACATCACTGACAGGACTCAGCCAATTTAAATAAAACTAACTACAACCATCAGAGTAGTACCTTCACTGAAAATTAAAAGTCACCTAAAAATAATTCTTTAGGACCTCAAGAGATCTTAGAAAAGTCATTTTCAGTGAAGTGTTTGGAGATGGTGGGTAGAAGGAAGGGAAAACATTTTTTTTTTTTTAAACTCTATCATGGGAAATTTTCAAATATACAAAAGTACAGAGAATAGTATAATAAACTACATACCTACCACCCAGCTTCAACATTTATAAACACATGGCCAACTTCATCCATACCGCTGGCTTCCCTCCTGCCTCCACATACATACGTACATGCTCTGGATTATTTTGAAGCAAACCCATTTATCATATTATTTCATTCATAAATATATCAGTATGTATTTATAAAAGAAAAGGACTATTTGAAAAACCATAACTCTAATATCATTATTATACTTAAAATTAACAGTACCAAGACCAACCAAACCCATTGCTGTAGAGTCGATTCAGACTTAGACAGCGACCCTACAGGACAGAGTAGAACTACCCCATAGGGTTTCTAAGGATGTAATCTTTACAGAAGCAGACTGCCACATCTTTCTCCAGCAGAGCAGCTGGTGGGTTTGAACTGCTGACCTTTCAGTTAGCAGCCTAGTGCTTTAACCACTGTGCCACCAGGGCTCCTAAAATTAACAATAATGACTAACAATTTCTTAATATCATCAAATATCCCATTGGTATTCAAATTTATTCCAATTATCTCAGAAGTAATTTTTTTACAGTTGGCTTGTTCAAGTCAAGACTCAGAAAAGATCCACACATTGAATTTAGTTGATATGTTCTGTAAGCCTCTTTTAATATACAGGATCCCTCCTTTTTTTATCTTTCTTACAATTAATTTGTTGAAGACTTGACAGAATTTCCCATTTTCTGGATTTTGTTGATAGGATACCCATGATGTCACTGACTATTCCTTTGCCCCCTGTATTTCCTATAAACTGGTAGTAGATACAGAGGTGATCAGATTCAGGTTCAATTTTTTTTGGCAAGAGTATCTCATAAGTGGAGTTGTATTATTTCCATCACGAGGCATATAATGGCTGGTTTTCTCTCTTTTTGTGATATTAAGATTAATCAGTGGGTTCAAGGGTTGACAGCCTTGCACTATAACGTTGTCCAACAGCCTTTCATCAGATGGTTTTAAAAGCCAAGATGATTACTGCCAAAATTCACTATTTCATTATTTTTCAAAATGCTATAAAAATTTGGATTCAGCTTGTTCAGGTCTGTAATCTAAGCTAGGAGGGTGAAGCTGTAAGCATTTGGATCAGCGTAAGAATAAAAGTGGGCTGCGTAAATTCCAATGCCGAACTGCTGGAAAGTCTCCAAAAATGTTAGGCTCTTTTTCTCCTCATTCTTCTTCTACCTCTCTGACCATTTCGTCTCCTTAAACACTGGACTTTTCTAGAATTTATCCTCAGTTCACAGCTTGTCTCACCCTACGTCTCTCCCTGAGTGATGTTATTTACCCTAATGATTTTAATGACATGTTGGTGGCTTCAATCTAAACCACCAGTACTGACTTCCCCCCGTGATAAATCAAACGACTGTTGAACGGCTCCACTTGTATGTCTCACGGGTATCTCAAACTCAGCATGTCCAAACCTAACTCACAATCTCCTCCTTCTGTATTCCGTCTCATGTAATGGCACCACCGTTAGCACAGAAAGGTGGATGTCACCTAGACCCCTTCTTCTCTTTTATGCTCACATTAACTCAGTCAAGTCGTGCTTTTACTTACTGGTAGTAATCCCAACTGTCACCTCCTCTCTAACCCTACTGTCACCCTGGCCAAGGACTTTATTATTTCTCACCTAGACCACTGAAATGGTCTCCAACTAATTTTCCTGCCTCTTGTCATCTTCTTACAGATTGTTGCCAAAAGGATCTAGCTCAAGTTCAAATCAGACCACATCACTCCCCTGTGCCATCAGTTACAGAGTGAAATCCTCACTTCTTAGCATGACCTCTCATGACCCTTCCCTTGCCCAACACGGTCTAACAAGTCCAAACTGCTGGAAATACCTCCCACATCATGTTGCTTCTTTCCTTTAAATCTTTGCTCCTGCCGCTCCTTGTATCTGAAATGCCTTTCACCTACTCACTGATACTGTTAACACCTCATCATCATCTAAAACCAAGCTCCTCCAAGAACTCATTCTCGATTCCTCCCTACAATGTTGGGCTGAAATTCCCTTCTCTGTGCTCCACTAGCATATTGTATCTAGCACAATACCTCAAAAATATCTTGTTATAGGCATGTTATGGATTGAATTGTGCCCCTCAAAAAGATATGTTGAAGTCTTAACCCCCAGTACCTATGAATGTGAACTTATTTAGAAATAGGGTCTCTGTAGATGTAATTAGTTAACATGAGGTCATGCTGGAGTAGGGGGAACCCTGATCCAATATCACTGGCATCCTTATAAAAAGAGGAGAAAAGACACAGACACACAAGAAAAACAACCATGTGAAGACAGAGGCAAAGACTAGAATTATGCTGCTACAAGCCAAGGAATGCCTGGGACCACCAGAAGCTAGGAGCGGAAAGGAAGGGTTCCTCTCCTAGAACCATCAGAGACAGCATGGCCCTGCCGACAACTTGATTTCTTATTTCTAGCCTCCATAACTGCAAGAGAGTAAATTTTTGTTGTTTTAGCCACCCACTTTGTGGTACTTTGTTATGGAATCCAAAGAAATTAGTACAAGGTCAGTCTCCCCCACTAGATCACAATTACCTTAGAGGTTAGGAGATTGAGTCTTATTTATCTTTACATCCCAGCTTCCACTCATAGCAGGTGCTCAATAAATAGTTGTTGAATGGAATCAAACTGCTCTGTCTCCTCTGTGTGTCAAATATCATTCCCTGACTTTTCTGGTTGGAATACAGAGGCCACAAGGATTTGTGCAATAACAACTATTATAAACAGCCTTGCTTCTGTTTTCAACTGGCACGTAGAAGTAGCTTCTATTTTCATTGTCAGTTAAATTTCCCACAAGTCTTTTATAGACTATGTATTTACCAAAGAAATATAAGTGAGGAAAACATCACCTGCAGCAAAAGTCTTCCCTACAACCTGCAAAGATAAAGCCAGTGGTTTCACAACATTCTTATCCTGGGTCAGGTCCTGAGCGCCACTTAAATTGATTGCAGAATTAGATGGACTGAGAATCGGCGAATCTTTAAAATGAAAGAGGTTGTTTAAGTTAGCAACTATTATATTTTCAGAAAGGAAGCTAATTCAAAACAGTGAGTTGAGAGGAAGCAGACTAGAATTTTGGGGGGTTCCTTGACCTATTTTGACATTTTAGGAAAGTCAATTTCTCTGTATTCAGGTTTTACGTTTTGTTTATTTAACAAACACTCATTAGAAGTTAGTAAGTACTGGGTATTTTAAGCTCTTTAAATATATTAATTTACTTTGTTCCTTTAACAACTCAATGAAGTAGGTGTTATTTTCTTTAACAGTAATAGTCGCTTAACTTGATCAATGTCAGGTGACCTGGTATCAAGGATATCATTATGCTCCATATCAAAACTATCTCCACAGTTCCCCTCAAAACCATATTTAATGAGATATATTTATCTCTATCCAGACGAGTTTGTCAATTAAGAGATTTCATGCAAACTAGGTCACTGTAACCGGGGAGAAAGAACTTTTCTTTGAAGGAGAGTTGCTTTAATTTTTTTAATAAACTAGGATTAATTTACCTATGTAATACCAGGTATATCCAGAAGAAAGCTCCCATTTAGATTCAGAAAATAATTCATTCCAGAAAAACCACATGCCATTTCAGAGACAGACCATGGGAGAGATAACGACTCCAGCCAATATGAGTCTTTCTAATTGAGTAGACCCCAAATCTCTGACTCCACTCTGGCAGAACATCAGTTAACACAGGAAAGTGCCAAAGGGACTGATAAAACTCTCTGAGAGTCTGAAAATCAAACAGGATACTGATGGTACTACATTAGAAATAATCTAAAAAATATTATTTAATTCACAATGTGGTTCCTGATAGATCTAGTCAGTGTTTCTCATAAGAACTTAAAAGATTGAAATGGTCCCCTAATGGTTTAGAGGAGTTAATGTGCCTGTCTGAGAGTCTCAGTTACCACCAAGAAGCAATTTTAAGGTCTACTGGAAGAATAAAGTCCAGCAAGTACACATATAACATTACAAAGTCACAGGAAACTAAAGACAGCCCAAGTTTCTCAGGTCTTAACCAAGAGCCTTATGGGACAGGAATCCCAGGTAAGTTTGCTGTGCCATTACAGGGGCTGGTTAATATTTTTCAGGTCATAATCATATTGTTTGGAACAAGATTAGTAGCTTGCTACATTAGTTTATACCTATAATTTTAGCATATTCCTAACTAAAAGTCCAGGTATACACATAGGCAAAATCTGGTTGACAAATTATGAAGTTGCAGAGAATAAAAAGGGTAGTGATTCATCTTGTTTCAAATCCATAAATTCAAATTAACATAAGCCAATATTAAAAAAAAAGGGTATAAAATTAATTATATATATAATTATATATATCTATATCTCATAATTATATATATCTCCAATAGTTAGATAAAATGCCTAGGAAAAAGCTTAATAAGAAATATATATAATCATATAAAGAAAATACTTGCGAATATAATGTGTCTTCTGGGATTTCTTTTAAAATATTGGGAAAGGGGGAGAGTAAGATGAAATAATATTGGCCATGTCTTGAAAATAACTGAAGTTGGGTAATAGGTCAATGGTGGTGGTTCATTATATTATTTTCTCTATTTTTATATATATGCTTGAAAATTTCCACATTAAATATGAAAAAATTTTTAATGTTTCTAAAGACCAGGAAAATAGTCGGACGCAAAGATATACCATGTTTCTGAGCAGGAAGATTCAATGTCAAAATGCCAACAAACTTAAGTTGTTTTATAAATTTAATGTGATTTTAGAAAAAAATACCAACAGGTTTAGATATTATTAGGATTACTACTAGAATTATTATAATGTTTTAACTAGGAAGCTAATGTCATGTTGATATGGAAAAATAACAGACAAGAATAGCTGCAAACATTCTGAAAAGTAAAAAATGAGGAGAGGCTAGCACCGTGATATAATAAATTATAAAACCTCTATCCATTAAACATTGTGGTTGTGGTGCATTAATACATAAACAACAATGGAACAAAAAAGGCAGTAAGACTAGATACAAAACCATATGCAAATTTACTTTAAGATAAAGTTGGCAGCTCGAATCAGCAATGAGAATGGACTATTCACTAAGCTGTGTTGACAGAATTGGATATAAAGGAAAAAATTAAGGTGACTCCATTTTTTACAATAAGTACCAAAACAAAATCAAATGGACCAAAGATATAAACTTAAAAACTGAAAATATAAAAAATAATCAGAGAAAATATGGGAGAATTAATTATTATCTTGAAGTGAAAAAAGCCAACTAATACTCAAAATGCAGAAGGCAGAAAAAAAAGATTCAGCTACATAAAAATGAAATTCTGCATGGCACAACACACTCTAGCCATGCAAGCAGTAGCCAAAAGAGAGCTGGAGCGGCCATACTAACAGACAAAATAGATGAAAGTTGTTACTAGAGAAAAAGAGGGACATTTTATAATGATAAAAGGGTCAATCCACCAGAAAGACATTTGTACGTCTAAACGTACATGCACTAACAACAGAGCCCCAAAATATATGGAGCAAAAACTGATAGAATTAAAGAGAAAAAGAAGTAATTTAATAATAATAGTTGGAGACTTCAATATCTCACTTTCAATAGTAGACACACCAACTAGGCAGAAGATCAACAAAGAAACTGAAGACTTGAACAATACTGTAAACCAACCAGACCTAACAGATATCAACAGAATTCTTCCCCCAACAAAAGCAGAATACAAATTCTTCTCAAGTACACAGGGAATATTCTGCAGGGTAGATCATATGTTAGCCCATAAAACAAGCCTCAACAAATTTAAAAGGACTGAAATCACACGGAAATATGTTCCGTGACCTCAGTGAGATGAAATTAGCAATCGTTAAGGAAATTAGAGAAATTCACAAATATGTGGAAATTAAATAACACATTCCTAAATAACTAATGGATCAAAGACAGACATTGCAAGGGAAATTAGAAATCATTTTAAGATAAGTAAAAATGAAAACACAACGTGAGCAAAACTTAAGGGATGTTGTTAAAGCAGTTCTTAGAGAGAATGTTATGGCTATAAATATCTATGTTAAAAAAGAAGAAAGACCTCAAATCAATAATCTAACTTTCCACCTTAGAAAACTAGGAAAAAAAAAAAAGATCAAACTAAACCCAAAGCAAAGAGAAGAAAAGAAATAATAATGACTAGAGCAGAAATGAATGAAATAGGGAACAGAAAAAACAACAGTGAAAAATCAATATAACAAAACGTTGGTTCTTTGAACAGATCAACAAAGTTGACAAATCTCTAGCTAAACTGATTAAGAGAAAAGACACAAATGACTAAAATCAGGAATGAAAGAGAGCAACCTTACAGAAATAAAAAGACTTATAAGGGAATACTATGAACAATTGTATGCCAACGATTAGATAACCTAGATGAAATGGGCAAATTCCTAGAAGAACACAAATCACCAATCAAGAAGAGATTGAAAATCTGAATATATCTATAACAAGTAAAAAGATTAAAATAGTAATTTAAAAATTTCCCAAAGAAAATCCCAGTTCCAGATGGCCTTATTGGTATATTCTACCAAACCTTTAAAGAAGATGTAATACCATTCCTACAACTTTTTTGAAAAAACAAAAAAGGAAAAAACACTTCCCAATTCATTCTATAAGGCCAGTAATTACCCTGATATCAAAACCAGGCAAAGTCATCACAGGAAAGAAAAACTACAGAATATGATTTATACACTTATGAGGATAGTCATAAAAATCCTTAACAAGTAGAATCCAGCAGCATATAAAAAGGATTATATACCATGACCAAGTGAGATTTATCCCAGGAATGCAAGGTTGATTTAACATACAAAAATCTATCAATGTAATACACCATAACAATAACGGACAAAAACACATGATAATCTCAAAAGATATGTATAAAGCATTTTACAAAATTCAACACCCTTTCATGATGAAAACACTCAACAAACTAGGAATAGAAGGGAACTCTGTCTACCTGATAAAGGGCGTCTATGAAAAATCCACCAAAATCATCATACTTAATCGTGAATGATTGAATGCTTTCTCCCTAAGATCAAGTACAAGACAAGGATGTCCACTGTTGCTACTTCTATTCCACAATGTATGGGAGGTTCTATCTAGGATAATTAGAAAGGAAAATAAAATGCATCCAAGTTGAAAAGGAAGAAGTAAAACTATATTTATTTCAGATGACATGATCATGTATATAGAAAATCCTAAGGAATCCACTTAAAAACTACTGGAGCTAATAAATGAGTTCAGCAAGGTTGCAGAATACAAGATCAATATACAAAAATCAATTGTATTTCTATATATTTAAAATGAAATACCCTAAAATAAAATTAAGAAAGCAATTCCATTTACAGTAGCATCATAAAGAATAAAATATTTAGTAATAAATTTAAGAAAAGAAGTGCAAAACTTACACTCTGAAAACTACAAAACATTGCTGAAAGAAATTGAAGACTTAAATGAATAAAAATACATCCCATGTTCATGGATCAGAAGACTTAATATTGTTAAGATGGCAATACTCCCCAAACTGACACACAGATTCAACACAAACCCCGTAAAAATTCCAGTTGGCTTCTTTACAGAAATTTACAAGCTGATCCTAAAATTTATATGGAAATGCAAGGGACCCAGAATAGCCACAATAATTTTGAAAGAGAAAAACAAAGCTGGAGGATTCACATGTTCCTATTTCGGAATTTAATACAAAGCTACAGTAATTAAGACAGTGTGGTACTGGAATAAGGTTAGACATATAGATTTATTGGACATTAGTGAGAGTGCAGAACAAAACCCTCATATTTATGGTCAGTTGATTTTCAACCAGTGTCAAGACAATCCAATGAGGGAAAGAATAGTCTTTTCAACAAATTGTTCTGGGACAACTGAATATCCATGTGCAAAAGAATGAAGTTGGATCTCTTCTTCACACTATATATAAAAATTAACTCAAAATAGATTACAGACCTAAATGTAAGAGCTAAGACTATAACATTCTTAGAAGAAAACACAGCAGTAAATTTTTCTGACCAATGTTTTTTTAGATGACACCAAAAGCAAAAGCAACAAATGATAAAAATAGATAAATTGGACTTCATTAAATTAAACAAATTTTGTTCATCAAAAGAGTGAAAAAAACACAGAATGGGAGAAGACACTTTCAAATCATTTATCTGATAAAGCTCTTGCACCCAGAATATATAAAGAACTCATACAATTCAAAATAAAAACACAAATAACTGAATTGAAAAATGGGCAAAGGATGTAAATAGACATTTCTCCGAAGAAGACAGACAAATACTTACATGAAAAGATGCTCAATGTCATGAGCCATTGGAGAAATGCAAATTAAAAACACAATGAAATACTACTTCACACCCACTGTTGTTGTTAGGTGCCATTGAATAGGTTCCAACTCACAGCAACCCTATGTACAACAGAACAAAACACTGCCCAGTCCTGTGCCACCCTCATAATTGTTGCTATGTTTGAGCCCATTGTTGCAGCGACTGTGTCAATCCGTCTTGTTGAGAGTCTTCCTCTCTTTCGCTGACCCTCTACTTTACCAAGCTTGATGTCCTTCTCCAGGTACTGGTCCCTCCTGATGACATGTCCAAAGTACATGAGATGAAGTCTCTCTAGCCTCCCTTCTAAGGAGCATTCTGGTTGTACTTCTTCCAAGACAGATTTGCTTATTCTTCTGGAAGTCCATGGTATATCCAATACTCTTCACCAACACCGTAATTCAAAGGCATCAATTCTTCTTTGGTCTTTTTATTCATTGTTCAGCTTTCACATGCATATGAGGCGACTGAAAATACCATGGCTTGGGTCAGGTGTACTGTCTTAGTTATCTAGTGCTGCTGTAACAGAAATACCACAAGTGGATGGCTTTAACAAAGAGAAATTTATTTCTCCACAGTAAAGTAGGCTAAAAGTCCAAATTCAGGGTGTCAGCTCC
>NW_004444135.1:497299-502227 GCF_000243295.1 Trichechus manatus latirostris | reverse complement strand
CTAATCCTCTTTAATATAAAATTACAATCACAAAATGGAGGCCAACCACACAATACTGGGAATCATGGCCTAACCAAGTTGACACATATTTTTGGGGGACACAATTCAATCCATAACACGTACCATAGTCCTCAAGGTGACATCTTCACTTTTTAACACTTTAAAGAGCTCTTTTGCAGCAGATTTGCCCAATGCAATACGTTGTTTGATTTCTTGACTGATGCTTTCATGGGCGTTGATTGTGGATCCAAGTAAAATGAAATCCTTGACAACGTCAATCTTTTCTCCATTTATCATGATGTTGCTTACTGGTCCAGTTGTGAGGATTTTTGTTTTCTTTATGTTGAGGTGTAATTCATACTGAAGGCTGTGGTCTTTGATCTTCATCAGTAAGTGCTTCAAGTCCTCTTCGTTTTCAGCAAGCAAGGTTGTGTCATCTGCACATCACAGGTCGTAATGAGTCTTCTACCAATCCTGATGCCACGTACTTTTTCATATAGTCAAGCTTCTCAGATTATTTGCTCAGCATACAGATTGAATAAGTATGGTGAAAGGATACAACCCTGATCACACCTTTTCAGACTTTAAACCACACAGTATTTCCTTGTTTTGTTTGATGACTGCCTCTTGGTCTATGTACAGGTTCCACATGAGCACAATTAAGTGTTCTAGAATTTCTGTTCATCGTAATGTTATCCCTAATTCATTATGATCCACACAGTCAAATGCCTTTGCATAGTCAGTAAAACACAGGTAAACACACCTTTTGGTATTCTCTGCTTTCAGCCAGGATCTATCTGACATTAGCAATGATATCTCTTGTTCCACGTCCTCTTCCAAATCCAGCTTGAATTTCCTGCAGCCCTCTATTGATGTACTGCTGCAATCATTTTTGAATTATCTTCAGCAAAATTTTACTTGTGTTTGTATTAATAATAAAACCAAACCAAACCCATTGTCGTTGAGTCAATTCCGACTCATAGCAACCCTATAGGACAGGGTAGAACTGCCCCATAGGGTTTCCAAGGAGAGACTGGTTGAACAGTTCAAAAGGTCGAACTGCCGACCTTTATGATTAGCAGCTGAGTTCTTAACCACTGTGTCACCAGGACTTCATATTAATGATACTGTTCGATAATTTCACATTCTGTTGGATCACCTTTGTTTGGAATGGGCACAAATATGGATCTCTTCCAGTCAGTTGGCCAAGCATTTCCATATCTTCCAAATTTCTTGGCACAGACAAGTGGGTGCTTCCAGCATTGCATCCGTTTATTGAAATATCTCATTGGTATTCCGTCAATTCCTGGAGCCTTGTTTTTCGCCAATGCCTTCAGTGCACCTTAGACTTTTTCCTTCAGTACCATTGGTTCTTGATTATATGCTACCTCCTGAAATGGCTGAATGTCAACCAATTCTTCTCGGTGCAGTGACTGTGTATTCTATCTTCTTTTGATGCTTCCTGTGTCGTTTAATATTTTGCATACAGAATCCTTCGATATTGTAACTCGAGGCTTAAATTTTTTCTTCAGTTCTTTCAGTGTGAGAGATGCTGAGCGTGTTCTTCCCTTTTAGTTTTCTAACTCCAGGTCTTTTCGCATTTCATTATAATACTTTACTTAGTCTTCTCTTAGCTGCCCTTTGAAATCTTCTGTTCAGCTCTTTTACTTCATCATTTCTTCCACTTGTTTTAGCTACTCTACATTCCAGAGCAAGTTTTAAAGTCTCTTCTGACACCCATTTTGGTCTTTTCTTTCTTTTTAATGACTCACCCACCAGGATGATTAAAATCTGTCACATCCACCTGGATGGGTAAAATTAAAAAGGCAGACAATAACAGAAGTTGGCAAGGATATGGAGAAACTGGAATTGCATACAGTACTGGTGGGAATGTAAAATGGTGTAGCCACTTTGGAAAACACTTTTCTCAAATGGTTAAACAGTTACCATATGATCAGCAATTCCACTCTTAGGTATATGCTCAAGAAAATTGAAAACATATGTCCATATAAAAACCTGAATCTAAATGTCCATAACAGCATTATTCATAATAGTAAAAAAAAATTGGAAACAATCCAAATGTCCATTATCAGACAAATGGATAAACAAAATGTGGTATACCCATACAATGGAGTATTATTTGGCAATAAAAAGGAGTGAAGTACTGATATATGCTACAACATGGATGAAACTTGAAAATATTACGCCAAATGAAGGAAGCCAATCACAAAAGGCCATATTCTCTATGATTTCATTTATATGAAATGTCTAGAATTGGCAAATCCATAGTATAAAAGTGGTTGTGGGTGGTGGTCCCCCGGTGGCACAGTGGCTAAAGGAATCGACTGCTAACAAAAAGGACAGTGGTTCGAAACCACCAGCGGCTCCACAGGAGAAAGATACAGCAGTCTACTTCCACAGAGATTTACAGCCTTGGAAACCACACGGGGTTGCTATGAGCTGGAATTGGCTCTACGGCAGTGGTTTGGAGCCCTGGTGGTGCAGTGGTTAAGAGCTACAGCTGCTAACCAAAAGGTCAGCAGTTCAAATCCACCAGTCACTCCTTGGACACCCTATGGGGCAGTTCTATTTTGTCCTGTAGGGTCACTATGAGTCAGAATCGACTTGATGGCAATAGGTTTTTTTTTTTTTTTTTTTTTGGTGGGAGGTGGGGAGGGGAGAAATAGTAAGTGACTGCTAATGGATACTGGGTTTCTTTTTGGAGTGAGGAAAATGTTCGAAATTGATTCTGGCAATGGTTGCACAATTCTGTAAATATTCAAAAAAAAACCCACTGAATTATACATTTTAAATGATGAATTGTATGGTATGTGAATTACACATCAATAAAGCTGTAATTAAAAAACACTATAAGCAAAATTATAAGCCAGGAAAAATATTTATAACTAAGATTACAAACAATTACATTATGCACCTCTGTCAACAGAAGTCAATAAGAAAAAAGACCAGTGTAGCAGACACTTTGTTGTGCCACATCATATCCTTTTGGCCAACCTTTACAGCAGGAGCTGTCTAGGACAGTTCTGTGTGAGCTCAGACCCCTGGGGACAGCATTCCATCTCACATCTAGCTTCTTTTAGCTTTTTGTTTGAGAGCATTCTCCAAGGCTACTGAGTTCTCCCAGCCCTGTGTACGGTCCAGACGTGCAATAGAGGGTAACACCTATGGGGCAACTCTCATCTAATAGGGGACATGAGAATAAATGCCCCCAGTCTCCCATTCTTTGGGTAGATAATTCTGGGAGGCATTCTGTATGCTCTTAGAGGTCCTGATGGACTCAAGCCCTCCTAGTTTACAGCAACTACATAGAAAATGCACCCTTATGTTGGCTTAAGGAGCCCTGGTAGCGAAGTGGTTAAAGCGTTTAACTGCTAACCAAAAGGTCAGCGGTTCAAACCCACCAGTTGTTCTGTGGGAGAAAGATGTGGCAGTCTGCTTCCATAAGGATTACAGCCTTGGAAACCCTATGGAGCAGTTCTACTCCATCCTATAGGGTCGCTGTGAGTCAGAATTGACTCAACGGTTGTGGGTCTGGTTTTTGGTTATGTTGGCTTATTCCTGCTTCCAAGGATTGCTTCCAAAATAAACTAAGTCCTTCTTTCTCTTAGGCTCTGATTTTAGCAGAACCTAAACTATGATGACCAACAATTCAATAATAAAAGGGTGTTGTTGTTAGATGCTGTTGAGTTGGCCCGATTCATGGAGCCCCCACGCACAACAGACAAAAACACTGCCCAGGCCTGCACCATCTCCATGATTTTCAGAAATAGATTGCTAGGCTTTTATTCCCAGCTTGTCTTAGTTTGGAAGCTCCAGTGAAACCTGTGCAGCATCGTAGCAACACGCCAGCCTCCACTAACAGATGGGTGATGGCTGTGCATGAGGTGCATTGGCCGGGAATTGAACCCAGATCTCCTGCATGGAAGGCAAGAATTCTACCACTGAACCAACAATGCCACCCAATAAAAGGGTTGTTGTTGTTTTGTGCCATGAGTTGATTTTCGGTTCACAGTGACCCCATGTGACAGAGTAGAACCGCCCCATAGGGTTTTCTAGTCTATAATCTTTATGGAAGCAGATTGCCAGGTCTTTCTCCCATGGAGCAACTGGGTGGGTTCCAATCACCAACCTTTTGATTAGCAGTTGAGTGCTTAACTGTTGCACCACCAGGGCTCCTTCAATAAAAGGGTAAAAGATAAAAACTTAAGAGTGCAGAGAAATGTAAATGTAAATAGCTTTCAAACAAATGGAAAGATGCTTAACCTCAATAATAACAAGGGTAATGGAAATTAAAACCACACTCAGATATTATTTTTCACCTATCAGATTGATAAAAACCCAAAATTCAGTAATAAGCTCTATTAGAGAGCCTCTGCGGAAACACACAGTGTCACCCATTGCATTGGTACAACCTCTACAGGGAACAACTCATCAGGGGGGACCAGCCGCTAGAGAAGGACAACATCCTTGGTAAAGGAGAGGGTCAGTGAAAAAGAGGAAGAGACTCAATGAGATGGACTGACACAGTGGCTGCAATAATGGGCTCCAATATAGCAGTGATTGTAAGGATGACATAGGACCAGATGTTTCATTATGTTATACATAAGGTTACTATGAGTTGGAGCCGACTCAAGAGTACCTAACAACAAAGACAAATGAGTATACTTTTCACCCAGCAATTCCTGGGCATTTATATACATGTGAGAAATGACCTATGTCCAAGATAATTCTTTGCAACATTGTTTTGAAATAATATAAATGTCCATCAGTAGAGGACAGGTAAAATATATTATGGTACATCTAGATAGTATAATAGGGAGCAGCAGAAAAAAAATTAATGAGAAAGCTCCTGTCTTGGGCTTGGTTCTCTAGAGAAGCAAAACCAGTAAAGTGTGTATATATGCATA
>NW_004444135.1:496091-497199 GCF_000243295.1 Trichechus manatus latirostris | reverse complement strand
CCAAGTTGACACATATTTTTGGAGGACACAATTCAATCCATAACCTTCCACCCTTCAGCCCCCCAAAAATCATATCCTTGCAACCTGCAAAACACTTTCACCCCATCATATCATAGCAAAAGTCTTAACTCCAAGTCCAAAATCCAAAAATCCCTCTTCATCTGTGAAATCTAGAATACAAGTTATCTGCTTCCAAAGGTACAATGGCAGAACAGGCACAAGCTAGACATTTCTGTTACAAATGGGAGAAACTGGAGGAAAAGAAGGCATAACAGGTACCAAGCAAGTCAGCAGAACACATTATATTAGCCCTAAAGGCTTTGAAAATAATCCCCTGTTCTCTGAGACAATTTATGCAATGGCCCTACCCTCCAGACTCTAGGTATTAGCCACACTCTCCAGATTCTGAGTGGAGGCCCCTCGGCCCTGGGCTTCAGCTCCGCCTTCCAGGCCCACTGGGATGGCAACTCTGCTCCCTTGGCTTTAGGTGCACCATTCTCCTAGTCCACCTGAGTGGTGACTCCACCCTTAAAAACACCAGGGGCCATGGTTCCACCCCTTGAAACCCCAGAGGTTGTGGCCATACCTTTGAGACTGAGGCAGCTCGGCTTCTTGTGCTCCTTGTCTCTTCAGCTTCTGCTTCCTGGTTTCTTGGTCTCTCAGCTCCTCAGGCCTCACGACCATATCTGCCCTGCTGTGGCAAGTGTTCCAAAGCTCTGTAGCTCCACCAATAAGTGCCTGGAGGCAACGCACTCCGCCAGGAAGCCTCCCTTGCACAAGCACTCCGCTCTCTTGCTCCTTGGGTTGGCTCCAGCACTGTCTCACGCTGGTCTCCTGGTTCCACTGCTGCTGGTTCTCTGCCGCTGCAGGTTCTCTTCTGCTGCTGGTCCTCTACTGATGCCGCTCTTCTATCCATTCACAGTTTCAAAACTGCTTCCACATTTTAGGTATCTGTTATAGCAGCACCCCACTCTCTCGACACCAAATTCTGTCTTAGTTATCTAGTGTTGCTATAACAGAAATACCACAAGTGGATGGCTTTAACAAAGAGAAATTTATTTCTCCACAGTAAAGTAGGCTAAAAGTCCAAATTCAGGGTGTCAGCTCC
>NW_004444135.1:467570-494539 GCF_000243295.1 Trichechus manatus latirostris | reverse complement strand
TGCATATATATATATATATGTATATATGTATATATATGTATATATATATGTATATATATGTATATATATATGTATATATATACACATAGAGAGACTAATATCAAGGAAATGGCTCACACAGCTGAAGAGGCTGGAAAATCTCAGTTCTGTGGGTCAGGTTGGAAGCTTCTCCTGACTCCTGCAGATGCAGGGGCTGACAAGCCCAAGATCAGCAGGTCAGACAGCAGGCGTCTGGCTCACAGGCTGCGGAGGCTGACAAATCCCAAGACTGGCAGGTAAGATGGCAGGCTGCTGGCTCACAGGCTGCGGAGGCTGATGAATCCCAAGATCGGCAGGTGAGCTGCTAGCTCAAGTCCCAAGAACTGGAGGTCAGATGATGAGCCAGATGCGGGATCCAGAGTGAGTAAAAGCCAGTGAGCTTAGCCAGAAAGTCCATATATATTGGATGTAGCCACATCCCCAAGGAAACTCCCTTTCAACTGACTGGCTGCTCATAGCAGATCTCACCATGGAAGTGATTACATCATATCAGATCTCATTATGGAGGTAATTACATCATTACACAGCTGCCAAACTACATCACAACTGCCAGCACCACTGAGAATCATGGCCTAGCCAAGCTGACACACACCTTAACAATCACAACTCCCTATTTATTGATTTGGAAAGATCTCTAGGCATAACAATATGAAAAAGTGAGGAGCAGAACAGTGAGTACACAATGTTGCCTTGGAATAACAAAGGGTAAAAATAATCTATATTTGTGCTTGCTTAAGTAGACATAAAGAAAATCTAGAAAGATACGTAAGAAACTAATTATTGCAGTTACCTGGTTTGGGACGGTCATGTAGAAATGAGGTAAGATGGAAGAAAAACTTTTCACTTTATATATGAATATATTATATATGTATATATGCACATATAGAACTAGTTCCTGTCAAGCCAATTCTGACTCATGGTGACCCCAAATGTGTCAGAATAAAACTATACTCCATGGGGTTTTCAGTAGCTGATGTTTCAGAAGTAGATCACCGGGCCTTTCTCCTGAGGCACCTCTAGGTGGACTCGAACCTCCAACCTTTTGGTTAGCAGGCAAGGACATGAACCATTTGTACCACCTAGGGACTTCTATACACACACATATATATACATATGTTATTTTTGAAAAATATAAATGTTTCAAAACATTGGAATAATGAATTTTTAAAAAATAAGGATAGAAAATAGTTACGTATAGACTGACAACTGGCATCAGAAGTACTTCTTAAACATACAAAGTGGACGTTTATTTTAGTATTAGATTACACACAGTAATTTCAAATGATAATTCAACTGCAATTGAAACTACTTTTACAAAGTTATCAATAATCTAATTCCCAAATCCATGAGATAATTTTTAGTCCTTATCATTCTGAATTCCACTGTTGCATTTATGTATTTAGTCAACAATTTTATTGAGCGCTTACCTTGTGCTAAGAATTTTGTTCAGTCTACAGGTAAAATAAGGAGCCCTGGTGGCACAATGGTTAAGTGCTCGGCTACGAACCAAAAGGTTGGCAGTTCCAACCCACCCAGAGGCTCCACGGGAAAAAAGATCGGGCAATCTGCTCCCATAAAGATTACAGCCTAGAAAACCCTACAGGGCAGTTCTACTCTGTCACATGAGGTCACTATGAGTTGAAATCGACTTGCTGGCACCTAGCAACAATGGGTAAAATGGTAACCAAGACAAACTATGTCTTTGTGTAAGTTTTCCTCTGTCTACTAAACTACTGGTGTTCTCCAACTCCTATTTTAAATCTCAGGACAATCTTACCAGACTCCATGGTTTTATTTTTAATTTTTGAAAATTTATTTTATTTATATTGTTTGTCCTATTTGATTTCATAAGTAATATATATAAACTATAGAAAAACCAGAAAGCACAGATAAGCATTTGATAAGGTCACAGTAACCTTCCCAAAATGTAAAACCTATTTTACGTTATTCCCTAATCTTTACCATACTGCACAGGCTTCTACTCTTGTATTTATCATACATGGTGACATTTGCATATTTAGTATTTAACACTAGTGGTTTTCATTATTTGGGAACAGCCCCAAATGTCCAAAATGTGACAGCCTGTAATCTTGCTCAGGCATGAGTTTGAATTGTGGGGCTGCAAGGTTACTGTGAGGAACTCAGTGGTCAGATACTGAGTAAATAGCCCAGCATCTGAACAAAGCCTCATTCTCTCTACTGGTGATTTCACAGCCATTTAAAGATAGAACTTATAAGCACTGGAGGATTTACAAACTTGGAAAGTTCTTCGAGTGAGTCACAGCTCTGCTCTCTAGTTGTAGTAGTTTCTAACTTCTTGTCTCTCCCACTAGGTCATGAGCTCCTTGAGGGCATTCTCAGCTCCTAGTACAATGACCATCACATCATGGCTAAAGAAACAAAATGGGGGAAAAAAAAAAAAAAGCCAAAACAATATCCTTACCCTCTTTATGCAATAATTCGGTATCTCTCTGTTAGCCCCAAAATCACTAGGGGTGTGGAGGACTTCATAAATAAAGGGATGCAATTAAGTAGTGAGCAGAAAGAGTTTGAATCCTGGTGTTGCCACTCACTAGTTCTTTTCTGGCCGAATACCATGTCTCCTGAGACTCTATTTCATAATCTGCAAAATGGTACTAAAATTCACCTCACAATAACAATTAACAGGCTTAGCACAGTGCCTAGAATACAGTATTCAATAAATATTTGTTATGCTAAATCTTATTGCAAGTTTTCTAGATGACTGAAAGCTTAACTCTTTTTTGCCCTTGACATCTGTATAAAACATAGACTACATAATTTGCTTCCTTCTTGAGTAAAGTATACTCAACCTATTTTAACACTGCACATTGCAATTAATGTCCTTCCAATGTAGACACCACGTTTCTACTGGTGCACTCTAGGCTGCATTAGTTCTTTTTGTCAGCTATGTTTTACTATTGACCAAACAGAGCTCGTATTTAATTAAAACATGAAACTATTTTCCCCCTAAAATTAATGTTAAATCATCTATATCCTCCTAACTAGTTCTTATGCTGTTGATTTTTGTAACAGCTTTATTGATGTATAATTAACATACAATAAGCTGCACATTCTAAAAGTATATAATTTAATAAGTTCTGACATATGTATCCACCTGTGAAACCATTACCACAGTCAAAATAGTGAACATTTTTATCATCCCCAAAAGTTTCTGCATGCCCTTTTGTAATCTCTCTCCCTCTTGCACCTTTTCTGCTCCCCTAGTCCCAAGCAATCATTAATCTGCTTTCTGTCACGATAGATTAGTTTGCATTTTTAGAGTTTTACATAAATGGAATCATACAATATTATTCTTTTTTGTCTGGCTTCTTTCACATGGCATAATCATTTGGTAATTCATCCAGTTATTATGAGTATCAGTAGCTCATTCTTGTTTTTTGATGAGTAGGATTACATCGTATGGATATAAAACAATTTGTTTATCCATTCATTTGTTGATGGATATTTGGGTTGTTTCCAGTTTGGGGCTATTACAAATAAAGTTGCTATGAACACTTGTGTACAAGTGTTTGTATGGACATATATTTTCTTTTCTCTTGGGTAAATACCTAGAAATGGAATAGGCAGACCACATAGTAGGTGTATGTTTAACTTTTTAAAGAAACTGCCAAACTGTTTTCCAAAGTGTATTTCCACCATCGGCGTATTTAAAGTTCCATTCCCGCCATACTGGTATTGCATTGTCTTCTAATTTACATTTCCCTAATGACAAATGGTGTTGACCATTTTTTCATGTGCTTACTTGCCATCAATATATCTTTTGCCCATTTAAAAAATTTGCTTATTTTCTTATTGTTGAGTTTTGTAAGTTCTTTATATATTCTGGATATGACTCCTTTATATGGATTTGCAAAAATTTTCTTCAAGTCTGCTTGTCTTTTCATTTTCTTAACAGTGTTCTGACGAACAGAATTTTTAAATTTTGATGAAGTCCAATTTATCAATTTGTTCTTTTATGAACTGTGCTTTTGGTGATGTATCTAAAAAATCTTTGCCTAACCCAAGTCACAAATATTTTTTCCTGTGTTTCCTTCTAGAAGTTTTATAATTTTAGGTTTTACACTTAGGTCTATGACCCGTTTGAGTTAGTTTTTGCATGTGGTATGAGGTTTGGATCTAAGTTCATTTTTTTTGCATATAAATATCCAAGGCTACCTTGTTCCACTGCATTGCCTTTGTGCCTTTGTTAAAATATCACTTGGGCATATATGTATGGGTTTATTTTAGATGTTCTATTCTGTTTCATTCATCAATTTTATATCTTTACAGCAGTACCATGCTGCTTTGATTATTGTAGCTTTGTAATAATTCTTGAAATTAGGTAGTATTAGCCTTCAAACATTTTTCTTCTCTTTCAGAGTTGTTCAGGCTATATTTTAAGTGCATTTCCATATGAATTTTAGAATTACCTTGTCAACTACAAAAATGCCTCTGGAATTTTTATTGGGATTGTGTTAAATCTATAGGACAGAGCTGACATCTGCCAACATTGAATCTGCTAACCCATGAACAAGGTATATCTCTTTCATTTACTTAGGTCTTTCTTTACTTTCCATCAGCAATGCTTTCTAGTTTTCTAGTTTCCAGTTCTTTCATACGTTTTATTAGATTTCTCTCTAAATATTTCATTTTTTTGATGCTGTTATAAATGGTATTATTTTAAAATGTTAATTTATGATAGTTCATTACAGGAAAATAGAAATGCAATTGATACTTGTATATTGATCTTCTCTTCTGCAATGCTGCTAAACTCATTTATTAATTCTAGAAGTTTTTTTGTAGATCTCATTGGATTTTCCACATAGATGATCACGTACTCTGTAAATAAAGACAGTTTTACTTCTTCCTCTCCAGTCTGGATGCTTTTATTTCTTTTTCTTGCCTAATGTACTGTCTAGAACCTCCAGTAAAATGCTGGACAGAAGTGGTAAGAGTAGACATGTCTGTTTTGTTCCCAATTTTACAGAGAAAGCATTCAGTCTTTTACCATTAAGTATGTTAGGGGTGAGATTTTTGTAGATACCCTTTATCAGACTGAGAAAGGTCCCTTCTTAGTTTGTTAAGAGTTTTTATTGGGAATGGATGTCGGATTTTGTTAAAAAATTTTCCCTACATTTATTGAGATAATTATAGAAGTTTTACTTTTTTTAATTTGTTAACATGGTAAGTTACACTGATTAATACTCATATGTTAAACCAGCAATGTTTTCCTGGGATAAACCCCACTTGGTCATGATGTACTATCCTTTTAACATATTGCTGAATTCAATTTGCTTAAACTTGGTTAAGAAATTCTGTAACTATTTTGAGAGATACTGGTCTAAAGTTTTATTTTCTTATAATGTCTTTGATTTTGGTATCAAGGTAATGCTGGTCTCATAGAATGAGTTAGGAAGTAATCTATCCTTCTAAATTTTCTGGAAAACTTTGTGTAAAATTGGTATTCTTTTTTTCTTACATGTTTACTAGAATTTGCCAGTAAAGCCATCTGGACCTGGAGTTTCTTTAAGGAAAGATGTTTAACCACAATTTCAGTGTATTTAATAGATAAAGGGCTATTCAGGTTATCTATTTCTTCTTGAGTAAGCTTTTATAATTTGAGTCTTTTAAGGAGTTTTCCCATTTCATCTAAATTGTCAAATTTATTGGCACAAAGTTGTTTTTATTCTCCATTAGAGAGGTAAGATCATCCTTGAATTATAAGGGTTTCCAGTCTGGCTGTGGGAACGGGCACTATTCTTGGCCCTGTGTGAGTGCTGGGCAATGTTCCTTCTAATCTTTTGGATGGTATTTTTCCCCAGCCTCAAGTAGTTTCCTCACATACATGCACCAACTAGTACTCTGCTGAACACTTGAGGGGCCCCTCTGCACATCTTTGGGGTTCTGTGTGCAGCTTTCTCTTCTTTGGTACTTGGAACTCCAGCTGTCTTGGTCTCCCTGAACTCTCAGCTCCTTCTACTCAACTCAGAAAGTCTGCTGGGATCTACCACCTGTGACATGGTTTAGAAGCTCTCTCAAAGCAGTAAGCTGGGCCAATTGGATGACTCACAGTGCTTGTTTCCTATCTCTCAGAGATCACTGTCCTTTGTTGCCATATGTATAGTGTCTTGAAAATTGTTTATGTATTTTCGTCTGTTTGATTTGTTGTTATTGTTGTTTTATGTGGAATGATAAACCCAGTCCTTTTTTTTTTTCCCCCCCATTTTGGCTAGAAGCAGATATTGAGTTGATCTGCTGTCGCTTTTTTAACATTGGTGCTCCCCATCTCCTTTTCCTGCTCCTCCTGCCCCTTACTCTGCTCTTGAAATCTGAGATACATGAGCATTTTACAGATTTCTAGGTAGAGCTCAGTATCATCTTTGTATCCCCTATTCCTAGCACCCATTAGTTGCCCAATAAAATTGTTCAGTAGTGAGCAGAGAGGGCTCGAATTCTGGTTCTGTTACTTTATAGCTGTAATTTAGACTTGTCTATGTGAGATACTGGCCCTTATTCTTATACATGCAAAGAATGCTAAAGAGAGATCAGTAAAAAGCAGACATTTTCTACTGATCTACATATTTGTCTTAATCCTGAAAATGTTAAATGTTAACTATGAAACATACAACATAAAGGAAAATTTAGAAACAGAAACAAATATGTTAAAAAATCTGACTTCTCCCACATACCATTGTGTTTTTCTTTAATATATGCCCTTCTAGGATTTCCACATTATATTTTTACATGGTATTAACAGAAACATATATAGTTTTATATACTACTTTTTTATTTAGCAGAATTATTTCCTGTTGGCTACATATTGTTCATAATTATCTTTTTTAACATCTTCATCATGTAGGTATGCCATGATTTACTCAAATGTCTCAATACTAAAGTTACTTTTCCTTTTTAGCTAATATAAAGGGAACTGCAGTGAATATCTTGACTCTCCTTCTAGGTTATTTTCTTGGCTAGGCCCTCTGAAGAGAGATTACTAGAACAAAACATAAATATTTCTAATGCTCCTGTTACACATTGCCAAACTGCTTTCTTAAAAGGTCATACCACTGTTCACCACACCAGTCCAGCTGAAAGTATAAGGTTTACCATATTCTTGCTAGCACTCTATATTACCACTTCAGATAAAATGTTCTGGCTAATGTAACAGGTGAAAATGGTACTTCATTGTTATTACTTATAGTTTCTTCATTTCTACAAAGCTGGCCATTCTTTCTTATATTTGCTAAATAGTTGCATTTCCTAATTCGTAGGACAGAAAGAGAAATCTCACAAGCACATTCATAGCTCTTAGCTCCACCTCCCCAATCTTGGAGGAGAGTAATCATCGGTTTTCTTCCTTCTCCCTTCCATCCCTACCACTCATCTGTCATTTTGTCGTATTGTGGTGGCTTGTGTTTGCTATGATGCTGGAAGCTATGCCACCGATACTTCAAACACCAGGAGGGTCACCCACGGCAGACAGGTTTCAGTGGAGCTTCTAGACCAAGATAAACTAGGAAGAAGCACTTGGAGGTCTACTTCTGAAAAAATCAGCCAGTAAAAATATTATGAATAGCAGCAGAACACTGTCTGATATAGTGCTAGAAGATGAGCCCCTCAGGTTGGAAGGCACTCAAAATACAACTGGAGAAGAGCTGCCTTCTCAAAGTAGAGCCGAACTTAATGACGTGGATACAGTCATGCTTTTGGGACCTTCATTTGCTGATGTGGCACAACTCAAAATGAGAAGAAACAGCTGCAAACATCCATTAATAATTGAAACATGGAATGTATGAAGTATGAACCTAGGAAAACTGTTGTTGTTGTCGTTAACATGCTGTCGAGTTGATTCTGACTCATAGCGACCCTACAGGACAGTAGAACTGCCCCATAGGGTTTCCAAGGAGCAGCTGGTGGATTTGAACTGCTGACTTTCAGGTTAGCAGCCAAGCTGTTATTGGAAGTTGTCAAAAATGAAATACAATGCATAAAGATCGACATCCTAGGCATTAGTGAGATGAAATTGACTGATACTGGCCATTTTGATACAGATAATCATATGGTCTACCATGCTGGGAATGACAAATTCAAGAAGAATGTTATCACATTCATTGTCAAAAAAACATTTCAAGATCTATCCTGAAGTATAAAGCTGTCAGTGATAGGATAATACCCATTCACCTACAAGGAAGACCAGTTAATACGACTATTATTCAAATTTACACACCAACCACTAAGGCCAAAGATGAAGAAATTGAAGATTTTTACCCAACTTCTGTAGTCTGAAATTGATCAAACATACAATCAAGATGCACCGATAATTACTGGCGATTGGAATGTGACAGTTAGAAACTAAAGAAAGATCAGTAGCTGGAAAATATAGCCTTGGTGATAGAAATGATGCTGGAGATCGCATGATAGAATCTTGCAAGACCAACCACTTCTTCATTGCAAATACCTTTTTTCAACAACATAAATGGTGACTACACATGTGGATCTTGCCAGGTGGAATACACAGGAATCAAATCGACTACATCTGTGGAAAAAGATGATGGAAAAGCTCAATATCATCAGTCAGAAGAAGGCCAGGGGCTGACTTTGGAACTGACCATCAATTGCTCATATGCAAGTTCAAGTTGAAGCTGAAGAAAATTAAAAAAAGGCCATGAGAGCCAAAGTACAACCTTAAGTATATCTCACCTGAATTTAGAGACCACCTCAAGAAGAGATTTGATGCACTGGATACTAATGACCAAAGACCAGATGAGTTGTGGAATGACATCAAGGACATCATACATGAAGAAAGCAAGAGGTCATTAAAAAGACAGTGAAGAAAGAAAAGAACAAAATGGATGTCAGAAGAGACTTTGAAACTTGCTCTGGAATGTAGAGTAGCTAAAGCGAATGGGAGAAGGGATGAAGTAAAAAAGTTGAACAGAAGATTTCAAAGGGTAGCTTGAGAAGACAAAGTAAAGTATTATAACGAAATGTGCAAAGACCTGGAGTTAGAAAACCAAAAAGGAAGAATGTACTTGGCATTTCTCAAACTGAAAGAACTGAAGAAAATATTCACGCCTCAAGTTGTAATACTGAAGGACTCTACACGGAAAATATTAAACGACACAGGAAGCATCAAAAGAAGATAGAGGGACTACAGAGAGTCATTGTACCAAAAAGAATTGGTCAACATTCAACCATTTCAGCAGGTAGCATATGATCAAGAACCAATGGTACTGAAGGAAGAGGTCCAGGCTGCACTGAAGGCATTGGTGAAAAACAAGGCTCCAGGAATTGACAGAATACCAATTGAGATGTTCCAACAAATGGATGCAACACTGGAAGCGCTCATTTGTCTACGTCAAGAAATTTGGAAAACAGCTACCTGGCCAACTGACTGGAAAAGATCTGTATTTGTGGATATTCGAGAGACAGGTGATCCAACAGAATGTGGAAATTATCAAACAATATTATTAATATCACACCCAAGTAAAATTTTGCTAAAGATCACTCAAAAGTGGTTGCAGCAGTACATCGACAGGGAACTGCCAGAAATTCAAGCCAGATTCAGAGAAGGATGTGGAAACGGAGATATCTTTGCTGATGTCAGACGATCTTGGCTGAACGCAGAGAATATCAGAAAGATGTTTACCTGTGTTTTACTGACTATGCAAAGGCATTTGACTGTGTGGATCATAACAAATTATCAGTAACACTGTGAAGAATGGGAATTCCAGAACACTTAATTGTGCTCATGAGGAACCTGTACATAGACCTAGAGATATTGTTCAAACAGAAAAAGGGGATACTGCGTGGTTTAAAATCAGGAAAGGTATGCATCAGGGTTGTATCCTTTCACCATACTTATTCAATCTGTATCCTGAGCAAATAATCTGAGAAGCTGGACTATATGAAGAAGAATGCAGATCAGGATTAGAGGAAGACTCATTAACAACCTGTGATGTGCAGATGACACAACCCTGTTTGCTAAAAATGAAGAGACTTGCTAAGGGACTCAGAATGTCTCCTGAGGGCAATGGTGATCAATGTGAAGACTGAAGGCTCCTTGGGGACTTCCTAGCTTCACAAAGTGATCTAAGATGGGGAAACTGATGAAGATCAAAGACTACAGCCTTCAGTACAGATTACACCTCAACATAAAGAAAACAAAAATCCTCCCACTGGACCAATAAGTAACATCATGATAAACAGAGAAAGACTGAAGATGTTAAGGATTTCATTTTACTTGGATCCACAATCAACACCCATGGAAGGAGCAGTCAAGAAATCATATGACGTATTGCATTGGGCAAATCTGCTGCAAAAGACTTCTTCAAAGTATTACACAGCAAAGATGTCACTTTAAGGACTAAGGTGCACCTGACCCGAACCGTGGTGTTTTCAATCACCTCACATGCATGCGAAAGCTGGACAGTGAATAAGGAAGACCGGAGAAGAACCGATGCCTTTGAATTATGGTGTTGGCAAAGAATATTGAATATACCATGGACTTCCAGAAGAGAAGTACAGACAGAATGCTCCTTAGAAGTGAGGATGGTGAGACTTTGTCTCATGTACTTTGGACATGTTATCAGGAGGAACCAGTCCCTGGAGAAAGAGATCATGCTTGGCAAAGTAGAGGGTCAGCAAAAAAGAGGAAGACCCTCAAAGAGACGGAATGACACAGTGGCTGCAACAATGGGCTCAAGCATAACAATGATTGTGGCGCCATAACAAAGATGGCGCCGGACTGGGTAGTGTTTCGTTCTGTTGTACACAGAGTCGCTATGAGTTGGAACCAACTGGATGGCACCTAACCCTCCCGTCCATTCATTCATCAAGTATTTATTGAGCCTCTTCACTATGCCAGGTACTATGCTAGGCTCTAGAGATACAGTGAGGGAATAAGACAAAAATACAATCCCTTTCCTCAAGTTTTCAGTCTAAAGGAATAGCCTACATGCTTCCCTGTATGTTCTCAATATTTGGCTGAAAGTAGACAAATAGGGTTTCCACCATATTTGGAAAAAGGAGACTATGTTTTCAGTAAAGCATTGATTTGAATATTCATGATGAACTTAAGTTTAGAAAAGTTTATTAGAGGAACTTTTGATTACCTTGGTCTCAAGGTTGTAGCTAAAGAGGGAAAAAAGAAAGCTAGGGGCTCAAAGGAGGACAAGTTGGAAGATTAGGCAGGGAGTGAACACAGCTACACTTCAGGGACAGTTAAATGGTGCATCCCGAAAGAAACTTCTTTCTAAACAGTTGCCACCAGGGACAAGGGAGTTGTAATGGGGGAAATGGAGACATAGTGGGCAAAGCTATGTGAGCAAGGAGGCCTGGGTTGGGTGAGGCATATCATCACGCATTCTGGACACACAGAGGGCAGCTCGAGAGCTCTAAACTCTTGGAAGGCAAAGAAGAGGCCAAGAGGTGGCAGGGAAGGAAGAGTGTTGGCCACTCAGATATTTCCATTTAGGGTTGGCCCTGCCTCCTCCCTTCTTAGAGACCGAAGTCAGCTGTCAGGTTCCATACTGTACCTCTCCTCCTAAGCAACAACGCCACTGTAGAATCACCACAGTGGAAAATACAAAAACTCAAAAAACCAAAGCATTATTGTAACACCATGGCAACCAAGGCCTATGATAAATTTGAGTGGGGGAAATTCACCCTTTTCCCCCATTGATTTATATCAAAATGCAGAAATTATACATACATACATATATAATGAATGATAATAAAGGAAATACCACTGTGCTATGTATGCTATATAAACTATTTTTAGTTTTGCTTATTTTTTAACTTAATAGAAATAAAATCATATTAAATGGATTTTTTCTTTTTTTTTGTGAATGGCTTTTTTTGCTTAACATCATGTTTGTAAGATTCAACCACAGTGCTTCATGTAGCTATTGTTTGTTCATTTTCATTGTCACATGGTATTTCATTATATAAATACATCATAACCTATTTATCTATTCTATTATTGATGAGCATTTGAGTTGCTTCCAGTGTGGGGGCAACAGTAGATCACTACTATGAAGGGTCTTGTACATCTCTTAATGTACATGTGCAAGAGTTTCTGTAGGGAGTAGAACAGCTAGATAATAGTATATACACATTGGAAATGTATGTATTTACTACACATTATGGATTGAACTGTGTTACTGAAAAATGTGTGTCAACTTGGCTAGGCCATGATTCCCAGTGTTGTGTGGTTGTCCACCATTTTGTGATCTGCTGTGATTATCCTATGTGTTGTAAATCCTAATGTCTATGATGTTAATGAGGCAGGATTAGAGGCAGTTATGTTAATGAGGAGGACTCAATCTACAGGATTAGGTTGTATTTTGAGTCAATCTCCTTTGAGATATAAAAGAGAGAGGTGAACAGAGAGGAGAGGGACCTCGTATCACCAAGAAAGAAGCACTGGGAGTGAAGCTCTTCCTTTAGTCCCGGGGTCCCTGTGCTGAGAAGCTCCTAGACCAGGGGAAGACTGATGACAAGGACCTCTCCCCAGAGCCAACCGAGAGAAAAAGGCTTCTCTTGGAGCTAGCGCCCTGAATTCGGACTAGCCTCCTAAACTGTGAGAGAATAAATCTGTTAAAGCCATCCACTTGTATTTCTCTTATAGCAGCACTAGATAACTAAGACACTGTGTACTGTAAATTACTTGCGAAGTGGTGGTATCAGTTAATACTCCCACTAGCCATGTATGATAGTTCTTGTTGCTTAAAATCCTTGCCAACATTTATTATTCTCATACTTCAAATTATTGCCAATTTGGGTCATGTATGTTATCTCATGTATAATGTTTTTGATGTAATTTCTCTAATTACCAAAGAAAGAGGTTAAGCATCTTTTCATGTATCCATTGGCCACTTAGGTTTCCTCGTTTGTGAAGTGCTTGCTTAAGTCTTTGCTCATTTTTCTATTTGTTTATCTTTTTCTTATTGATTCATAGGCATTGTTTATGTATTCTTTTTTCTTTTTTGTAGATGAAGGTTTACAGAACAAACTAGCTTCTCATTAAACAGCACACATATTGTTTTATGACATTGGTTACCAACCCTACTACCTGTCAACACTCTCCCTTCTCAAACTTGGGTTCCCTATTAGCAGATTTCGTGTCCCCTCCTGCCTTCTAGTCCTTGCTCCTGGGCTGGTGTGCCCCTTTAGTCTCGTTTTGTCCTATGGGACTGTCTAATCTTTGGCTGAAGGGTGAACCTCAGGAGTGACTTCATTACTGAGCTAAAAGGGTGCCTGGAGCCATACTCTCAGGGTTTCACCAGTCTCTGTCAGGCCAGTAAGTCTGGTCTTTTTTTGTGAGTTAGAATTTTGTTCTATATTTTTCTCCAGCTCTGTCTGGGGCCCTCTATTGTGATCCCTGTCAGAGCAGTCAATGGTGATAGCTGGGTATCATCTAGTTGTACTGGACTCAGTCTGGTGGAGGCTGTGGTAGTTGTGGTGCATTAATCCTTTGAATTAATCTTTGCCTTGTGTCTTTAGTTTTCTTCATTCTCCCTTGTTCCTGAAGGGGTAAGACCAGTGGAGTATCTTAGATGGCCACTCACAGGCCAAAACCTCACTTATAAAGGCACCTTCTTTTATTAAATTTTCCGGATTTGCACTTGAAATTGTTAATAACTAATTTCATGGTCAAATTACCACTTACACCCCACAATGGGACACAAGAATATTGGCATACCACTTGGCCACCAGTGTTCACTGTGAGTCAGTTGGTGCCCGTTCCCTCCCTCTCTACCTCAGTCTCTGCATGGCAACTGGGAGAGCCTTTGCTAAAAGCTCAAATCTTGTTTCCCTTAGAGCAAAATTTGCTTTCAAAATATTTTTCCGGTATAATTAAAAGTGAATTGCTGATGATTAACATTTTCATTATTTTCAGTTTCAACTGGTTATTGATATGACCACTTCTCCCTCTTAGGAAAGGAACGTGTTTTATTGTTCTTTATATTTCTTTTATTTTCATTACAATTTTTATTTTTCTTGAACACATAGCATGCACACTCAGTGAGAAATAATAATCAAACTATGCCAACAATTAGAGAGTTCTTGTCTTCTGAGGAAGGAGCCCCGCTGGTGCACGGTTAAGTGCTCGGCTGCTAACCAAAAGGTCAGTGGTTTGAATCCACCAGTTGCTCAGTGGGAGAAAGATGTGGCAGTCTGCTTCCATAAAGATTACAGCCTTGGGAGCCCTATGGGACAGCTCTGTTCTATCCTATAGAGTCGCTATGAGTCGGATTCAACAGCAATGGGTTTGGCTTTTGGTTTTTATCTTCTGAGGAGCTCTATATACTTTTCTTTTTTTTTCAAACTCTTCTTTTTTTAATATGGTAAATACATATGTAACAAAACATTTGACATTTCAGCAGTCTTCACATGCACAGTTCACTGGCATTAATTATGTTGGTCATGTTGTTCAACCACCACCATTAACCATTCCCAAATTATATCTTTATCTCTCTTACGTGAGTGGTTTTTAAATCATCAGAAACATCAGCCAAGTGTTAGAACCCTGCCTTACAGCACTAACAAGGTTCTTAAAACGTAATAAACACTTGGTAAGATTTTGTTGGAAGCAAGTAAATATTAATTATTAATATTGTATTTTTAAAATTACATTTCATTAGCCCCAGGGTCCAATGGCAGAAAACATAGCATGGAACCAGTCAAACTACTAAAATAATATTCTAGGAGAGATACGTGGGTTTGTCATTATTGTAATCTTTCAATGTCAGGAGCCAAATGCCAAGCTTTTTCTTTCTTGAATATCTACTAACACAATGTTCTCTCATTTATTCTAAAGAGAGATGTTCTCTCCTTTTAGCTTATAGCCACTCTATAAATCTCCTGGACAGTTTAAAAGTTAGACTTTCTTATCCAGGATGAGGTGGACTTAGCTGAGTGCTGACACATAGCAAGAAATGCCCCCAAATAAAGTTAACCTTATTACCACTGCTGTTACTAATATATTCTAATAATCATTTCCGTCTTGAAAATAAGTAGAAACAATTTACCAGCTCATCAGAACTTTACATACATTTGAAAAAGTATGCTAGTAGTGATGTAAACGAAGACAACCTTCTTTTCAATTTGTTGTGGTTGAGTGGACATTGGCAAGGCTAATGCACATACGCTATGAAGTTTGCACATCAGATCGGTAAAATGAAATTTCACAAAAACAAGTGAAATTAAAAAAAATTCACACTCTTTTAAAATACTTTTATTCTTGCCTGAAGTGTAGCCTAAAGGCACTTGGCTGCTAAGCAAAAGTTTGAAGATTCCAGTTTACTCAGAGGCACCTTGGAAGAAGGTCCTGGAGATATACTTCCATTGAAAACCCTATTGAGCACAGTTCTACTCTGACACTCAGGGGGTCACACGAGTCGGAGACTTGATGGCAACTGGTGGTGGTAGAGACTGGTTCTGAGCAATATTCTTATATACTATCTGCAACAATCTTTTCAGTTCCAGCTCTCTAGCTCCTCAGCCACCTGGAACCATTAAGTCCTGCCTACAGTCTTAACCTGACCTCAGGGCATAGGCTAGCACAGTCCTCAATACTGGAACAATTTTTAGAAGCCTTAGACCAGTAGCTTATCTGCTCAGTATCAGATCAGCCATTTGGCTGCTCCTGCTCTGATACCGTAACCTAGTTTCAGGCACTAAGATTTTATCTGGTTACCTGTAACCAAGCCCCTACCTGTATCCCTAGACACTAGATCCTGGTTTCGTCTGCTATGATCCACAGCCCTACCTTGGGGCCTTATTTTCTATCATAGTTGGTGCACTACTCCCTATAATGTCCTGGGGCTTAGTTAGACTCCTACCCTGGAACTCCAGTTTTCATGAGCGTGTCCCCCATACATACTACCTGAGAGCTAAGATGCAGGCTTCCCTCATGTCTGATTTCCACCCACTGCCTACTGTAGACACTCTAGAGACAGGTCCTACGCTTGAGCTAGATTTCCTACCAACTGTGAGTTCCTTTCACCCTCCTCTGCCCGGCACAGAAGGACTGTCTGGTCTTGGGGTCCTTCGCAAGACTGACCCATCTCAAGGGTGAATTCTAATTCTAACAGTAATTCAAATAATACCTCTATTTTAAAAATATCTCTATTCAAACCAGCCAATAGTAAGCTTAAAATGTCTCACTGAATATACATCTGCTGCTTGAAATTCCAAAAGAAAAGACCCCATACCTGTCTGAATGAATCCTGATTTGTATCCATTAGTTGTCCCATTTTCTGGGGTCACAGTTGATGACACTGAAGAGTTTGGTTTAAGAGAGTGGCAAGTAGCAGAAGATTGTCGGCTTCTACATTCTGGAAAGCAGTAAGAATCACATTACACGAGGAGACCAATATCCTGTTAAACCAGGTGACAGGGTCACAGTCTCTAAAATAAATTGCTGCTCCGACAGTGGTAGCCATTTTCCTTATAGAGATCCACCTTTCCCCTAATCCGAACTCCAATAGAATGTTCAAGCTCGGGAGCACTGTTCTTTTCCCTAGGCCAGATGTCATATTTGGAAGGCAAAGAAATGGTTACAAAGAACAATCACATCTTTGTTCCCCACAGACTAGTTCCCAGGGGAAGAGAAATCATATCCAATATAGGCATGCTAGTTTTATGGATAAGACTGAGGCTAAAATATCAATAATTTATGAAAACCTAATAAGCTTTCAAACACCAGTTAACCTCCTGTCCACAAATGACTTTAGTGTGGAAAAGTAACCTAGAGTCCATCCAGGTTGCTTCAGCGTTCTCTACCCAACCTTAATTTATGTCCCAACACAGAAGCAAAGAAAAATGTATGGGCAGAAGAGAAAAATTAGAAATGCTCAAATGTATTCTCAATTCTTATTCAAGGAAATAGGTAGACCATATTCCAGGTTATTGCTGAAAATGTAATACTAAGCTTCATTTTAAGTAAGCTGATATTAATGAGGCTCTGGTGCAATATTTTAAGAGTACTTTGTACTGATTCAGGTAATATAGTGAATAACATGACAGCTGTGGTACTTTAACTTCCGACCAAATTATTCTATATGATACCATACTAATCTCTAAAGATGGTAAATGAAAAGGTACTATAAATGGTTATATATGACAAAGCCAATTACCAAGGGTCCTTTAGAGAGTTTCCAAGTTTATCACATACATGTAAGGGTTGGAGGCAGTTTCCTATCACCTTCATCTATGCTATGACCTTCCAGGAAGAGCTATTGTATTTTGGCCTTAGAGTATGTCTCCACATTATGTGTATTATATGGATACTGTATATGTTTGTATATACGTATACACATACAATTCCAATTTCAAATTAGCAACTTCTATAAACATGAGGCTTCAGAAGCCACCAAGGATCACTGTATAATAAGCTATTTCACAAATGTTATTCTTTACTAGAAAGATGAATTATCACTGAGCACTAAATAAGAAGTTAAAAATATTTTATGCAACTGAAACAAAAGCTAAAAAAAGGAAGTTAAAAGGTAGGGAGGCTATACCTATCCAAGTTTTACTTTTTTGCTAGGGTTCATGACATTCAAAATGATTTTTCTAGAGGAAAATTCTTCAGACTTTATTAGGATAAAGAGTTACAATGCTTATGATTCAATAGTTGCAAGTGATAATACCTGGCTTGAAACATGTAGCCATTTCCTTGGCATTATATAATGTCACTTCAAACGCAACCCAAAGTAATTACTATGAAGTACTCAGAGACAAATATGCAGTTGTAATTTGTCTTTATTATATTGTTTTTCATGGACAGGAAAAAATCTTGCACAGACAACAAATGGAAATACTAAAGACATATTATTATATGGAGGAAAAAACTCAGTATCTAAGAAACTGCTCAACAGAATAAGGGTTAGATACAGCCCTGCATTAGAACAATGGACAGAACTTGTGTAAATTCCTATCAAACACACAAAGATGTGAAGTTTTAACTGGATTCATTTCTACACATAAGTTAGTTAAATTTTTCCTAATTTAAAAGAACAAAACTTTGTCAACCTAATAGTGCCTTTTCCCCAGGTATTACGAAGAGAAATTATTTACTTTAAAGTATTTTGGGTTAATTAAAATAGAAAAATGTACATGCTTGAGAATTACCGAAGAACCTAAATAAAGTAAAAAAGAACATCTGAGCAGGGAACTGACACTTTGAGGTCCTCTCCAACTGACTGAACAGCTAGAACGAGTCCATTCTTCTTCCAAGGGTTGCACCCCACCACCTCCAAAAGACAAATACAAACAGAGACATGCACTTTTCCTCAACTTGAAAAATCTCTGCTAAAAATAGAAAAGAAACAATTCATATAACCTACTTGTTGCTGTTGTGGCTGTGTGCTGTAGAGTTGATTCCTACTCACAGTGACCCTACAGGACAGAGTACAGCGTCTCCATAGGGTTTCCTAGGCTGTAATCTTTACAGGAGCAGACTGCCACAGTGCTGGTGGGTTCAAACCACTGACCTTCTGGTCAGCAGCAAAGCGCTCAACCATTGTACTACCAGGACTCCTTAAATATCCTACCAGAGTGCTTTATATTTTTTTGATAGTCTTACGTATGACCTTGAGATGCTTATTATGTCACACCTGAACTCTCAATCCTGTATGGCTCACTGTCACCACCATAAAATCACCCCTCCCTTCCCTTTCCCTACCAGAAGCGGACACTACCTTTCCAGCAGATGAGGGGTCCCTTCGAGAGTACACCCTGGGAACTTCTGACTAGGTAGTACTTTAAGTGCTTCTGCTTCTTTGGCTGGGTGGTGAGCTTCAAGTTAATGTGGTTGGAAAATTCTGTGAAATACCGAAATCCTCTTTCTCCACAGCCGATACAGTTTCCAGAAAATCCTGAAATGAGGAAAATCAAAGTTACTTGTGGCCTTGTAAATGGACGAAATACTTTTACATATAAAAATAAATATTCACTCAATAACCTTCCAAGTTCAAGGAAATAATTCAAAGGAAGAAATAAACACAGGTACAAAAAGACTTCTAAAAGAGTTACTTTATAATGGTGAAAGACTAGAAATAATTTAAGTACGCTCCAAAGGAGTAATGGTTAAGGAAATAAACTAGACAGTATACTCATTAACAACCTGCGACAAGCAAATGACACAGCCTTGCTCGCTGAAAACGAAGAGGACTTGAAGCACTTACTGACAAAGATCAAAGACTACAGCCATCAGTATGGATTACACCTCAATATGAAGAAAACAAAAATCCTAACAACTGGACCAATAAACAACATCATGATAAATGGAGAAAATATTAAAGTTGTCAAGGATTCCATTTTACTTGGATCCACAATCAATGCCTATATAAGAAGCAAGCAAGAAATCAGACAATGTATTGCAATGGGCAAATCTGCTACAAAAGACCTCTTCAAGTGTTAAAAAGCAAAGATGTCACTTTGAGGACTAAGGTGCACCTGACCCAAGCCATGGTATATTCAGTCACCTCGTATGCATGTGGAAGCTGGACAGTGAATAAAGAAAATTGAAGAAGGATTTGAATTACTGTATGATGAAGAATACTGAGTATACCACGGACTGCCAGAAGAACAAACAAATCTGTCTTGGAAGAAGTACAACCAGAATGTTCCTTAGAAGCAAGGATGGTGACACTATGTCTTACATACTTTGGGCATGTTATCAGAAGGGACCAGTCCCTGGAGAAGGACATCATGCTTGGTAGAGTAGAGGGTCAGTGAAAAAGAGGAAGATCCTCAATGAGATGGATTGACACAGTGGCTGCAATAATGGGTTCAAACATAGCAACGATTTTGAGGATGGCACAGGACCAGGCAGTGTTTTGCTCTGCTGTATATGGGGTCGCTATGAGCCAGAACTAACTAGACGGCACCTAACAACAACAACAACATCATGTGACAGAATTTATACAGTTCATACTATGATAAGAAAAAGGTTGGTCCTAGAGATGTCCATTATTTCCTCCCTACACACTCCCTTCTTAGAGAACCTGCTGGTGTTAGGCGGGTGTTAGGCATGTGAACTTGCCCCTGATGGACCAATAGCTGACCTAATCTGGGAGAGTCAGAGGCTCTCTCCTGGAATTCTGAAGTACTAAATAAAGAGTCATTCGGATGGTAGTAGACCCTGGATTTGTATGATTTTGTAAAACTGGACCCAGAGCTGGTGTTATGCCAACTACACGTAAGCTAAGGTATGGGAGAGAACAAACTGAGAAACATGAAGAAGCAGCTGGTCTGCAGAGATGAGAGCAGAGTACAGACAGAGATGTGCAAACTCGGGGCGTTGTCAACTTTCCTGTTTCTATGCCATCTGGTTGTACTTTCTGACACTGAGTTCCGTGAGATTTCCATTTTTTCTTTACTCAACCCTCTTTATACAAGCTGAGTGGTGCAAACAGTTTGTGTTCGTTTATTAACCTAAATGTTGGCAGTTCAAACCCACCCAGCAGTGCTGTGAAAGAAAGACCTGGCGATCTGCTTCTGTAAAGTTCACAGCCAAGAAAACCCTATGGAGCACTTTTACTCTGTAATACATGGGAGTCCTATCAGTCAGAACTGACTTGATGGCAATGGGTTTGGTTTTTGTTTTTTTATTCCTTGGCTCTAACATCTAAACAATTCCTCTCTCAGACTCCAAACCAAAAACCAAACTCGTTGCTGTCAAGTCAATTCTCTCCCAGACTAATCAAACCAAATTAAACTTCCAATGGCCTGCTTGCAGCAGGAGACATGGGAAGAAGAAATGGAGAATGCTGAGAGGATGAGAAGTTGTGTTTGATTTACCCCCTTAATACACAGAGGTAAAGGCAGGCAGAAAGAGTGAGTTCCTCTGGTTGTCTGATGAGAACACATCTATATTCATACAGGTGAACAAAGACAAAAAAGTTGTAAATAAGAAAGGATATTCCAAGTTGTATATACCTATATACCTATAGGAGCCCTGGTGGTGCAGTGGTTAAGAGCTACAGCTGCTAACTAAAAGGTTAGCAGTTCAAATCCACCAGCCACTCCTTGGTAACCCTATGGGGTAGTTCTACTCTGTTCTGTAGGGTCGCTATGAGTCAGAATCGACTCAACAGCAATGGATTTTATATACCTATAACTACTTGAAAATAAATTCACTAATAAAGTGATACACTCTTTTTAAACCCCAAAACCAACCTTCTCTCGCAAGAAGAGATGAGAAAGGCTACGAGGATTAAGACAGAATATCTTCCAGTGTTCCAATCTCAGAATGCTGGCAATCAGTTCAGAGCATTATAAATGGGCAGTTCAATTTATTATTAATTCACCTACCTATATGCAAAGCATATAGGAGAACAAGCGGTGAACAAGGGATAGTTACAACCTCTGGCCAATTAACATAGAATTGCTAATTTATTATTGTCATTCTATAGAAATGTAAACATTACTATAATTTTATAAATTACTTAAAACATATTCAGAGATGCATTGCAGTTGAGAGCATATGGCCATTTGTACAAAACCCTGAAGCTATACGCAAACAAAAAAAAAACCGCTGTCGATGGCTACATAGTTCATCAAGTTCCTAAAGTCATTTATCCATCAATCCACCCATGCAGCAAATACTTTTACTCTACTACATGCCAGGCAGGAGTTCCTGGGTGGCACAAATGGTTAAGTGCTTAACTACTAACTGAAAAGTTGGCAGTTTGAACCCACCCAGAGGTGCCTCAAAAGAAAAGCCTGATAATCTGCTTCTGAAAGGTCACAGCCTTGTAAACCCTATGGAGCACAGTTCTACTCTGACACACATAGGGTCGCTGTGAGTTGGAATCAACTCTACAGCAACTGGTGCTAGGCACCATTTCAGGCACTGAGGGATCGAGCACTGAACAAAGTAGACAAAGCCCCTGTCCTCATGGAGCTTACATTCCGGTGTGACTGTCATCCCTTAGTGGAAACTGCCTGACCTGTGAAGCAAATGTATCACATCCAAAACACAGTAAAAATGCTATAAGAATATTTCAGCAGAAATAATTTAGGACAGTTCCAAAAAAATGAGGCTTATATGGCAGGTCCAAGTAATTCAGAAAAGATTAGTGTGAGAATTAGAATTAACAAATTAATGAGGTTGAGTTTATCTTTCATCTTTTCCTCTGTCTGTTCGAGATGAAAAGCAAGGAATAGGGTGAGGAAGAAAAGCAATGGATCTGGATAATCTACAAAGAAGGGAACCTTCACATTAATGATAAGAGCTAATAATATTAAGGAGTTAGAAGCCTACAGTTCATTTTTCAAACTCTGTAAGGCTTCAGCATTATCCTTGATTCAAGAAAGATTTTATTTGCTCAAAGTTTTTGCTAACATTAATAACAAAAAATAGCACCTCTTACAGCTAAATTACCTTTCTAGTTATTCTGGCAATCAAGACGTGCAGTTGCATGGTAGATTTGAGGCACAACTGGAGCAATTTTTTTTTTTTAATTAATTCCCTCACAGTCTTTGGAATCTGCATAATTTACATAAAAATTTAGACAAATTGATATTGGAGTCCAAAGGGATTCTAGAATCCGAAGCTTAAAATTTTTCCCACTGTATCTTAATGCATACTAAAATCATCCAGCATAAGTAGAAAACGGGTGAATATTAACTTCCGGACAATAGAGTAATGAATACATAAAAATCTCAATATGGTTATCTAAAAAAAAAAAATTCTACCATTTTGTTGCAATATATTTTTACTTGGAGAAGTGGCAAGTGAAAAGTTATGCCCATTTTTACAAAGCTAGAGAAAGTAAACACAGTTCCAAGTCTATAAAGGTATTTAGTAAATACTAAAACAGAGTAACTACCATTTAACAGCAAGTATTAGGTCCCTGGGTGTTGCAAACGGTTTGTTTTTGGCTACTAACCTAAAGGTTAGAACCCGCCCAGTGGTGCTGAGGAAAAGAAAAGCCTGGTGATCTGCTTCCATAAAGACTACAGCGAAGAAAACCTATGGAGCGGTTCTACTCTGTAACACATGGGGTCACCATGAGTCAGATTTGCCTCAATGGCAATGGGTTTGGTTTGGTTTACTATGTGTCAGAAATCACACCGGACAGGTGCCTTATAAACATCATCTCACTTGATCTTTATAACCTTGAAGAGTAGGTACTATTGGCCCTTTTAAAGAGAAGAGGAATCTGAGATGTCAAGGGGTTTAGTAGCTTGCCAAGTTTCTGAAAAGTATTAAGTGGCAAATCTGGGATTTAAACCCAGGTTTGTCTGATTCCAAAGCCCATGGTCTTTGGTCTACATATCCTATTTACACATGATTATGATATCTATTATTCTGATGGTGTTTTCTATGTCCTTTCCATAATGTATTCAGGATTCCTCTAGTCAAGAAGAATCACTGAGCAAAAAGGAATTGTTTTGTGACATTGTTTGCAATCCCTGCATTGTGTCAGCATACTCCCCCTTTCCACCCCAGTTTCCCTGGGTCCATTCATCCAGTTTTCTTGTCCCTTCCTGCCTTCTCATCTTTGCTTTTGGGCAGGTCTTGCCCATTTGGTCTCATATAAATTTTTTTCCATTACTTTTATTATCTTTTTTTTATTGTACTTTAGATGAAGATTTACAGAGCAAATTAGTTTCTCATTAAACAATTAATGAACATATTGTTTGGCCTCGTATATTTGATTGAACTAAGAAGCACGTTCCTCATGTGTGTTATTGTTTTGTTTTATAAGCCTGTCTAATCTTTTGCTGGAAGGTGAACTTCAGGAGTGGCTTCAGTTCTGAGTTAGCAGAGTGTCCGGGTGCCATAGTCTCGGGGGTTTCCTCCAGTCATCGTCAGACCAGTAAGTCTGGTCTTTTTTTGTGAATTTGAATTTTGTTGTACATTTTTCTCCTGCTCTGTCCAGGACCCACTATTGTGAAACCTGTCAAGGTGGTTGGGGGTGGTAGGTGGGCACCATCTAGTTCTTCTGGGCTCAGACTGGTGGAGGCTGTGGTTCATGTGGTCCATGAGACCTTTGGACTAGTATTTCCCTTGTGTCTTCAGTCTTCTTCATTCTCCTTTGCTCTGAATGTGATGGGACCAAGAATGTATCTTAGATGGCCACTTGCAAGCTTTAAGACCCCAGATGCTACTCACCAAAGTTGGATGTAGAACATTTTCTTTATGAACTATGTTATGCCAAGTGACCTAGATGTTCCCCGAGACCATAGTCCCCAGACCTCAGCCCCAGTAACTCGGTCCCTCAAGTTGTTTGGATGTGTCTAGGAAGCTTCTATGACTTTGCCTTGGTCAAGTTGTGCTGATTTCCCCTCTATTGTGTGTTGTCTTTCCCTTCACACAGTTAACACTTGTCTGCTACCTAGTTAAAGATTTCTCCTCCCCCTCCCTCCCCTCCCTTGTAACCATCAAAGATTTTTTTTTACTGTGTGTAAACCTTTTCTTGTTCTGTTCGAACAACTGCCTCTTGATCTATGTACAGGTTCCTCATGAGCACAATTAAGTGTTCTAGAATTCTCATTCTTCACAATGCTACCCATAATTTGTTATGATCCACACAGCCGAATGCCTTTGCATAGTCAATAAAACACAGGTAAACATTGTTCTGGTATTCTCTGCTTTCAGCCAGGATCCATCTGACATCAGCAATGCTATCCCTAGTTTCACATCCTCGTCTGAATCCGACTTGAGTTTCTGGCATTCCCTGTTGATATACTGCTGTAGCCACTTCTGAATGATCTTCAGCAAAATTTTACTTGCATGTGATATTAATGATATTGTTCGATAATTTCTGCATTCGAACAAGGGGATACTATGTGGTTTAAAGTCAGGAAAGGTGTGCATCAGAGTTGTATCCTTTCACCATACCTATTCAATCTGTATGTTGAGCAAATAATCTGAGAAGCTGTACTATATGAAGAAGAACGGGGCATCAGGACTGGAGGAAGACTCATTAACAACCTGTGTTATGCAGATGACACAACCTTGCTTGCTGAAAGTTAAGAGGACTTGAAGCACTTATCGATGAAGATCAAAGACCACGGCCTTCAGTATGGATTATACCTCAACATAAAGAAAACAAAAATCCTAACAATTGGACCAATAAGCAACATCATGATAAATGGAGAAAAGACTGAAGTTGTCAAGAATTTCATTTTACTTGGATCCACAATCAATGTCCACGGAAGCAGCAGTCAAGAAATCAAGACACATTGCGTTGGGCAGATATGCTGCGAAAGACCTCTTTAAAGTGCTGAAAAGTAAAGATGTCACCTTGAAAACTAAGGTGTACCTGACCCAAACCATGTGTTTTCAATTGCATCATATGCATTGCTAAAGCTGGACAATGAATAAGGAAGACTGAAGAAGAATTGATGCTTTGTAATTGTGGTGTTGGCGAAGAATACTGAATATACCATGGACTGCCAAAAGAACAAACAAATCTGTCTTGGAAGAAGTACAACAAGAATGCTCCTTAGAAGCAAGAATGGTGAGACTACGTCTTACGTACTTATGGACATGTTATCAGGAGGGATCAGTCCCTGGAAAGGACATCATGCTGGGTAAAGTACAGGTCAGTGAAAAAGAGCAAGACCCTCAATGAGATGGATTGACTCAGTGACTGCAACAATGGGCTCAAGCTTAGTAACGACTGTGACGATGATGCAGGACCGGGCAGTGTTTCATCCTGTAGTACATAGGGTTGCTGTGAGTCAGAACTGACTCGACGGCACCTAACAACAACAACAAACCTTTTCTTGGGTTTTTATAATCGTGGTCTCAAACAACATTTGTCCTTTTGTGACTGACTTATTTCACTCAGCATAATGCCCTCCAGATTCATCCATTTTGAGAGATGTTTCTCAGATTCATTACTGTTCTTTATCGTTGGGTAGTATTCCATTGTATGTATGTATCATAATTTGTTTATCCATTTATCTGTTGATGGACACTTAGGTTGTTTCCAACTTTTTGCTATTGTGAATAATGCTGCAATGAACATGAATGTGCATATGTCTATCTGTGTGATGGGCCTTATTTCTCTAGGATATATTCCTAGGAGTGAGATTGCTGGATCATATGGTATGTCTATTTCTAGCTTTTCAAGGACGTGCCATATTGTTTTCCATAGTGGTTGTATCATTTTATATTCCCCACCAGCAATGTAGAAGAGCTTCAGTCTCCCTGAGACCTCTCCACAACATTTGTTATTGATTGATTGTTTGATTAGTGCCAGTAATGTCAGGGTGAGATGGTGTCTCATTGTAGTTTTGATTTGCATTTCTCTAATGGCTAATGATCACGAGCATTTCCTCATGTGTCTGTTAGCTGCCTGAATGTCTTCTTTGGTGAGTGTCTCTTCATATCTTTTGCCCATTTTTGAGACTATGATGAATTTAAAATGCTAGAGAAGTCTTCTAAAGTCCTTCTACCAAACTTACTATGTTCTAAGTTCTGAGAGGGAAAGTACTGTGTCTTATAATTTTTGTGCCCCCACATCATAACCTAACATGATTTCTGTCATACAGTATATTTTGGATAAGTATTGCTGAACGAATCAATAAACAAACAGATACTTGGACCTTCTTTGCTATTTTAGTCCAATATATAAGCTTTATCACTAGGCTTCCATTTTAAATCATCTTCTCAATTTCACTAAAAGGAAAAGAAAGTGAACATAGTCTTTTTTAAAGAAAGCCATATGAAAAATGAAAATGACCAGAAAAAGAGTTCGAACTGTAATTTAAGGAACCTTAAACTACAGTTCAAACAAACAAATATGCCTGTTAATCAATACAACACTTGAATTCTTTGCGTTTTTCTCTGATATTTGTGCCTAAAACGTCTGACTCCATCTATAGTAAGAGAAATTCTGAGAAACAAAACAAAACAACAACAACCAAAAAAAAAA
>NW_004444135.1:438154-467470 GCF_000243295.1 Trichechus manatus latirostris | reverse complement strand
TCTTTTTAATTATTAAAAATAAATAAATAAATAAAATCCACTCTTTATTATTTCCAAAGATGTAGGGAAGCTATATTGAGAAAAAGCCCAGACTCTAAGTTAATATTGGAAAGAAAACTACTTAATTTTGAGATGAACTTATGTATTTTATATCATATTTACATTCTTAGTTATTTTGGGTAAACTAATGCTAAATACAAAATGAGAATCATACTAATCAAGTGTAGATAGGAATAATTGATACTATGGGAACACTACAAATAATTTACAAAGTGGATAATCCACAGATGAATAACTGAGAGCTGATTTAACATCAGTTTCAGATCAATAACTTTACAAATAGGGAATTCTACTTTGTTTATAAAATATTAATTTTCGATAAATTACCTTGTATCCTTTAATGTTTAATAAAAAAAAAAGGTTCTTAATTAAGATTAATGTTTCAAGAATGAATTAAAAAAAGTTTCTCATTTGAACTAAACTATATAATACCCTACTAATTCTGTGATATTTTAAAAAATTCTGTGATAATTTTAAATAAACTTCTATTTTAACCGCCTCATTTTAGAAGGAATTCTACAGGCATGAAATACTCACCTAAAAGTGCATTTTTTCCATGATCATCTGGTAGAAATCGCTTGTCTACAGCACAAACTAGGATGTGTTCAGGAAGATTGGGAGACTTGGCCCCCACCAGCAGGAATCCTGCTGGGATGTCAATTTGTTCCATACACAGCGATACCAAACGCAAATCCTTTCCCGCTTGACAAAAACCTAAAACAGATAAAAAGGACACACTGACCTGATAGAATGGGAGAAAAATGTGGAGCAGAACCTCAAATTCCTAAAACAACAACAACAAAACCCCTGGTGGCACAGTGGTTAAGAGCTCGACTGCTAATTAAAAGGTTGGCAGTTTGAATCCCCCAGCTGCTCCCTGGAGACTCTATGGGGCAGTTCTACTCTGAACTGACTCAATGTCAACAGGTTTGGTTATTTTTTTGGTTTACTGAACTGGTTGAGACTGGAGGACTCCCTGAGACTATTGCGCTGAGATACTCTTTCAACCTTAAACTGAAACTAATGGCTGAGTCACCTTTAGCTAAATAACAAATTGGCTCAAAAAACAATGAATATCACCCGTAAGTACTGTGCTCCTTTAAAAAATCACTTATATGAGACCAGATGGTCAACAATTACTTTACAACAAGATGAGAATGTAAGGTGGCAGGGAAACCAGATTAATTAACCAGAATGGAAATGAATGTTCACATACTATGAAGAATATAACCAATGTCACTGAACAACTTATGTAGAAATTGTTGAATGGGAACCTAAACTGCTGTGTAAACCTTCACCAAAAACACAATAAAATATTATTTAAAAAAAAAGGACACAGTAAAATGTTTTTCCAGTCCTGACTCAGTGACCTCATGTGTGTCAGAGTAGAACTATGCTCCATGGGGATTTCAATGGCTGATTTTTCAGGCCTTTCTTCTGAAGTGCTTCTGGGTGGACTTGATCTTCCAACCTTTTAGTTAGCAGCCAAGTATGTTAACCACTGCATTACCCAGGCATCTCAGAAATGTTTATAACCCTTTTGGAGATTAATTTACTTGTCACTATTAAGCACTAAATTTAAAGTCCATATACTGCAACCAGAAGACAAATCTCTCATATGCGCCCCTCGGAGCACAGTGGAAAAGACACTAAAAGGAGATCTTTTCATCTGTTCAGCCAACATTGATGACTTATTTTCTGGCCCATGGGTAAGGCAATGATAAAAAAAAAAAGTGAACTTATTTTCATGTGCACATAAAATAGTAATTTTTTTTTTTTTAATGCAAACTGAATTCTCTAAATAGGGAAAATCATAGAAAGAGCTGCTCTTCATTTCACAGAGGAAAAAACTGAAGTGCAGAGTTTGCTACCTCATACATGACCGGGCCAGAACTAAAACTCAGAACTGTCAGATTATTTCCATTAAATATGACATGACATCACAAAACATAACAAAACCTTATAACCACTTTGTGTACCATAATGTATTACAATAATTCATTAGTTCTTGATTTACTAATCCAACATTTGCAACAGATGCTGTTCTAGGCTGGTGGATACAGAGTTGACCAAAAAGTATTTCCTTCTAAGAACTCACATTGTAATCTATTGGAAGAATGAGAAGGACCTAATAAATAATGACAAAACAATGTTACAGAGGACATCTATTGTTCTGCTGCAGAGCACTCCTCTCTACAACAAAACCAAAAAACCAAACCTGTTGCCATTGAGTTGATTCTGACTCATAGTGACCCTACAGGACAGAGCAGAACTGCCCCACAGGGTTTCCAAGCAGTGGATGGTAGATTCAAACTGCTGACCTTTTGGTTAGCAGCCAAGCTCTTAACCACTGCGCCACCCCTCTCTATACCCTCTGGGAGATGATCCTCCCTGCACTCTAATCAGAGTCCTTGGGTGGCAGGAACAGTTAATGCACTCAGCTGTTAACCAAAAGGTTGACTGAGTTCATCCAGAAGCATCTCATAAGAAAGGCCTGATGATCCACTTCTGAAAAATCAGCCATTGAAATCCTTCTGAAGTACAATTCTACTCTGACACACATGGGGTCACCATGAGTCAGAGCTGACTCCACAGCAACCGGGTTTGTTTGTTCGTGTGTGTGTTTGCACTCTAATTATATGATCTTCTAAGGAGTTGTGATACGCTAGACTGACCTAAAAGCTGGAACCTGACCCACGCTGGACCACTTTAGTACCCTACCTTTCTGACCATAGTGGATTAGTTTAAGAGTGGGCACCTGACATAAGCCAGGCCAATCAAAGCCTTTTCCCTGGGAATTCTGAACATCGAGTCAGGAGAGCCTGGCTCAGTTCACTCTGTTGGTCACCATGTTCTTTGCCACATGAGAGACGCCTGTCAACAGAGATAGGAGGGAGAATGTTCTGGCAGTGTTTGAATCCCTAAAGCCCAGTTATATCTGACTTTGCCATGGTTTGGTCATGAAACCTTTTATTTGGAATTCTTCCAATAATTTCTTCATTTTACCTAAGCTAGTTTGAGTTATTATACTCAAAGTAGTACTGAATTTATGGACCATGTCAAGAACAGATTTGATGAACTGAATGCTAATGACAGAAGACCAGATGAGTTGTAGAAGGACATCATACAGACATCACACAGGAAGAAAGCAAGAGGTCATTAAAAAGACAGGAAAGAAAGAAAAGACCAAAATGGATGTCAGAAGAGACTCTGTAACTTGCTCTTGAACATCAAGTAGCTAAAGCAAATGGAAGAAATGATGAAGTAAAAGAGCTGAACAGAAGATTTCAAAGGGTGGCTCAAGAAGACAACGTATTATAATGATAAGTGCAAAGACAGAGTCAGAAAACTAAAAGGAAAAACACGCTTGGCATTTCTCAAGCTGAAAGATCTGAAGAAAAAATTCAAGCCTTGAGTTGCAATATTAAAGGATTCTATGGGAAAAATATTAAATGATGCAGGAAGCATCAAAAGAAGACGGAAGGAATACAGAGAGTCACTACACCAAAAAGAACTGGTCAACATACAACCATTTCAGGAGGTGGTATATGATCAGGAACCAATGGTACTGAAGGAAGAGGTCCAAGCTGCACTGAAGGAACTGGGGAAAAACAAGGCTCCCGGAATTGACAGAATACCAACTGAGAAGTTTCAGTGAACAGATGCAGCGCTGGAAGTGCTCACTCATCTATGCAAAGAAATGTAGAAGACAGCTACCTGACCAACCGACTGGAAGAGATCCGTACTTATGCCAATTCAAAAGAAAGGTGATCCAACCGAATGCAGAAATTATCGAACGATATCATTAATATAACACACAAGTAAAATTTTGCTGAAGATCATTCAAAAGCAGCTGCAGCAGTACATCGACAGGGAACTGCCAGAAATTCAAGTCAGATTCAAAAGAGGACATGCAACCAGGGATATCATTGCTGATGTCAGATGGATCCCGACTGAATGTAGAGAATATCAAAAAGATGTTTACCTGTGTTTTACTGACTACGCAAAGGCATTTGATTGTGTGGATCATAACAAATTATGGGTAACACAGAAAAGAGCAGGAATTCTAGAACACTTAATTGTGCTCAAGAGGCAGTCATTCAAACAGAACAAAGGGATAATGAGTGGTTTAAAGCCAGGAATGGTGTGTGTCAGTGTTGTATCCTGTCACCATACTTATTCAGTCTGTATGCTGAGCAAATAATGTGAGAAGCTGGACTATATGAACAAGAACGGGGCATCAAGACTGAGGGAAGACTCATTAACCAGATGACACAAACTTGCTTGCTAAAAATGAAGAGGACTTGAAGCAAGTATTACTGATGAAGATCAAAGACTACAGCCTTCAGTACGGATTACACCTCAACATAAAGAAAACAAAAATTCTCACAACTGGAACAATAAGCAACATCATGATAAACGGAGAAAAGATTGATGTTGTCAAGGATTTCATTTTACTTGGATCCACAATCAATGCCCATGCAAGCAGCCGTCAAGAAATCAAACGATGCATTGCACTGGGCAAACCTGCTGCAAAAGACCTCTTTGAAGTGTTAAAAAGCAAAGATAATCACGAAGGTGCGCCTGACCCCAGCCATGGTGTTTTCAATCGCCTCCTATGCATGTGAAAGCTGGACAATGAATAAAGAAGTCTGAAGAAGAATTGATGCCTCTGAATTATGGTGTTGGCAAATAATACTAAATATACCATGGGCTGCCAAAGAACAAACAAATCTGTCTTGGAAGAAACCAGCCAGAATGCTCCTTAGAAGCAAGGATGGTGAGGCTATGTCTCACATTCTTTGGATATGTTATCAGAAGGGGTCAGTCCCTTGAGAAGGACATCTTGCTTGGTAAAGTAAAGGTCAGCGAAAAAGAGGAATACCCTCAATGAGACGGATTGACAGTGGCTGCAACAATGGGCTCAAGCATAACAATGAATGTGAGGATGGCGCAGGACTGGGTAGTGTTTTGTTCTGTTGGACATAGAGTCGCTGTGAGTTAGAACACAACCCCACCTAACAACAACAGTTTGAGTTGGGTTTTTGTCACTTGCAACCAAAAGAGGCTGTATAGAAGTATGATTAATGCTATTTCAGGGGGTTGTGGGAGCATGGAGGACAGACATCTAACTCTCCACACACAAACCTGAGATCACCATCATCATTGCCCAATACAAAGTAAGGAAGACCCATGCTAGATTCTTCTAAAAGCATCAACTTATCTTATGATTTTGAACAAAGGTCAACAAATAGTTGAATTCCACCAGTTAGTACGTGAGAAATAAAAGAGAAACCACTATCGAAAAACTGTATGAGTCACAGTGAATATAAATCTATTATATGGTTTGGATCATCAAACTTCAAAAGCGATATAATGAAATTGGTAAAAGTCAACAGAAGAAAGACAGATAATCAAGACACTGGGTCTTAACCATTTCAAGCTTGCAGACAGATCCCCTTTTAACATTAAAAATTTTTCAAATTTAACTTTTCTGTATTCATCAATTGAAAAAAATTAAAAAGTTATTATGAATTCTTTAATAATTTTAAATGAATCTGCATTTTGTTATTCACAATATCATCTCAATCTATTTGAAAAGCTATCATGTATATATGTGAGTTGTATTACATCTTCAATTTTGTGGTGCAATTACTTTTGTGTATGGCCTTTCTAGCCATGGTCTTGTAACTCCCACCCAGATGGTGTGATAGGATAACTGTGGCCTACCAAGGGGATTGGTCAGTTTTGCCTTAAAAGAGAGCCAATTCCATAGCAGAGAGGGAGAGCCCACCGCCATCAAAGAAGGAGAGAACTACAGCAGAGACCCACAGAAGATGGTGCAGTGGGCTTCCCAGCCTATGAAGCAAGACAGCTGAGTGCCTTTGGGTGGAGACTGAGGGCCAGGGAGGAGTTTATGCCTGACCCACGAATTCTGGACTTGCCAGTCTCCACAACCGCGTGAGCCATTTCCTTTATATGGTTCATCAGTTCTGTGAGATGTTGCAGGGAACCCAAGACAGGAGGGAGAGTACTGAGGGAAGAAGGAATAGTTGATGTTTGAGATGATGGAGTGGTACAGCAGCTTGGAAAAGTTAGACTTGTGGAACATCTTTAACTTCCGCCTCATAGGAACCATGGAATTCCTTGAAAAAATTCTTCTGCATCCACTTCCATTAAATTCACTTATTGAGAAGTTGAGAAGTGATGATAATGACGATGATGATATTGATGGCAGTTAAAATTTATGGTGCACTTACTAAGTCAGACAAGGTACTACACACTGTACGGATTACCTCATTTAATCCTCTCAAAAACTCTAAGTAGATGCTACTATTTCCTTTTCATAGATTGAAAAATTGAGGTTCACAGAAGTTAGGGAACTTGCCCAAGATTATCTAATGAGTTAACAACAATGTCCAGTGATTTAAGACATGAGAAGTTTGCCACATAAGAACAGATACTATTCAATTTAGCAAAATAAAAGCTGAGAATAGTTATGCTCCAGCATTAAAACTATGAGGGATGAACACAGGCTTTTTCACCAAAATCTAAAATACTAAATCTAGGAGGCATTTTGAAGTACTGAAAAGAGGACAAAATTTTTTTTTTAATCGAAAGAATTACTAATTTGCATATAGACCATAAATCTGCATGTTTCCCAAATAAGTGGCACCTTTATTATAAGTATGACTTACTCCAAAAGGCAGAACACATAAACTATCATCCCGAAAGGTTTAAATTCAGTGATGAGAGGTTCATGATTGCCTATTAATAGAAAACAGGATGCTTGGGTAGCTGTTTCTTTTCACCAAGGAGTAGTAGTGCAACTCTGACTCGTTCTACATCAGAAAGAGTGAACTAGATGGAACCACAAGTCTGTAGCCATTTGCAAATTATTTCAAGTTTTATAAAACATTAGAACAACATGGAATCTCAAGACCATCTGACCTCAAGATTATTTTCCAACAAGTGGCTATCCTATTCCCAGGGATTTATTAAGGTGTTCCAAGATACTTGGGAATTAAAAATGAAATTTAAATACACATCATTACCAATTTCTAAAAACTCATAAATAGTTATTCTACTATTCTACTTTCAAAACAGAACGCTCTGCAGGCTTTCAAGCCAACACATGTAGGGTTAATTAGTGGAAACCAGGTTAGTGTGCTCATGACTCACTCAGCTGAACCTCATATTATTGTGTGGTTTTGACCATTACACAATTTTAAATTATTAGTCATATGTAATGATATGCTGCTTAATTTATACCAATAACAGGCTGTCGGCTAAAGATAAGAAGCTCAGGGAATGCTGCTTGTGTTCATGAACACAAAAATAGTAATTTTACAAATGCCTAAAGTTGTTCTTTGCTAGATATGAAAGTTAGATTCATTCCCCACCTCCACTCACCAAGTTACAAGGTTGTCTAAAATGCACCAATATGTTTCTAGGACATCAACAAACCAATATGTAAAAGGTAAAACTGTAGTGGTCATTATAATCTAATTTGGCTTTTCATATATAGGTGAAAAAGGACTAGCTCTTTCAGCAGCATATTATTTGCAGAAAAGTTCCTACAACAGCAGCCTGAAACTTTCTAGCTTATCACATAGAGCGAACGTGCAAAAATTATAAAAATAAACTAGTACTTCTACCAGAACCTTTGAGACATAGCAAAAGCACTGCTCAGAGGTCAATTAATAGCAATAAATGCTCACATCCAAAAAGAAGACAGGGCCAAAATCAAAACATTAACCCTACAACTCGAACAAATAGAGAGCAGCAAAAGAAGCCCTCGGGCACCAGAAGAAAGCAAATTATAAAAACTAGAGCAGAAATAAACGAAATAGAGAATAGAAAAACAACTGGAAGAGTCAACAAAGACCAAAAGCAGGTTCTTTGAAAATATCAACAAAATCGATAAAACCATTGGCCAAGCTAACAAAAGTAAAACAGGAGAGGAAGCAAATAACCTGAATAAGAAATGAGATGGCTGATATCACAACAGACCCAACTGAAATTTAAAGAATCATAACAGAACACCATGAAAAACTATACTCCAACAAATTTGAAAACCTAGAGGAAATGGACAAATTTCTAAAAGTCACTACCTACCTAAACTAACACAAACTGAGGTAGAACAACTAAATAAACCTATAACAGAAGAAGAGATTGAAGACGTAATTAAAAAACTCCCAACAACAAAAAATAAACTAGTACTAGTACTATGGAGTAGCTGTACTCTACACACATGGAGTTGCCATGATTTGGAATTAATTTGACAGCAACTAACACCAATAATTCTTATAACCCTGAAGTGTAGAAATTCCAAAATTTGTGTATTAAAAGTAGATTTTGCCTTTTTTTGATGCTGAAAAACATTTATTATACATTTTGATCTCCACAGCCTTCAAAAAAAGGTATATTTTATTTTTGATTTGTCAACAATATGTGCTTTTCTTACACAATCAATTTAAAATAGAATTGATTAGCATTTATTAAATGAGAAGTACACATTTTTTCTTACATAGCAGAATAATACCTAAAAGTATATTAATATACCAATTGCTGTTGAGTCAATTCCAACTCATGGAGAGACCCCATGTGTGTCTGAGTAGAACTATGCTCCATAGGGTTTTCCATGGCTAATTTTTCAAAAGTAGGTTGCCAGGTCTTTCTTCTGAGGTGTCTCTGGGTAGACTCAAACCTTCGATCTTCCAGTAAGCAGTCAAGCGCATTGACCATTTGCACCACTCAGGGACTCTATTAATATTCCCATCTAAAATAAATGCTTTCTACTTAAAATCGATTCTTTATCACATGCCATGTAAAGACAGAATAAGTTTTAAAATCTTCAGGGGTTCAAAACATTATTCTATGACAAAGATTTGTGAGTAAGATTGTGAGTTAAAAATGGGGGAACACTAATCTATTTCAAACTCTTCAGTATGAAATGAGGAAGTCTGGGCCCAGAAAAGTCAGGAAAATGGCCCAAGGTCAAATACCAGCAATCAGACTCCAGGTTAGATGCCCCTTCATCCTCATTAACACCTCTTTAACTCATATATAATGCTTCACCTTCCCCTAGTCTGATGTCAGACACTCTCCTGTAACTTCTTTCTTGCCTATTTTTGCGGTGTCCTATCACCCACCTGGAGCCTCGTGGTGCAGTCATTAAGCATTCACCTGCTAACCAAAAGGCAGGCAGTTTGAACACACCAGCCAATTCTTGGAAACCCTATAGGGCAGTTCTACTCTGTCCTATAGGGTCGCTATGAGTTGGAATCGACTTGATGGAAAATTTTTTTTTTTTTAAATCACCCAAGTGGAGCCCTGGTGGTGCAGTGGTTAAGAGATTGGCTGCTGACCAAAAGGTTAGCAGTTCAAATCTACCAGTTGCTCCTTGGAAGCCCTATGGGGCAGTTCTACTCAGTCCTACAGGGTCACTACGAGTCGAAACCAACTTGACAGCAATGGGTTATCACCCAACTTCCCTTAGTCCTTTCCAGGTTGAGGCTGGGGCACTTGCTACCCCAGTCCCTGCTAGTCATGGAATAAGTCAACAACCACCAATTTTATACTTGCCGATAAATCTTAAAATCATGGATATGCAAACCACACAGGTAATCCATGGCTACGGAGTGACATTTCTGGTGAGATTTCTCAAGGCCGTACACTGCAGCAGAGGGAGATTAAGGGGGAAAGCACAAATTTGTTTCCAGGCTAAACAGGAACGGAATCAAAAAGGCGTAGTCAGTGTGGTAAATGCCTGAAGAAAGTAGGATTTTCTGTAGAAGAAAGATTATTTCAGAGATTTCCGTGGCAAAAGGAAAATGAGACAGTCCATTCAAATGAAGCAGCACGCACAGTTTTTCGGAGGGTTTTCCCATTTATGATATGGGGACACCTAGAGGTCAAAAGTAACAATTATTATACAATGACTAGATTACATGAGAAACATGTTTTCTAGCCTCTTTCTCCTAAAAAAAATTTCCAATAGGTGCCTGTGACAATGAACAGAGAAAATGTCCTATTTTATGCCTAAAAAACAAAAACAAAAACCCCACATTGATGGGGGTATGTCAAAGGAGCACAGGACTTGGCTGAAAGAGCTCCCAAAGGCCAAAGCTGGTACAATTTGAGTCAGAAAATAAAGCAGTACTGGATTATGACCCAAAGTACAAAATAAATACTCATGAGTCTTGACTGATACAAATAAACAATTAATAACTGAGGGAAACAGGAAAAAAAAAACAAAAAACCATTGCCATCAGGTGGATTACAACTCACAGCAACCCTACAGGACAGAGAATTGCCCCATGGGGTTTTCAAGGAGCAGCTGGTGGATTTGAACTGCGGACCTTTTGGTTAGCAGCTGCGCTCTTAACCACTGTACCACCGGGGCTCCAATAAGACAGAAGAGACAAATCTCCCCAGCAGCAGAATTCCAAACAATTTAAGTGGATACTCTGCCCTCCAGGAGGTGGAGCATACATCCCCACTTCTTCTTCTTAAGTGTGGGCTGGGCATAATGACTTTCTTCACTATGCATGGGCAGGGGGAGGGAGAGAAGGAAGTAACTTTACAGCGGAGAAAAGTGACAAGCATTACCTCAGCCAGGTGATCAAGGTAAACATCAACAGTCATAAATCACGTTCATACCCTTGCTACGATGTGATGAAAATGGCACTTTACCTCTGTGATCTTCCTCCCCCAAACCCACAACCCCAGAATAATCAGGAGAAAAACATGGACAAATTCCAGTGGAGGGTCATCCTATAATATACCTGACTACTACTTCTCAAAACTGTCAAGGCCATTGAAAAGAAGGAAAGTCTGAAAAACTGTCAGAGCCAAGAGGAGCCGAAGGAGACATCAAACAAAATGAAATGTGGTATCCTGGATGGGATTCTGGGACAGAAAAAGGACCTTAGGGAAAAACTGTGGTGGTTGTTGTTGGTTGCCGTTGAGTCGATTCCAATCCATGGCAACCCCATTGTGCAGAGTAGAACTGTTCCAAAGGGTTTTCAAGGCTGTGACCTTTCCGAAGCAGATCACCGGGCTCGTCTTCTGAGGTGTCTCTGGGGGGGTCTGAACCGTCAACTTTCCGGCTAGTAGTCAAATGCTTAACCATCTGCACCACCCAGGGTAAAAACTAAGCAATCTGAATAAACTACGGACTTTATTATTAAAATCAATAAAAATGTATCAATATTGGTACATTAACTGTAACAAATGTACTATACTAAATCCAAAAACTAAACCAGTTGCGGTTGAGTTGATTCCAACTCATGGCCACCCCATGCGCTTCAGAGTAGAACTGCTCCAGAGGATTTCAAGGCTGTGACCTTTCGGAAGCGGATCACCAGGCCTTTCTTCCGAAACACCTCTGGGTGGGTTTGAACTGCCAACTTTTCAGTTAGTAGTCTTGGGCTTAACTGTTTACACCACCTCGAGAGTCCTTGTGCTATATACTAACATGTTAATAACAGAGGAAACTATGTGCAGGATGGGTGGGGTGGGAAGTGTACAGAAACTCTGTACTATCTTCTCAGTTCTTCTGCAAATCCAAAACTGTTCTAAAAGTTAGTCTCTTTTATTCGAATGTCTTATTCTATCTCCTTCCACTTTAGTTACTTGCTGGCACAAGCCCCACAGACCATTTAATTAAGAGGAAAGAGAATGAGAGATAGTAAGGAAAAACAAGGCTGAATCTAGGAACAGGGTCAGGAAGAAACCAATCCAAGGCCAAAAATCATTGTTGAATCAAGGAACCAAGTTCAGTTTGTAGTTATTCTGAGAATAAGTTTCTCACCTGCAAAGTATTGGCTTTTTGCTGTGATACCTATTTACTATTTCTTCTAAATCCTCATTCTCAGGATTCAAATCAGCTAATTATATATAGAATATATCATCAGGAATTACTCCCTCAAGGAAAAATTATGTAAAAAACAACATTTAATTTAGTTTTTTTTTTTAAGATTGAAAATAAGGTGTGTGTGTGTGTGTGTGTGTGTGTAAAGCAAGGTGGATAGTTAAAGAATCTACAAAATGTGATTATATATCAAGACTTGTAAAATCCAAAGCTCTGGTGTGGCAGGTAGTTCTTTTCTGCCACTTTTAAATGTATGTCAGACTATTTAATAAACATCAAATATTAAATCTCAATTAAAACCTCAAGCTAAATGAAAAGAAATCTTCCTACTCTGCTGCAGGGTGAATCTGAATTGCATCTGAAATAATCCCTGGATGTGATCTTTCTTTCACAGGCTCCTGAAGATCCACGAAAGAGTACCCTAAGGGAAGATCTAAGCCTGTTTACTGCACACAAGGAGAGAGAGATAAGTTATCCACACGTGCATACAAATAACAATTTATTTCACACACCTGCCTCCCAAATAGTTTCATTTTCTGAGAGTAATACTGAAATACTGCTCTAAAACCTAGGCTCTTGCAGAGTAAACAATTTTAATAAAAAAGGGAATAACAGGAGAGGGCTCTTCTTTATAAACTTCATTGGCATTTCCTTACGAAAACAGCCAAGGTTTTCACTTCACAGAAGGAGATTTGCATTCTCCAATTATCTTCAACTTGAAGGTTACAGAGTAAACTAAGAGGGGGAGGGGAAAATTTACCAAAACAGCTGTAAACACAAAACTAAAGAAATCAAAGCAGTCTTGGGGGCTGAAAATTTGGTTGTCCTTCTCCCCTTAGACAATCAACTGCCTCTCAGCAGGGTAGGAACCTACACTATTGCAATAATTTACATAAGGAATTAGCAACCAAAATTTACATCTGAATGGTAACTCCCCACCCCCACCCCAGCAGCACATCAGGTGTTAAGTATCTGCTTATCTAAACTGCCTCTAAAAATAGCTTTACCTTCTTTTAAGCCTTAGGTAAACAGAGGATTTCCCACCAAGTGTGGTGGTATGCTGAAGCATGTCCAGCCATTATATTGCCTTATTTCACTGCCATTTTATAAGGGAAATTTCAAGGCTGTTCTTCATCCGAGTGAGAAGACTCTTAGAAGGATCTTAGAATAAGCCAAAACGGAAAGAGCTATGGACAAACTATAAACTCTCAAATTATAAACTGTGCTTTTTGTTTTAAATGCCCATCCCCAGGTGAATTAAAGTGGGGTGGGGGAGAAATACATGATAAAAGAACTGTTCCTTCTTGTTCAAACCCCTGCTGATAATTTGCATTTCTAAGAAGTTCCCAAAAAACCAAAAACAAAACCCACTGCAGCGGAGTTGATTCTGACTCATAGTGACCCTACAGGACAGAGTACAACTGCCCCATAGGATGTCCAAGGACCCTCTGGTGGATTCGAACTGCCAAGATTTGGTAAGTGGCTGAGCTCTTAACCAATGCGCCACCAGGACTCCAAAGCAATGCTAATATTGTTGGTTAAGGACCAATTCTGAGAACCACTAGTAGAGCAGTGGTTCTGAAAAATTTATTATAAATAAGAATCACCTGGGAATCTTGTTAAACTGTAGATTCTGATTCAGTATATCTGGGGTGGAAATGCAAATTTTCAGCAGGGGTTCGACCAGAACGAACTGGTTCGAAGCCCTGAAAATAACAGATATATAATTAATTATAAGACACTAAAGTAGCTGACATAGGGATCTAAGTGTAGAACTAGTGCTTTTTGGGTTGTCTTGGTATCTGAATCTTGTGCTTGGGTTTTTAGTTGTCAGAAATGGCACTTCCAAGTTTCTTTCATCTTTCAAATAATGATTACCCTTCCCTTACACTTTACATAATTTCTACAGGTTAAGAGTAGTATTCTCGTGTTTTAAAATTCAAGAAATATTTGCTATCTACTATGTTAATGAGTTTATATCTTGATGAGTACTAAGCAGCTTTCCATACCTGGTTATAAATAATACCAGTGCCAGATACCCTAAGAGGCAAATTAACAGCATACTTAGAGCACAGGAAAAACAGGGGAAGCCCTCCCTCCATATTTTGGTATAAAATTTGGTATCTCAAAATTAGCCTCTAGAGCTTTTACTCTGGTTCTATTTAATTCTCAAATATAATGAGATTTCTCAATGAGAACCCAACAATATTTTAAGCACTACTTAACCTTCTAGTTGTTACTTGATAAATATGAGTTCACTGATCCACTAAACCATAGGCATGAAAATGCATATAAAGTAGGTAAGTAGAAACAATGCCAAGTCACCTCCCACCTTTCCACAGGTTTACAGGCCTGTATTACATCAATAATGAATACATCAATATATATGTTAAGTCTGGATAAACAAACCCAATCATATCTGGAAGCAAGTTCATAAGCAATGATGTGTTGGAGACAGGCCCAACTCAAAGAGCAGTAATACTAATTGCTAGAGATCACTGCTTGATATTTTGCCACTACTGGATTTTACTGAATCAGGCATACACAAACTAGGAGAATTAAAGTCAAGAGAAAATAATGCTACAAAACAGTGTAAACTCATTTATCTGGTTGTGCAAATTTGAATCTCTATCCCAAATTATTTGCACTTCAAGCTTTATAGGGAGACTATCTTGAGATTTTATCCCCCGTCTTTCATTCACTCCCAGATTTTTATACACTGGAATCATCTCAGGTCCAAGTCAGTCTGGGTGTAAAAGTTGTGCTGTGGCTAGCCTGGAGCCCTGGTGGTGCAGTGGTTAAGCGTTTGGCTGCTAACGAAAAGAATTCAGATTCACCAGCCGCTGGTTGGAAACCCTATGGGGCAGTTCAATCGACTCGACAGCAACAGGTTTGGTTTTGGTTTTTGGTATGGCTAATCTGGATAAAGTCGAGCTCATATATTAACTAGGCTGTGATGGTCAGAAAATAGCACTGTATATCACTAAATGGAGGAAAGGGGGTATAATTTAAATTGTGATAACATTAAATCCATGAAATACTGAAAATGCTTTATACTAGAGTTTTCTTATTAAAAGCACGGTTCAAGACTTGGTGGAAGAGGAGATTGACACTGATAAATAAAATGGGATTGTCAAAATATTTACATTTTTATCCTCCATAGATAATAATAAACTGAATGCATTTGGAAATGGAGTTGAAAGACGTAGGAAGGGGGAACATGAAAAAAGCTCCTAAAATATTTGCATTCTTACAGGAAGTATACAGAGCAATGGAAAAGCCCTGGACTGAGTCTAGGCTTGCCTCTGCTACATGCCATGTCAGAGAAGTCATTCAACTGCTGTGAATCTCTCTTCATCTATAAGATGGGGCGATAATATGTGCTGTGCTGTATTATAGTGTTCTTACGGACACCTGCTGGAAGATAATCTGAGTGAGAGTGTAATCACTCCTCATTCCTTTCCATAATTCCCTGTTTCCAGCCCTGAGCACCACGTGTAATGATCAGAAACTAGCCAGACAATACTAGAGGGATTGAAAAAAACAAAACTGAAACCCACCATCTGTAGTGCAAGATCCCTCTGGGGCAGGTTTTTGTGAATAGGGAATTGGTGGGCTATTTGATTCAGACATTTCTTCATCATCTTCATCATCTTCCATTTCATTAGCTGTCAGACTGTTAGAAAAATCCAGACTTCCATTTTGAGTGTAGCGGTGTACCAAATCTTTATCCAGATCCTCCACCTTAGGTTTTACATCTGGGTAAGCAAATAAATCATAGCTAATTTAATAACTAAAAAATGCTTATGGAGAAATAATCAAAAGAAAAATTCATAGTTCTGAAAAGCATATCTGAGGAAAGGCAGACTAGTGTTTTTTAATATTTAACTGAATTTATTTCAGAAATCCCTAGATTTCTGGAGTCCCCACTTCTTTAAAAGGAGTCTAGAAATTTGTGTGATTGAGAAACTTACCTGCAGATGAGAAAGGATGCTGGTCTGGGTCCAAGTATAGCTGAGAAAAAATTGGCCGTGGTACCACACTACTACATCTGAGCGAGGCTTCTATGGAGTTGTGGAGAGCTTCCTCAAATCGAGCAGATTTCAGCTGCCCAGCATATGAATTCCCCATGGTCTACACCCCCCACATACACCAAAGAAAAAGAGGAAGAAAGAAAAAGAAAATGGATATAATTAGAGGGTTACATCTGCAAAGTAGATATATAGCTAAAAAGGAACTATATCCATATATTTTAAGATATGAACTACATGGACTGTACCCATTTATCTTGTTAAGACAAGTTGTGTAAGTTTTATAACTTGTATAAGTTGTAAGTTATACGTTATATAACTTGTATAAGTTGTCTGTTGTATCATTTTTGCTTTTCGTCTTTACAGCCCAAATCATTTCAAAAAACCCCTCTAAAGGATCTTGTATCTGAGAATCAAACAGTAATAAATGCCTTAAGTCAAGGCTTTCCAACCAGTAAATCAAGATTGACCTGTCAATCGTGAAGCCCAACCTGGTTCGCAGTGTGGGTATAACCCAAAAAAAAAACCAAACCCACTGCAGTTGAGTTGATTCCAACTCAAAGCAACCCTATAGGATGGAGTGGAACTGTCCCATAGGGTTTCCAAGCCTGTAAATCTTTACGGAAGCAGGCTGCCACATCTGCTGTACATCCTCCTTAAAATTCCTGGGCTACCATAACCCCACACCAACTCTCTCAGTGGTTACAGAGTAAATGTCTAATTACTTCTCTTTCTCTACTAGGGGGAAAAAACAAAGACCTTCCTTTGGGGAAAAAATGGGAGCTTTATGATAATATATTTAATTCACAAATTTCTGAAAGGAAGATTTGAGTTTTTCAAACTCAAAGAACACATGTATGTACTACTAGTATTTATTTGAAAAACACTGTTGTTTCTTTTGCTCCATCTGAAGCACAGTATTATTTGGGATTCTCTGGGAAAGTATGCGGTAAGAAGTCTTGAAGGCATGGCCTTTACTTCCTATAGCACTTTGTATAGCACTTGTTAGTTACAAAAATTTCTGCGTATATCAATAATAACTACAGTTTATTGAGTGGTAACTTTTGGCTAGACCAGCGAGTCTCAAAGAATGGCCTGGGGTCCCTTTCAGGGGTTCCCTGAGGTTAAAACTATTTTCAAAACATTACTAAAATATTATTTGCCTTTTTTACTCGTAGTCTCTCATATGTGTACAGTGGGGTTTTCCAGAGGCCACATGATAGGCTACTCTTTTCACTAATTTATTTGGGGGGAAAATAGATTATTAATTTAAAATTTGGTATTTAAAAATTTCTGTTTTAATTTTTTTTATTGTGCTTTAGGTGAAAGTATAGCTCAAGTTAATTTCTCATACAAAAATTTATACACATATTGTCATGTGACATTAGTTGCAATCCCCACAATGTGACAGTACACTCCCCCTTTCCACCCTGGGTTCCCTAGGTTGTCCATTCAACCAGTTCCTGTCCCTTCCTGCCTTCTCATCCTGCTTCCGGACAGGAGATGCCCATTTGGTCTTGTGTATCTGGTTGAACTAAGAAGCACACTCCTCAACGTGCATTATTTTTTGTTTTATAGTCCTGCCTAATCTTTGTTTAATTTTTAATAAATATAACCCATATAAACAAAAATTATTTGGGATCCTCAATAACTTTTAAGAGCGTAAAGGAGCACTGAGACCAAAAATTTGAGAACTGCTGGGCTAGACAGCATAATAAGCACTTGATAAGAATTATCTTATTTAATCCTCAGTATTCTGAAGTAGATATGACCTCTTCTCACTTCACAGATGAAAAAAAATGAGTCTTGGAGAAGCCAAGTGATTTGTCCACTATCACCCAACTGGTAGGGACAGAGCCAGGACATGTGATGACAAATCCTGCACCCCTAGAATATAAGCTCAACTTGGGTATCTCACTTCAAGAAAGGTAATTTTAAGAATACCTTAGTCCCACTTCTTCAATCCAGAAGAGGGACAGATATTAAATTTCAGCTGGAGCGTCACCTCTGATAGACTCCCTGGAGGCAGTCCCTGGAAGACTGGTTGAAAAGTATGCACCTGGGCTCAGCAGGAAAGGGAACTATGCTATGGTCAAATGGTGATGACTCACAAGCAGAGAAAGGGCGATGCATAGCACATCACAACCCTACTCTCTCAAGTTTCCCAAGATTATATGCAAGAGCTCCAGAGGAGATTTTGGTGTTCCTGAGCTGCCTTCATAGCAAAGAAGTCTTCTTACATGAGTCCTAATAGCAGTATGTAGTACACAGTGATTTCCATCAGAATGGCTGGGCTTATCAAAGCTTTATTACAGATTCCTACCATCTGAAGGAAAGGCCAGAATTTATATTTTGAGAACCTTTCTCATAATAGGTAATAGAAAACTAAATGCATAGATTTAAACTACTAGGGTTCTTATTTACAAAAACACATACCCCAATATATATATAGGATATCCAATTAAAAGTTGGAATAAAATCAACAAAGTCTGTCAAACGAAATTTTCCTGAAATACCATGTTTTGGGCTAAGCCCCTAAGACTCCTCACAAATACGACTATAAACATTCAAGTTCTCTGAAGCTCAAAAGCAATGTACGATGAAACCTGTGAGAGCCAGAACTCAGTGGGACTGCCTTGTTCTTCTGGGTCTCGCAAGTTTTTTGCCTTTGACGAGGTGTAGTCTTACCATTTTTCTATTACTTGTTTTAGTGGAAAATATTTGAGTTTTCCTTCTCTGATACATTTCTGCCTTATACAGGTTCCAGCTTTCGCTGGTTTTATTGTATTTTTCAACAGAACCACATACGATTTAAACAGAGCGGGGGATGAAGGAGAAATATGCTGTGTCACTAGTTTACCATCTAAGTCAAAATCCAACAGCCATTTCACCTTTCTTCTTTGCTGAAGGGCGAAAACTACCAGAAACTAGCAGAGTGAACCATGGGATTTCTTATCCATGGAGGACAATGGGATAACTTCAAAGGTGGACCTTTAGCCTTTCTCCAAGGGATCAGTGCCTGGAAATCTTGCCTCTTCTTAATCTATTACCAGCTCAACAAGTTATCTTCCTTTCATCATTGAAAACGAACATTCTCAAAGAGATCGTTTTAGTTTAATAAAGTGCCAAATTATACACGGGAGAACATAATCTCAATCCCTGCCCTTTATAGTTCAAGGAATAATATGGCAAACACATGTGTACAGGGCAAAAATTATGCTGAATAAAAGTATTACGCTGAATAAAACCTGTGAGAGCCAGAACTCGACAGATCTGCCTTGTTTTTCTGGGTCTTGCAAATTTTCCACCTTTGACAGGGCGCAGTTTACCATTTTTCTATCGCTCTCTATTAGTGGAAAATATTTAGTTTTCCTTCTGACAGATTTCTGCCTTACACAGGTTCCAGCTTTCAAAGGTTTTACTGTATTAAATCAGCATAAAAATAGGCAATCAAGTTTTACCCTCATAGAAGATGGGCATAATCCTGCAAGAGCATTTACAATAATCACCAGACTTACTGGTCTGACAGAGATTGGAGGAACCCCCGAGATGGTGGCCCTAAGATACCCTTCTGACCTAGAACTGAAGCCATTCCCAGATACCACCTCACAGCCAAACAACAGACAAGCACATAAGACAAACAATAACACCAGAGAGGAACGTACTCCTTAGAACAATCAATTAAACGAGATCAACAGAGAAATATCTGCCCAAAAAAAAGATGAGAAGGCAGGAAGGGATAGAAAATCAGAATGAAAGGAAACAGGGAACCCAGGGTGGAAACGGGGAGAGTCCTGACACATTGTGGGGAATGAAAGCAAGGTCATCAAACACTTTATGTACGATCGAATGGGAGACTAACTTGCTCGGTAAACTTTCACCTAATGCACAATAAAAAAAAAGAGCATTAGCAATACTCTGATGAAGACAAAGGGAAGTAAGTATCCACGGAACATTCCCTGTCCAGACTTGGTAGAGTAAAAGGAAGCAGCTGACAGTATTCCAAATAAAAACATAACTAGTTTTTTTTTTATGATTAACGATAATATGAAGAATTATAGAATTGAGCCCAGTTTTTTTTTTTTTTTTTTTTTAGTGCTGACTCTGGAGTTTTGCCCTTGATAGTCCAATGCTCCCCCAAAAAGGGTGGAGCTTTGTAATGCGATTTAGTCTTAATATCATAAGCCATAATATTTAAGGTCACTGAAATTGTTGGCATTCCCTGCTGAGACTGCCACCTTCCTTTTCTCTGAAACTCAGAGACTCCAGTGCCTGAGATGGCATAACACCTGCCTGAAAGTCACTGTGAACGGATCTAACTTCAAGCCAAAAGTGGAGAAATAATTTTCGAGGAAGTCATTAGATGGAATGTGACAAGAAACCAGTCTTGTACCTGGCTGACATTAAGTTTATGAGATTGCATTACAGTGAGTGCTTTATTATTGTGAAATTACAACAGAGCAAATGATATTAAATATTTTGTTACAGCACTACAGACCTATGAGATACTAATTGGCACATTTGTGATATTGAGGGGGGTCTCTGAGAAAGGGGTGGTACACAATATGTGGTCTTTCTACACCACTAATTTCTGCTCAAAATGCAGGAGGGATCAAGTACAAAACACCACGACATTTTGATTTGGTGCCTTTCTGTTCTAGACTTTTCCCTTTTTCAACAGAAAGAAGGACAGAGGAAGGGGAGTAAAACAGGCGGCTTCTTTCACTGATGGCTTTAGAAATGGAGACTGGAAAAACAAAGAAAGGAGTAGCTTAGGAATTAGATGCCTGCCAATGTCTGCATGGAGCCCTGCCGGCGCCGTGGTTAAGAGCTCAGGCTGCTACCCAAAGGTTGGCAGTTTGAATCTACCAGGTGCTCCCTGGAAACCCTGTGGGGCAGTTCTACTCTGTCCTATAAGGTCACTATGAGTCGGAACTGACTTGACAGTAATGGGTTTGGGTTTGGTTCTTTAATGTCTGCATGGCCTCTCAAGTCTCCTTTTTCTCTTGAAAATGGAAAGAAGATGCAATACACTTTGAGGGAGACTACTCCTTGAGTTGTAATGTTTTTATTACCTTTTGCCAGGGTTTTGTGGTTAATAATTACCATATTATTAACACAGTAATTACTCTGATGGTAATTATTAAGTACACAGGAGACACGGAGAAAAATGTCTTAAGTGATAAAATTTCCCTTTAACTTATTCCCCAAAGACTTTTTACATTCAAATATCAGAGCATATTTCAGAATACATATTCTTCTTTTAAAAAAGTTAATTTTAAGTTGTATGTGAAGTATATAACACAATAGTAGACATCTAAAAAACAGTTGATATAATAGTAGCTGCTGCTATCACTCTTATTGTTAGTAGTAGTGGTGTTGATGGTGGTGTGGTGGTGGTAGTGGTACTAGTCAAGAACTGTGAAAGGAAGCTTTTTTTTTTTTTTGACAATCATAATAACATGGAAAGCTTACTAACAGACAAGCAAGTACTATTGTTGCTCCCATTTTTAAAATAACTGGGGCCCAGAGAAGGTAAGGAACTTGCCCAGGGTCATGCTATGAGGAGATGACAAAGACAGGCGTAGAATCTGTTGTTAGCTGTGTGCTGCTGAGTTTATTCCGACTCATAGTGACCCTATACGACAGAGTAGAACTGCCCCATAGGGTTTCCTAGGATGAAATCTTTATGCAGCAGATTGCCAGGTCTTTTCTCCCATGGAGTGGCTGGTGGGTTTGAACCACTGACCTTCTGTTTAGTGGCCAAATGCTTACCCATTGCATCATCACCAGGGCTCCTCAGACTACTCATAACCTAACCAGAACCCAATCAGGTTGGCTACAGAAGCAGTTCTCTTAGCTATCTGTATCACCTATACCATTCGGCTGTTAAAATAATGACCTAATTGGGCAAATGGCTGGCCTGTAAAGTATTACCAAACTGTCAAACCAAAAAAAAAAAAGAAAAAAAAAAATATATATATATCAAGGAAGATTTTTATTTGCTTATTTGTCCTTGAGTATATATATCACAGCTGCAAGACAAGGAGGAGAAAGGAGTTTTAACTTAAGATATGAACTTAAGGTATGGGGTTAATAAGCCAAAGCAACAATTTTCTTTTTTATTTTTTCCCATACAAAAATTTATACATACACTGTTATGTGACTCTAATTGCTGTCCCCATACTGTGACAGCACACTCCTCCTTTCCACCCGATTCCCCATGTCCATTCAACCAGCTCCTAACCCTCTCTGCCTTCCCATCTCACCTCTGGACAGGAGCTGCCCATTTAGTCTCACATATCTGCTTGAGCTAAAGAGGCACACTCCTGACGAGTATCACTTTACATCCCACAGTCCAGTCCAATCCCTGTCTGAAGAGTTGGCCTCGGAAATTGTTTTGGTTCTGGGCTGATAAAGAATCCAGGTGCCATGCTTTCCGGGTTCCTCCAGTCTCAGTCAGACTGTTAAGTCTGGTCTTCTTACTAGAATTTGAGTTCTGCACCCCACTTTTCTCCTGCTCCATCCAGGACTCTCTGTTGTGTTCCCTGTCAGGGAAGTCATTGGTGGTAGCTGGGCATCATCTAGTTCTTCTGGTATCAGGCTGATGAAGTCTCTGATTTATGTGGCCCTTTCTGTCTCTTGGGCTAATACTTTCCTTGTGTCTTTAGTGTTCTTCATTCTCCTTTACTCCAGGTGGTTGGGACCAACTGATGCATCTTAGATGGCCACTTGCAAGCTTTTAAGACTCCAGACGCCACTCACCAAAGTAGGATGCAGAACATTTTCTTAATAAGCTTTGTTATGCCAATTGACCTAGATGTCCCATGAAAGCATGGTCCCCAAACCCCTACCCCTGCTACTCTGTCCCTCAAAGTGTTTGATCGTATTCGGGAAACTTCTTAGCTTTGCAGAGCAACACTTTTAAAAATAAAAAAAAACAACTCTCCCTTCCCTCAAAAAAATCTCACCGCAAGTATTAGATGAAAGGAAAGATGAATAAAGGGTAAACTACTTAATAGAGAGAAACGTAATGCACACATAAGGGGGGAGAAAGCACAGGCCTGGTCTTATACTCCAAAGCATCAAAACAACTGGCAGCACCACCACCTGATTCTGGGAATTCTCTTGCCCAGACTCTTGTTCATACCATTGCTTCCAACTTTAGAAGAGTCAGTCATGTTACCTCAATCCATTATGTGGCAAATTTAAAATTAAAAACATTTGTATCAACTCCCCAAAATACAGTATTGGGAATATTTATACAACTCTTCTTCTCTTCCTCTACAGGCAGTCCCTGGGTTTATAAATTATTATCTTTCTTTCTTCTTATTGGTATTTTTTTAATTTTTCAAGTAATGACCAGTATGACAATATAATAAAATAAAGGAAAATATCATACAATGACTGAACTAATCCCAAATCTGTGACTATCCTTGAGCAAGTAGCTTTAGAAAATAGATTTACTACTCAAAAAGATGGTTAAGAGCAACTGAATTTGCAAAGTGAACACCCCAACCCCTACTGGTGCTTCAAGATTCCAGGGCAAATAAAAAATTCATTCCAGGACACAGACTGAGAACCTCCCATTAAGAATTGGAATGTTTACTACTGCTTTCTAGCATAATTACTCCAAGCTATTTTCTAGATGATAGGTTGTGCTGACCCAACCATACTCCCTCAACAAGTTCCTCTTCTGACCAAGTGTAAATATTTTCAAGGTACTGCACTTGGCTTTCAGTAAAAGTTGGATTTTAATACATTCTATCTAGAGAAAACAAATATTAATTTAAAAGGATTAGAAAAGGATCATCACAGTAACAAAGAAAAATAAGAAAAACACAGGCTTAAAAAAATCATATTCATGCTAAAAGAGAAGGAATTCTCTCTAAGACACTACTTTGGGGTTTTAACAGCAAGTTAGGTTATGGAACAGGTAGATGGGGATATATATACTTAAAGCAATAACTCATTTTAGAAAAAAGTTTCAAATATGTAAGTAAAACCTGTGAAAGCCGAACCTGCGTAAGGCAGAAACTTGTCAGAGAAGGAAAACTCAGATAGTTTCCACTAAAATGAGCAATAGAAAAGCGGTATTACTGCACCCTGTCAAAGGCAGAAAACTTGTGAGACCCAGAAAAACAAGGCCGTCCCATCAAGGTCCGGCTCTCACAGGTTTCACTGCATTTACAAACTGTCTATTTAAGAGTTTGAGAAACAATGACAATTCAATAACAATAAGCACTTCCTAGTAACCAAATTGTGGTTTTCTAATACTGTTCTCCACTGCAAAGAATCAGGGCTCCTTGAAGTTCTGTCTAATTCCAGGTCTGGGGCAGGAAATACACATATGAGTATAGACTCGAACATCCTGTGCTTGCAGAAAGCAAAGATGCTCTCAAGGACTAATGGGTCCTGTCAAAAAGCACAGAAGTCAAACTGAACGGTTCCTATTGGCCAAAGATTAGACAAATGGAACATAAAAAATAATAAACACAAGTGACTGAAGGATATTTAAAATATAAAAACTCACAAATTCATTCTGCTACTCAAAGACAAAAAGAGAGAACTCCTCTTATGGGAGGGGGAAAGAAAATAATCCAAAGCACCTAACTGGACACAGTTAGAAGGAAAAGGAAAGAGGGAGGCATTTATCTTGCCCTTCCTGCCCTTCAAAGTAACCAAATAGTCCTGGTTATTGTGGGAGAATTTTGTTTTATTTTGATGAAGAATTCCAACTAATAAATGTGTAAAGAATAACAGAATTATAAAATTGCTATTTTGCAACCCCTAATGAAAAATTCATTCAGGTCATGATAATGAGTGAAACCGTTAGATAAAAGATCAATGGGGAACTTTACAAGGGACAGGCTGTCACTCTTGAACCCACTGGTCAAAGTTAGCATCACTAACAGTGGGTGATCAGACGCTGTTTATCTCCTCACGTGAGACAGTGTGAGAGACACACACTATCTACGACGCATTTCTGCCAAAGGGTGTGATGAAGCGAATCAGACCTTTAGAGCTAATTTTCATCGATAGGATGGAGGACTGAGTTAGATGAAACCACAAGGCAACAAGCGGGCAGATTCAGAATGAGAGATCTATAGGGCAACTAACCTAGTTTCTGCAACTAGCCAAAGTTATAGTTTGTAAATGGTGGAACTAGGATTCGGATTTATACTTACAGTCTGTGCTTTTTTCCACTAAAACGTGCTAGTTGAAATAGGAAAAAAAAAAGGTAAGAGTGAAAGTGACATACCATGTTTGTGCCGTGTATATAAGCTGGAGATTTACTTTTTTTTAAGGCACAATTTATTGACTGAGTTCCAGGCATAGTACTAAAAAGGAATCTGCATAACTTCTCAGTTTTCTGTTACCTTTTTCTTTGCAGATGCTGCCACCCACTTTGCAACCATTAAAATCACTCACCCAGCCAGCCAGCATTTACAGAAATTGAACTGTCATGGTTAAATACATAGGCTCTGGAGTAAGATGACCTTAATTGAAATCCTGTACCCATTACTACCTGTATGATATTGGGCAAGTTATATAATCTCTCATCTGTAAAATGGGGGCAATACTATCTCTCTACTCTCTATCCCTATCTATCTATCTCTCTATCTACCTATCTATCTTAGAAGAATATCTGGCACAGAATAAGTGCACACAAAATGTGAGTAGTAATAGTAGTTGTTTTTTTTTTTTTATTTTTATAAGCATTGTGCTACATTGAAGAATACTATGAAAAATAAGATGCACTCTGTCCCTTGTATGGGTTGGGTGCTACAGTAGATTCTGGGAATAAATGACCATAAAAGCAAAAGTTCCCAAAGCTGCTGTTTCATACTGCATACAATTCATTTCTTAAGAAATTTCACAATTACGTGTACAAATCAGGGTGACCTTTGAGACTCTAAGAGCAGTGCTGTTCAACAGAATTTTCTTTGATGGTGGGAATGATCTTTACCTTCATTGTCCAATATGGCAGTAGTTAAAGCACTCCGCTGCTAACCAAAAGGTTGGCATTTTGAACCCCCAGCCCTTCTGCAGGAGAAAGATGTGGCAGTCTGCTTCCATAAACATTACAGCCTTGGAAACCCTATGGGGCAGTTGTACCCTGTCAGAATACACTCAACAGCAGTGGGTTTAGCCACGAGGCAACTGAGCACTTAAAATGCAGCTGGTGTGTTTGAGGAACTGCATTTTTTATTTTGTTTAATTTTCATTTAAATAGCCAACGTGGCTAGTATCTACCATATTAGACAGTGCAACTCTATAGTATATACGATAACTAGGAGACAGAAGATGTCCTAAATTCTAAGAGGTCTAGCTGTGTCCCTAGTGATATGACTGTGAACAAATCACTTAACCTCTCTTGAGCTCAGAGTCTTCATCTGTAAAATGAGTGTACAGACTAGATTATTACTGTCTCTTATAGTTATAAAATTCTTTGCCTTCACATAAAGAAAATTACTTGTTACAGCATGACTCCTTACCTGCACTTTGTCTATTAGAAATATTCACTGATGAAAATTATAATGTGTGACTACTAGACAAATAAACCAAACATGGTTCTTACAAGTTCTCCTAGAGTCTATAATCCAAAATTAAAACCAAGGGACTTCCGGCACAATGGTGTTCTAGGCAGCAGCACCACGCCGTCCCTCTACAGAAAAGATCCGAAAAACTAAGCCAAACAGAGAAAACAACAATCTGGAAACCCTAAAACATCAAATGAAGAGATAAAGAACTCAGCCAAGCACCAAATGGAGTGAGAAAACTGACAGAGAACAGAGAGCAAGGAGAGATTCATGCACAGGTCCCCCATCAGCTAACGCAGCGTGGATCCAACACCTTGGACTCCTATCGGAGACCAGCAAACAGGTTAGAAGAAAACAGCTTCACGGAACTTCCAGCAGGAGATAAAACAACTGGTAATTTGCGAAATATGCTTTCCCACCTCCCACCCTTCTTCATCCCTACTCGGCCTCCTCTGCTTCCTGCGGCCACAATCTCTTGTCCGGGAAGCACCGGCTGCTTTGATTCCACACACCCGAACGGGCCTGCTCTCTGAGTGCCATTTGCTGGCTGCTGGTGTTGCTTTTTCCTGCTTCTTTTGATTTCTTCCTTACCTCTCACCACCTCCCCCTCTTTCGCTCAAATACCTGGCTCTGTGCACCATTTTTGCTTCTTCCTGAAGGGCTGCGGAGCTCTGTTCAAGTGTGGAACTGCCTCCCGGTCTGGGCTGCCGTGCTGGTGGGACCCTGGGGCTTTTGTTTGTCTTGAATTGTTTGTTTTTTCCTTTTCTTGAGTTGGGAGCCTGTTCTGGCCAGGCGATGCTGCGTGGCTTGGAACCTACCCCCTCAGCTTGCACAGATGTGCAGAGGGATCCCTGAGAACATTTCTTTCTTTGTTGGGTTTTTCTTTTTCTGTTTCTTGGGGGGCTTTTCTTGTTCTTTTTTTTAAAATTTGTTTTGTTTTCTTTTTCCCTTTTTGTCTTTCTTCATTACTCAGTTTCTCATCTCTCTCTATATCTTCCTTCTCTTTCTGTTCCCTGAATACCTGGCGTTGTACACCTCTACGCCTTCTAGCCAGGCTGTACTGCAACACCTGAGAGCAACTTCCCCAGACCTCATAACTACACCGGTGGGATCCCTGGGAACTTTGTGTTTCTTTAACCTTTCTGACTTTTATTTATTCATTCTTTTCTTTTCTTCCTCTTCACCTTTCTGTTTTTCTCCATTTCATAGTCTCTCATCTCTCCACAACAATGGCAAGCCCCCCTAGCATTCTTTTTTCTTTGTTTTTATGTTTTTGGATCCAGTTCCTCTCTCCTCTCTCCCATATCCATCTTAGCTCCACACATAACGATCTCCCCGCTACATCTGCCTACCTGCACCGTGCGCTTAACATCACACCACCAAGCAGCACAGGCAAGTCCTACTGGAATCTGCCCTGCACTGATTACTGACCCACCCTGGTGGCTGCAGTAATGCCACAAACAACCTGTCCCAGTACCTCCTCTTCAGCTAGACCTGCCCTGCCATACCATATCTGAGTGACTGACCCTGCCAATTGGAGAAGGAGGCAAAAAGTATTGTGCCCACATACGAGCAAACAACAAAGAACACACAGCCCACCTGCTTAGACATAGCCAAATCAAAAAAAAAAAAAGGGAAGAAACAAACAAATCTACCATCAATAAACAAGAAAAATAACTACTGAATGCCCCGAAGACAGCAGACAATATCAAAACATTTACAAAAACAGGACAGGATTGTTCCAGTAGGCGTCCAAAATAAAACAGCAGATGACTGTCCAGTGGAAGAAAAGGCACTAGAACTACCTGATAGGGAATTCAAATCTCTAATACTCAGAAATCTCCAAGAGCTGAAGCTAAAAGCAGACAAAAATGAGGAAAAAATAGACAAATTCATGGAAAATACAGACAAAAAATTGGAAGAATTCAGGTAAACAATGCAGGAACAAAATGCCAAAATAAATTCAGACATAGAAATTATACAAAAACAACAATTAGAAAACCAAAAGACGAATAACAAGATTTCAGAAATGGACAGTGTCATAGAAGGGCTGAGGAGCAAGTTTGAAATGATGAAAGACAGGATCAGCAAAACTGAAGACAAACACTTGGATACAAGTCTGCTTGAGGAAAAATCAGAAAAAAAAATGAAGAAACCAGGATAATGATGTGGGATACAATCAAAAGGAAAAATTTGCAAGTGATCAGAGTTCCAGAACAGGGGGAGAAAACAGAAAACACAGAGAGGATCACTGAAGAATTACTGACAGAAAACTTCCCCAATATCATGAAAGATGAAAAAGCTGACCATCCAAGAAGCTCAACAAAACCCACATAGGATAGACCCCAAAATAAAATCACCAAGGCATATCATAATCACCCTCGCCAAAATCAAAGACAAACAAAGAATCCTGACAGCAGTTAGTGAAAAACAAGAAGTCACATACAGACGAGAAACATTAAGACTAAGCTCAGATTATTCAGCAGAAACCATGCAGGCAAGAAGGCAATGGGATGACATACATAAAATCTTGAAAGAAAAAAATCGCCAGCGAAGAATAATATATCCTGCAAAACTCTCGTTCAAATATGATGGTGAAAATTAGGTCATTTCCAGATAAACAGAAATTAAGGGAATATGTAAAACCCAAACCAAACTTAGAAGAATTATTAAAGGGAGTTCTTCAATCTTAGAACAAACAACTTCAGCTCACAGGCAGAATCTACGACGCAGGATCGTAAGCCAGATACCAATCTAGGAAATGAACTCTCAAGGACTATCCAAAACCAAAAGAAATACAACA
>NW_004444135.1:373045-433047 GCF_000243295.1 Trichechus manatus latirostris | reverse complement strand
ATGAGAAACTATTTGTTCTGTAAGCCTTCACCTGAAGTACAGTTAAAAAAAAAAAAAAAAGGGAAAGGTTAATTGTAAGAGAGCCATAAAAGAATTTAAGTATTAAAAAAAAAAAAAACAAAACCAAGTGTATATTCACAGTTCTCTCTTTCATGTTCTTTTAACATTTCATTTATTCTTTTAAATTGACAATTGTCACTCTTAAAGCTATTTGGGTCTAGCTTGTGTCTGAATCCCTCATTAGACTGTGAGTTCTTGTAAATATTTGTTTAAAACTAGAATTGAGTAAAAAATGAATACACTAAACTTTTTTTTTGTTTTTGCATCTTATGCAATTATTCATTAAATGGATTTGAAGAGATATTATCTCTTCCCAAGCACATTCCAAAAAAGCACAAAGCTAACCACGCATTCAGAAATGTTTTATTTCATTTTTATCCACCCTCCTTGCTGAAAACTTTTGAATATGTAAACATTAAAAGACAAAATTTCCAACCTCTTTTAATAGTTTTGCACATTTAAATTTGGATAATTTCTTCTGACAGTTTCTAAAGTCCAAAGTATTGAAGGTACTGAAATAAAAACCCAGTCCTAGTTACTTAATTCTAAAATTTACCATTTTTAGCAATATACTTACAGACATATGTTTTAAATTATTAAAAGAAATGACAACTGTAACATGCCAACTGATTTTATAATAATTATTAAGAACTGTCATAATTAAGAGATGAAGTACAATGCTATTTTTCCTTTTTAATGAAGAGTTACATGTTACTACTGGGAATCTTTACTTTCTTCCTTGAAATACCAGAAATTCTTCTGTAAAATAAACACATCTACATCAAGACTCTCTGGAACTACTATAATTACCAGAGGCAATCCCTGTGTAAGATCAAAGATGCAAAACAATAATAGGCAGCCTGTGACCTCTACCATGTCACCAGAGACCAATTTTTCAACAGGGAGTAGAGTCAATAATCCAGAACAGAAAACATTAAATAATCAGAAATGCTTCCAAAGTGTGGCTCATCACATCCATCAAGGCTGCCATGCTTAGAGAGTTTAGAGTCTCTATGGTTTCAAAGAACAAACTCCTGGGGATTCATCATAATAATCATTAAAATCTGCATAAAACACTAGAGGCAAAAAACAATTCCCCAAATGCAAGTAGAGAATTTCAAAAGGTACTACAATAATTTTTACAAATTTCATCTGATGCTTTAAATAGTATAATAGAAGGGCATAGATTTCTCTTATTTTCCTATCCCCATTTAATTTCCCTAAGAAGTTATTTGGAAAGTAAGCTATGAACGTTAACTAGATAAGCATATTCAGAAATAATACATTAAAGACTGTTACAGGTTTTTTGAGGTTTTTTTTATAATGTTGGGTCAGCAAATCCAGAAACAGGGCTTTGATCTCCTTTGGGATGCATTTGGATGACTAATGGAAATTATAAAGGTGTAAAGAGGGGTAAACACTTTCCCACTCATGTAATTACAATAAAATAAAAGTACATTTAAAATGGACTTTTAAAAAGTACTCCAAATCAAATCATGCCTTAGAATCAGCAAAATTTGACTGTTTTTCTTAGATACTACTGCCAAACAGCTATCTTTCAAAAACAAATGTGAATTAGGCATGTGGGACTGAACAAACATCTGAATTATGTAACTTGCAAAACATACATTCTGCAAGTAATTCAGACAGTAGTAAAAGAGGAAGACTTAAAGGAAAAAGTGCTGGATATCAAATCAACTGTGAACACTGTGTTCTTATATGGATGTGTTACTCCTGCTGCCTTCATTTTTCCACTCTGTCATCTGCCCCTTTCTTACCATCTTCTTATCTTAACTAACATTGCTAATTGTATTTGTCAGTTTTGCCGCAATTTCAATGCTACTTAAACAGCTGTGGATTTTCTCTAGGCAATTATCAGTTACTACACTTAGGGTTCTAAATTAGTTGTTGAAAGGCACTTTAACCTTGAGAAAATAGAAATAGATCACACTGCATGCTGAGCCTTACATTTATGTGTATGTTGCTTTCAAATGAGTCATTATTTGAAAAAGGTTTAAAAAATTACACATAGAAGCAATTTATAAATATTCTAAATTTATAAATTACTAAGAAGAATGCTTAATAAAGCCAATTGTATACTCATCATTTTCTTTTTTTTTCCCTTTCTTATCTATTGTAATGCATGCTCTCTCTCTATGTATATGAATGTATATAGTGTACAAAATGGAGCATCAAAATACTGCCAAATTCCTCTAACAGCCCTCTTTCATTACCTATCTGCCAGGTGGCCAATACCTTTCAAAGGTATCCACAATCATATAAATGGCATTGAGGTTATGGGCTGTGTAGTAAAGAGAGATTTATCAGATTTTTTTTCCATCTTCATTTCCCTTCAAAGAGAAAATTCCTTATTATATTGCTTTTCTTATTCTCAATTCTGGACTCTGACGTTGATTTCCTTCTTACTACACAAAACATATATAAGAAACACATTCAGGGAGAAACACAAAGTTTAAGGTAATTCATCAACTGATATCCTCCCTTCTATTAAATATAATTAAAACAAAACAAAACAAAAACCAACTTCTGTATTCCCGAAACATTACACTTATCTGCCATTTATTTCCTTTATAAGTTAAAGTAAATTCAAAGGTTTCAGAGTGAACAAATTGTGGTGTTTTTAAAGGCTTAACAATAATATCCTGTTTGTGGGTAAGGTCAATAGCTTGTAGAATAATTTTTAAATTAATGTAATCCCTGCCTCCCCCCGCCCCCCATCTGCTCTGAGGGGAGAAAAACATGGTATTTCAACAGTGCAAAATTCTTTACTGAGAGAGAAACATTAAAATGATAAACATTTTGGAAAGCAAAGTACACTTTAAACCCTAACTGTTCTTTCAACCTATATTGACACTTACGGTAGTTGCCAACATTTGGTAAGGATTAGCCTTCCATTAGACAAAGGGAAGCATTCCTTAGATAAATCAGGAGTTTTTGCCATGAGACTCATAAAACCTGTTCACAACACAGATTTTCAAGAGAATCCTTTAAGGTTTAGGAGGCTGCTCCTTTTACTAAGTAACAAAATACACCCCATGGTGTCTTACTGACCCCACTCAGCTGTCCTTTGACCTCTTCAATTGTTGAAGCCTAACTCCAGGGCCCTCAGAATTTGCCTCCCATATCAAAAAGGCTAATGTTGCTTCCTCCTAACACCTGGTGAAACAAAATGAAACTGTTCTCTGTCTTTCTTCTGTCTCCTCCGCTCCCTTTCTGACTACTTTCCAGATGTTCCAGACTCAAATGATAAGCCAATACTGGGTTTCAGTATCTACGTGGTCACCATGAAGGAATAAACAGGGACCAGGCTGAAGTGGCAATGACCCTCTTGCTCTTTTTGGCCTCAAAAGGATACGACAGGTCATAAAAGAGGAAAAGATCTTTGGCCTCCCTTGGAAACACCAGGCCATTTAAACACGTTGTAACTTCCAAAAGGAGAGGAATCGTCTTGAGTTATGCTCCTTCTGATAGACAAGAGTTACCTAAAACAGTAGTCCTAAATTCTTGATTCTAAGCAAGCTCTTGATTTTCTTTGACAGAGGAGACAGACAAAGAACAGCTTTTCCTTTTCTAAATTAAAAGCCTGAAGAAAATAGGAAAAGAAAAAACCAACTTCTATAAAACTTTTATAACATACATCTCAGGATAGTGTTATATGATAACAATTTAACATGTATCCTATCACTAGATATAGTTTTTTTTTTTCTGCTGAGACCAATAATCTAGAAGTTTCTCATTAGGCAATTTGAAAGATAAAACCACAATCAACAAAGAGGAATCAAAAACAGAATTCTTATTTACTTAATATAGGAAATATAAAGATATATAGGAACTATAACACAGAGACTGTTACAAGTATAAAAATGTTATTCCTGAATAAGGGAGGGGGGTGAGTGGCAAGGCGCGCGTGTGCGTGCGTGTGCGTGTGTGTGTGTGTGAGGGGGGTGAGTGGGAAGGCGCGCGCGTGTGCGTGCGTGTGTGTGTGTGTGTGTGTGTGTGTGTGTGTGTGTGTAGAGGATGGGGGAGGGAAGAGGGAAATAGGGAAGGGGAGGAAATGGAAGGGTAGGAGTTCATAGACATATCTGCTTAACCAGTTTAAGGACCAAGTATAGTAGCTTTATTTAAAATCTAAATAAAACTTCCTAAAACAAACTTGATCTTGAAAAAATTGGGGGGGGGATGCATATTGTAATTGTACAGTACCTTGGCTTATTTATTAACATTTTTGAATCACGTTCATGATTAAGTTGGGCAGTCAACACTTCAGGGAGCCTGTTGCCTATATTTTAACTTGTTTAAAGCTTTTTTGCACCTGCAAAAACATAAAAAATACATATGTAAAGACAGGAGTTAATTTTCCAAAGCATTATATCCTACTTTACAATTCTATAAAAATTACAATTAGAAATGAACTATTATAGTCTTACACAAGTTCTTATATATCATATCTGGCTAATACAGACATTCCTCCCTCCTGAATACCCCCTCAAAAAATCACTCCTAACTAAATACACTCATACATAACTTCCGCTGTTCTTAAGATTTTTCTCCCAATAAATATAAATTGAATAAGTCTATTTAGTTTGTACTTTTAACAGATGTTACCATATTTTTATTTATTTTTTTTAATCTTTAGGAATAAAATTAGTATAAGGTAATTTTCTTACTCTAAAAAGCTGAAGAGTTTTATAATACCTAATAGCTGGTCAAAATTTATCTACTCAAAGAAATATAAGACATATCTAATATCTAATATTGACTGAAATTATTTTATACTTTTTGAAATTAATGCCTTAATAATTTCCAAGAAGAAAAAGAGCTGTTCCCTATCCTTCTGAGTACTGTATCCCCAGAATAAACTAAATAATTCTAGCTACATATAATTGGATGAAAATTGCAGTGTGCATATTATCCTCTTCTCTAAGTAGATTATGGTCAATATAAATTATTGCATAGAAAAACAGGAAATATAGTCATAAGGCATAAAGTAAAGTAAAAACTATTTATTAATGACATATTAACTTAGACGTGTTTCTATTCGTTTGCTATTTTTTCTAAAAAAGAAGCGATAGGATATTCCTAAGAATGCACTAATTTCAGTATGAATATAACATTAATATATTTGAAATAACATTAACTCATTTTTTCTAAAAAACATAGTTTTCATTTTACTCTTCTTCTGTGCCAGCCTGGAAGAGGGGAAAGAGAGCGAGAAACAGAAAAACATTTTGGATTTTGAAATAAAAATATTTATCTTACCTCTTTTACTGTCAGAAGAATGTATTCACGCAAAATTACAATTAAAAATGCAAAATCCAGATTTTCAAACTAATATATTTAACACACACACACACACACACAGACATCTTTCTCTAAGTCAGAACTTTGCTACCTACATCCAACACCAGTTTATCCCATATGGTCAACAAGGTCAAACTGCATTACTGCCAATGAAAGTATATGGCTCCACAAGGACCTTAATGATTAAGACAAAAATAATAAAAAAAAAGGTCAGTAATCCAATTCCAATAGCTTCGGAGTTTAAAATTGCTAATTTTTGGCCACGTGCTGCACACTTCACCTGCTAGTAATGACATTTTTGTATTTTCTTCTAATTACACTCAAAGCTGAGACCTTTGGCCCCGGGCCACAGACCCCTATTCAGGCTGCACACATTCTCTTAAACGACCTGATCCTTTGTTGTCACTCTTACTCTTTCATCTATTATTTACACCATAGAGAAGGAAGATACTCTACCATTTGTATAACTTAAAGCTTCTAATCATCTTAATTTCTTTGCCTTTCAGCCTATGCTCTTTTTCATAGACAAATGCCAGAAAGTTTGACGAAATCATTTTTTTCAATGACATCGCCCCCCACCCCCATACTCCCTGGCTAACCTCCTTCCTGTTCCTTGTTTCACACAAGGAAAAGCTTTGTATCAGCCGAGATTTACAAATTTTGACCTTCACCAACAAAATGAATTTCTAAATACAATACAAAATCTCCAGCTTGTCCTGACAGATCAATAATAATTACATTTCTTTCATCAAAGAGCCTATTAAATAGAAATTGGAAGTTACTTAAAATAACTTAAAACCTGCCCCAACTGACCAAAGGCATGAGCATGGAATTTCCAGAGTCCCCTGCAAAAAATGCCATAAGGCACTCAGTAAACAGTAAAGATGTTAGAAATATGGCCAAAATTTTCCAGACATTTTAGTATCTACAGTTGCTTACAAAAAAAAAAAAAAAAAAAGACAGAAAGAGAGAAAAATAGAAAATTTTAAAAAGATTAGACTGAAATTTTTTAAATCTTTATAAAACATTTTAAAAGACTAATTCTCCAAACAGCAAAATCCTCATGGGAAACATTCTGTATCATTACTGTAATTTCCTAACACTTTCCCCAGTCTTTTTTCTTTTTATACATCCAATAACATTTTAAAAATTCAAAGCACAGAGATTGTTTACCATGATGCAGATGTCCCCCTCAGATCACAGTAGCCACCAAAGATTCTGATTTCCAAGATGTTTATAAAATGACATATGATCCATCTTTGTTCTCTCTTCCTCAAATTGCTCAGCTTACTCTTGATCTCTAACAGTGTTTTCTTGTTGTCTGTCCCCTCTGCAGACCCTGAAACCCCTTGTCTTTTCCTATTTTCACCATTTGCTTTAACCAGCAGTTCACTGGAGACCCATCCATCTTGCAATGCCTGAAGTGACAGATGCTCTCAGGAACGACCACACTGCTGAGTGAACAAAAGATAACATCACCTCTAGGAACTCAAGAGAGAAATACAACTGCAACCTTAAGACAGGGGCTGACTTGACAGACATTGGACCATAAACCTCTTCTAAGCGAAAAAGAAAACAATTGCCAAACACACAAAAAAATCTGACACAATCAAAGGCAGAAAAGAGTGATTATTTGTGGATTGCCTTTTCACTCTGTAGCTCACTTTTCCCCCCAGTGCTTTTATACTGGGGCAATTCACTTGACAAGAGGCAAGAGAAGTTCTTGGGAAAAAAACCTTTCTCAAGTATCCTCCTTTATTCAGCAATATTCAAAGTGAAATTCATTCACACGTGTGTTTCAGTAAATCTAAGGCTGTGATACAGCATGCCTAAGCTTGACCTTTCTTATTTGCATTTTAAAGCAATATCTGGACTCAGCAATGCTGACTGAATTCTACTGCTTCCAGAGGTATATGCAAGCTTTGCAAATTAAAAACACATTAGAAATTAAAAAGTACCACATGACATAATGTCAACAATACATGTAGCTCATAAAAAAGCTCACCATTCACTCATTAGACAACCTCCAACTTGGGTTAAAAAGACAGTTAACAAGAGGATGCTGGGAAGGGCTGCAGATCTCTTTTCTAACAAAGAAAGGGTCATATTAACATCTCCCAGCAACAAACTAATGACAGGGAAGCTGGAGACGCGGGAGGGACTCTTACCTAGGGTTCTTGTTTTTGTAAAGCATCTTATACAAAATCTTCATGCAGCAATGGGAAGTAAATTTAACTCAGATTTATGTAAATACAGTGAAGGGGAAATATTGAAGAATACAGAAATAAAAACCAACCAGGAGGTCAATTAAGAACATGTGTAATCAATGTCAATTATGGAGACTAACAACCCATTCTTATAGTAGGTATCAAGCATAACAGAGGAGAATCTCTTTGCAGCTAAATACATTATCATTTTCAAACTGGGTAACTGGTACAACTACTTATGTTAAATCTAAAGTAAAGAGCCAAATACTGAAACATTTCATCAGAGATATTTCTGAGAAGAAATGTAAGCATTTACAAAGTCATTTCTTTAGGAATAAAAATATTTTAATTAAAAAAATTTTGCATAAAAAACCTTCAAGTTATGTTACAATTATTTTTCTTTGGAGTCACTAATGACTCCTCTCACCCCATTTTATTGAAAGATATGAATTTTAAGAGATATTTTAGCTCTTGTGTTTGAATTATTTGGTGAGTAAAAGAAAAAATTCCAACTTGGTAAAATGAACGTATCGCTTTCCTAAATATTTTTTATGTCTCTCTTATTTCGTCAAGAACTTCAGTGTATCTGTACAAATAATGTAGTACAAATATTTCATAATCTCAGAATTTTCCATTTGTTTGAAGGCTGAGAAGACAGAATGCATACAAAAAATTAAATGAAGATTTACAATGACATCTAACTCAACTAAAAAACAAGATTAATTAAAGAATGCTTATCAATATGGAAAGGACTGGGTTCTACTATGGACTTGATCTTTAATTCGAAATTTTGGTTTAACACACTGACCCTAAGTAACACCACCAAAGCTGCTGATCCAAAAGTATCACCTTGTTGAACACTCAAACTTTGGCCTTAATATCAATAGAGAGACATGACCTTGAAATGACAGTTCCATTGCAGAAGGCTCAAAAAAAGACGCAATTAAATGACCTACTTTAAAACACAATGGGATCGATATGCATGCAAGAAAAGGACACCCCTGTGGAAAGTCCTTATTGCCTGATTGATCAAAAACAAAACAAAAGTTTTCTTTTTTAAGAGCCCCTTCCAGATCACAGTCAGTGCCAGAAATCCACACAGGAAAAAAATCCATCAAAATGAAACCCTAAAAGGGTTTACCCTTCACCATCCTATTTGCACTTCAAAACCCTGTAAGTCCTTCAGTTAAACCCCAGGGCTGAACCATTTCAATAATAAGAGAGGTGGCCAGCAGTGATTTATCTCCCATTTGGCCTCTGGACAGAGCTGTAATGTCGAGGAAGCTTCCCTTCCCTGACTTGAACCCTCCCCCAAGTCTCCGCCTTCATTTGTGCAGTCTTGGATCTGTAAGGCCTTATAAACAACTCATATGTCCCTTCCAATCAGACGCAAGAACAGTCTGTACCCCAAGATTTGGGCAATTTTTTTGGCAATGATTTCACAAAATGGAATGCTACTGAGTAGTCAGAGCACTGAAAATACCAGGTTATGTTTCAGGTTTTCTTTGTTATAAGTTGTGGAAGAAAAGAAACTTCCTTAACCTCAGCCTTTCTCTTCTCACATATGTTAACTGTTATAAGAATCTTTTAAAACTTTTTTCAATTTATACTTTGATAACTTTCAGGTTTTGGACCATATCAGCCAACTTCCTGCAGTAATGTTCATCTAAACTTAAATCCCTGCATTGTAAAATATCTCAACAAATCCAAAAAAATGGAGATTTCACAGGCCACAGACTCCTGGGTCAAAAAGACCTTAAAAACAGATAAGAGACCACTGTGACTCAACAGATTTATTCTACCCTTGTTATCGAATATGTACTGTAAGTGTCATGTCACATACACGTGCACACACACACACATACACAAACTTCTTCTAGTAAAATAAACACCAATGTCAGCAGTTATTTAAGTTGAAATATAGATCCCAGAAGTCATGAAATGTGAAACACAATAAAATTATTCCTTAAAAATGGAGGTTATTTTGTCATTATGCATAACTTTCAAAGGCATAAATAAATAGGCATAAATCTATTTCAAAGTTATGTTCACATGCTTCCTAGAGTAGAAAGAGAATGGACAGTATATGCCCCCTTCCCCCTACCTTGTTTAATTTTTTTCTGTTTTCATTTAAATGAGAGGAGTTTGTTTTTCTAGTTGACTCTGATAAATTCCATCTGAATGCCACATTAACAACCTGCACTAAATGATTCCAGTAGAGTGATTCCAGTTTTACAAATTGAAAACTTTCAAGCTATTTCACTAATTTCATAAATTTAGACTCCACTGGCAAGTATAAATGTATTTCATTTAAACCTAATTTCAATTAAGACATTTAAAATTAAAATTATATATATGGCTGATAGCTAAAAATACAAGAAATACAAATTTTGTCAATTAAAAGAGAATTTTTATTTTTTGGGAGGTGTTAATCAATAAAATTATATTTATTCTATTAAAAAATGCACCACTAACATCTTTAAACCTCACTAGTAAATAGTTTTCATTTTCAGAGACCCAAATACCACAAATTCTAGAATAACCAACACTCCTAGCAAATAAGTATATTGCATGCTACCAGATGAATGAATCTCAGATTCATACTTGAGATAACATCAAAATTCAAACTGGATACATAAACCAAGAAATATAGGTAACTGAAAACTTATAGGACATGAATTTTTATATCACTAAAACAAACTTTGGCATTAATAACAATATTCAAGAAAATGATTTTCTTAACCTACTACATGATTTTTTTTAAAACAAAAAAGCTTTCCTCAGAGAATCAACAAGAGTTATTGATCTACCACAGAGGAAATATTCAATCTTCATTAAATATTTATCCAGTGCAATAGGTTGCTAGGAGCTATTTAGACTTCAAAGAAGAAATAGTTCCTGTCTGGTAGGAATCATGTCTTGGGAGAACTGAAGAGAGATGAGAGGTAGTTCTTGAAGTCATGGCACTATATTTCAAAATGGCAATGCTAAAAACTGGAGATATGCTATAAAATGTATATTACTACTTTGAAATCTGATACGAAAGATAGTGATACTTAACAGATTATTAACTTCAACAGCATTCAACTGGGCATGCAACTTGATATCCTATTAATGTAGCATTATAAAACCTGGATGTTCAAAATCTGCAGTTCTCAACTTTGTCACTCTGTGTTGTTGTTCTTAGGTGCGGTAGAATTGGTTCCAACTCCAGGTGATCCCATGTGTGCAGGGTAGAACCAGTCTCCACAGGATTTTCAAGGCTGTGATCTTTTGGAAGCAGACTGCCAAGCCTGTCTTCCAAGGTGCCTCTGGGTAGGTCTGAACCTCCAACCTTTTGGTTAGTAGTTGAGCACTTAACCGTTTGTGTCACCCAGGGACTTCTCCCCACATACTAGGCACTAAAAACTATGTTTTAAATAATTTAAAATGCAGGCTGGCACAAAAATGGGAAGCTCATTGGTGACAGTACAAAAAGTGTACTATTATCTATAGAATTTAACATATGATAATCGAGGCATTATAAAACCATAAAGAGAAGGCTAAATTATCCATTTAATGATACTGAAATAATGATTAACAATTTTAAAAGTAACAGTTAAGAAACACTAAAAATAAACTCGAGAAAATGAAAAATGAAATTTAAATATCTATACGTAAGTACATTTACATGCCTGCCCAAATCAAACTATATAAAAACCAAGAGGAAACAGAATTACTTACTATAGTGATATTTATCACATATGTTATAAATATTTGTTATGGTATCATAGTGAAAATTTAACTTTCTAAGCCTAGAAACCACAAAGGAAAAGACTGACAGATTTGACTAGTGAAACTTCTACACATTAAATACCTAAAACAAAACAAAAAATCAGCTAAGAAAAATATTTCTAGTTAATAAAGAGTTAATGTCTATTACGTATACAATAGAGTAAAATATAAATATCCCTACCCCCAGTAGGTGAATGAGCAAAGGACATGAACAGAGGGCTCACAGAAAAGGAACGTGAGGAAATAAAGAAAAATTACCACCTTTTACCAAAAATAAAAAAGTACATAAAATGAAAGCGAGGTACTTTTTTATATAATAGATAAGCAAAACAAACAAGCAAATAAAACAAAACCAAATCCTTCAATGATAAATCTGGTACATTTTTAAACTGCCAGGAACACCATGAATTAGTAAAAATCCTTTATTTGGCAATATATATCAAAAGTCATAAAAACAGCCAAACGCTCTAGTTAGTAATTCTCTTTTTGGGACTCTATCCTAAGGAAATAATTCAAAGTATAGAGAGCGTCACATGTAATAAGTTCACAAGGGTGTATATTATAACCCCAATCTGGGAACCACCTTATATTCCATTAATAAATAAATGGTTAAGTACACTATAAACCAAAAAACCAAACCTGCTGCTGTCCAGCCAATTCCGACTCATAGTGACCCTATAGGACAGGACAGAACTGCCCCACAGGATTTCCAAGGAGCAGCTGGTGGATTTGAACTGCCAACCTTTTAGGTTAGCAGCCTGAGCTCCTAACCACTGCACCATGAGGGCTCCAAGCACGTTATAAAACCCAAAACCGATGTCATCTAGTCGATTCTGACTCACAGCGACCCTATACTATAGAATAGAACCACCCCATAAGGTTTCCGAGGAGTGGCTGGTGGCTTCAAACTGCCGACCTTTTGGTTAGCAGCCTGAGCTCTTAACCACTGCACCACCAGGGCTCCAAAACATTACAGTAACAATAATAATCACTGTGGTCGAGTTGATTCTGACTCACAGCGATCCTATACGGCAGGAAACTCTCACATAGGGTTTCCAAAGTTGTTATCTTTAGGGAAGCAGACTGCCACATCTTTCACCGCGGAGCGGCTGGTGGGCTTGAACCGCCAACTTTTAGTTTAGCAGCCAAGTGCTTAACCACTGCGCCACCAGGGCTCTGATAACCACTACCATATACCTGGGAGCCCTGGTGGCGCAATGGTTAAGTGTTATGGTCAGCAGTTTGAATCCACCAGTCGCTCTTTGGAAGCCCTACGGGGCAATTCTACTCTGTCCTATAGGGTCGCTATGAGTCGGCATTGACTTGATGGCAATGGGTTTGGGTTTTTTTTGGATCATGTACCTGGCATACACTGCATACACTGTCTCATTTAATCATCACAATCTATCCATAAATGGAAAACTTTGAAGCTTTAAGAAGTATATTTTTGGCATAGAAATATATTCATAATAAATTGAATGGAAAAATGTTATAAAACAGTATGGCCCCAGTTCTATAAGGAAAAATATATAAATAATCTGATAAAATAAAGATATAAATCCCAACAGTGGGACATATGACTATAGGATGTGATTGTTTTCTTTATGTTTATTTTCCAATTTTCTACAATGAAGTTCACACTTACTTCTACAATGAAGAAGTTACTTGCACATTGCAAACTTAAGCCTTATGTACTTTTATTGTCATTATTACTATTTTTATTGACTTTGAACGTTTGATAATTATGAAACACTGACTTTATCATTTGATAAGTAATACCTTTTCACATCAGCCGTTTTACTGTAGTGACAAATACAATTTATGAATGTGAACATAGTAGGATGATAAATACCGTAAGTTGTTTTTAATACCCTTTCATATATCATTTTTACTACCCTTTCATGTATCATTTTTACTATTACAAGCCAGTGAATATGTTAAATTTATTTATAATAGCTTGCTTATGTGGAACTGTGCAAAAACTTTTCATGATGATACAGGAAATAGAAACGATAACACCTAAGATCAAATGCAAATTTCACAACCTAGTGTTGGAAAACTTGCAGTATCTTTCTGTGCCTATTCAAACTTATTGCCCGTCATATCACGATATGAAATATCTGTTCTTATCAATTTGATTGTATTACTGTCCCCCAGAAATAACAGACCCACATCCATCTGGGTGCCTTGTTCAAGTTGTCCATCTCACTCCCTTACTTAACTTTTCAGTGAGTCTTAATTCTTTTCTTACGTTACTCACATGTATTTTTCTCTTTGTAAGTCCTACACTACCACTTAGTATCATTCTGGGCATACATCTGGCACTTAAGAAACAATCAAAGATATCACTAAAATTTTCAAGGTAAAACTTACCTGCACTGAGTCAGTATGAAAATTGTGCATCTGTAGGGGTTCAAAATAGAATATTTCTATTTTAAGGATTTAAAAATTTTTTTCTTTTTAAGTTTTTTTGAATAGATAATATATTTACCTGATTAAAACCCTACAAGTAGAAAAGATATGTAGTAAAAAGAATCCCTTTAACCCTTGTCCACAGTCTCCCATCACAGGAAACCACTTTTATTAGTTTTTTAAAATATACACTTTAGATTTTAAAAACAGATATATAAGTAAAAAGAAAACAAATATACCCTTTTGCAGCCTGCTTTTCAAAAAAAGTATTTTGGAGATTTTTCCACATAAGCACGTTAAGACCTTCTTCTACTTGTTTGTGGCTTCATAGAATTCCCTGGTGTGCATATACTTTGATTTTAAAAAGTTACTCCCTTAGTGATGGACATTTTGAGTTTCCAATCTTTGTTATTACTATAAATGTAATAATAATCTAATAATCAACCCTACATTAATACCCACTAATTTTGTACTCGTTGGTTAAATTTCTAGAAGTGAAACTGCTAGGTCAAATGATATATGTGGTCTTAATTTTGATAAATATTGCCAAACTACCCTTCATGACGATTGAACCATTTTTACTCCCATTAGCAATTTATGTATCTCCATACCTTCACTGGAAGCCCTGGTGGTGCAGTGGTTAAGAGCTTGGCTGCTAACCGAAAGGTCAGCATTTGAATCTACCAGCCGCTCCTTGAAAACCCTATGGGGCAGTTCTACTCTGTTCTACAGGGTTGCTATGAGTCAGAACTGACTCCATAACAACGGGTTCAGTTTTTTGTTTATACCTTCATTGACATAGATGAAAAATGATACCTCAATGTAGTTTTAATCTGCATTTCTCTTGTTATGAATGAGACTGAATATTTTTTAAATGTTAAAAAGCCCTTGAATTTTCTTCTCTGAAATGTCCAGTCTTTGTCCATTTTTCTATTGGCTTGTTGGTTTTATTCTCTATTTGTAGAAGCTCTTTATATATTAAGAAATTTTTCCTTCGTATATGAGTTGCAACATTTTCCCCCAGTTTGTCACTTTGCCTTTTGACTTTGATTGTGATGTTTGTTGTTATTTTTCATGAGGACAGTTTTAATTTTTATGTACTTGAATTTATCACTTTTTAAAATGTTAAGCAATTGCATGAAAACACAGACATCACATTACCTGTTTAAGTAATCAATATAAGCCCATTTATATTTCCTAGAGGAACTAAGAAAGCAAAGGAGTGGGATAGATGGAAAGGGAGGTAATTAAAAAACAAAATGAAAACAATCTATCTCAATAAATGGAATTCTCAAAGATATTACTTTTACATTTGAAAAAGGAATTCTTCAGCTTTCTTAGTTTATTGATCATGTTGTCAGAGGAATAAAATAGGTATTTCTACCCTCCCTATTCTCTCTTGCTAACACAAAGAGGGCAGAAAACCCCCCTCTCAAACAAGAGAAGAGGAGAAGAAGAATGGACAAAATGGGTTTGAAGTAGCCAGCAGGAGCCTGGGATGAAATTTTGGATTTGATAACTTCTAATCCTAGAACAAGTATCTTTTGATCCATTCTATTTCTAGATTCTGGACATTAACTTAAATTAGTGGATGGGCTAGATACTTCGAAGGAGAGAAGACCCAGAGCAAAACTGTCAACCATGGTTTTTTTCCAGCGATGAGTTTTACAGATTTTCTCCCTCCATATCTCAAATTCCCACCACCAATCCTTCCTCCCACTTCCTATAGATGTACTACCTTTCTTTAGTCCATACCTGGAAAACATGGGATCCAATCAGTTGTTATTATCTTTGTGAGTGACTCCTACATCTACACAATTGGCCCCAAAGTCTTTTTATGCATTTTAGCTCCCGAATTTAGAAAAATCTACAGAATATCACCATTGTGTTCTAGTATCCCCTCAACCTAAATACGTCAACTCAATATGTCCAAAATAAAACTCATTATTATTGGAGTAAAAGCTGTTCCTCTTCATAGATTTCATTGTTTTATTCATTTATTCACCTAGAGACTATTGTGAACTGTGCTAGGAAGGATGGCTAAGACAGCCTTAATCACAAAGAGATTCAAATTAAGGGTGAAGACAGAACTGTAAATGACAGTACATGTTAAGTGCTTTACTAGAAGTAGGGGCAAAGTACTACAAAAGCACAGAGAATGGAGCAACTTTGTCTGGAGAAACACAGAAAACATCAGAGAAGAGGTGACATTTTGTGTGGCTACCATGGACTTCCATCTGGAAAGGTCCACGTGTTTAACTGCCATTGTTGAAAAAAGGTATTTCCAATGAATAGTTGTTAGCCTTGCAAAATTCTATCATGCGATCACCAGTATCATTTCTATCACCAAGGCTGTATTTTCCAACTACTGATCCTTCTTCTTTGTTTCCGACTTTCAGACTCCAATCCAGTAATTATGAATGCATCTGGATTGCATGTTTGATCAATTTCAGACTACAGAAGTTAGTAAAAATCTTCAATTTCTTCATCTTTGGCATTAGTGGTTGGTGTGTAAATTTGATTAATAGTCGTATTAACTGGTCTTCACATACACACGGACCTCGCCAGATGGAATATACAGGAATCAAATAGACTATATTTATGGAAAGAGATGATGGAGAAGCTCAATATCATCAGTTGGAACAAGTTCAGGGGCTGACTGTGGAAGAGACCATCAACTGCTCATATGCAAGTTCAAGTTGAAGCTGAAGGAAATTTAAACAAGTCCATGAGAGTCAAAGCATGACCTTCAGTATATTCCACTTGAATTTAGAGACCATCTCAAGAATAGATTTGATGCACTGAACACTAATGACTGAAGACCAGACGAGTTATGGGATGACATCAAGGACATCATATGTAAAGAAAGCAAAAGGTCATTAACAAGACAGGAAAGAAAGAAAAGACCAAAATGAATGTCAGATGAGACTCTGAAACTTGCTAAGGCAAACGGAAGAAATGAAGTAAAAGAGCTGAACAGAAGATTTCAAAGGGTAGCTTGAGAAGACAAAGTAAAGTATTATAATGAAATGTGCAAAGACCTTGAGTTAGAAAACCAAAAGGGAAGAACACAGTTGGAATTTCTCAAGCTGAAAGAAATGAAGAAAAAATTCAAGCCTCGGGTTGCAATATTGAAGGATTCTATGAACAATGCAGGAAGCATCAAAAGAAGATGGAAGGAATATACAGAGTCACTGTACCAAAAAGAATTTGGTGACATTCAACCATTTCAGGAGGCGGCATATGATCAAGAACTAATGGTACTGAAGGAAGAAGTCCAAGCCTGCACTGAAGGCACTGGCAAAAAACAAGGATCCAGGAATTGATGGATTACCAATTGAGATGTTTCAACAAATGAATGCAACACTGAAAGCGTTCACTTGTCTATGTCAAGAAATTTGGAAGACAGCTACCTGGTCAACTGACTGGAAGAGATCCATATTTGTGCCCACTCCAAAGAAAGGTGACCCAAAAGAATGTGGCAATTATCAAACAATATCATTAATATCACATGCAAGTAAAATTTTGCTGAAGATAATTCAAAAACAGTTGCAGTAGTACATCGACAGGCAACCACCAGAAATTCAAGACGGATTCAGAAGAGGACATGGAATGAGAGATATCACTGTTGATGTCAGATGGATCCTGGCTGAAAGCAGAGAATACCAGAAAGATTTTTACCTGTGTTTTATTGACTATGCAAAGGCATTTGACTCTGTGGATCATAACAAATTATGAATAACATTGCAAAGAATGGGAATTCCAGACCACTTAACTGTGCTCATGAGGAACCTGTACACAGACCAAGAGGCAGTTGTTTGAACAGAACAATGGGACACTGTGTGATTTATAATCAGGAAAAGTGTGTCAGGGTTGTATCTTTCCACCATACTTATTCAATCTGTATGCTGAGCAAATAATCTGAGAAACTGGACTATACGAAGAACAAGCGGCATCATCAGGATTGGAAGAAACTCATTAACAACCTGCAATACACAGATGACACAATCTTGCTTGCTGAAAGTGAAGACGACTTGAAGCACTTACTGATGAAGATCAAAGATCACAGCCTTTGGTATGGATTATACGTCAACATAAAGAAAACAAAAGTTCTCACAACTGGACCAATAAGCAACATCATGATAAACGGAGAAAAGACTGAAGTTGTCAAAGGATTCCATTTTACTTGGATCCACAATCAATGTCCATAGAAGCAGCAGTCAAGAAATCAAATGACCCCCAGACTCTCTGTGAGCCCAAAACTAAAACCATTCCCAAAGCCAACTCTTCAGACAAAGATTAGACTGGACTACGGGACATAAAATGATACTCGTGAAGAGTGTGCTTCTTAGCTCAAGTAGATACATAAGTCTAAATGGGCAGCTCCTGTCTGGGGGCGGGATAAGAAGGCAGAAAGGGACAGGAGCTGGTTAAATGGACACGGGAAATCCGGGGTGGAAAGGAGGAGTGTGCTATCACAGTATGGGGAGAGCAACTAGGGTCGCATAGCAGTGTGTGTATAAATATTTGTATGAGAAACTAACTTGAAATGTAAACTTTTATTTAAAGCACAATAAAAAAAAAATCAAATGACGTACTGCATTGGGAAAATCTGCTTGAAAAGACCTCTTTAATTAGTGTTAAAAAGCAAAGATATCACCTTGAGGACTAAGGTGCACCTGACCCAAGCCATAGTATTTTCAATCGCCTTGTATGGCACAGTGGTTAAGAGCTATGGCTGCTAACCAAAAGATCAGCAGTTCAAATCCACCAGCTGCTCTTTGGAAATACTATGGGGCAGTTCTACTCCATCCTATAGGGTCACTATGAATCAGAATCAACTTGATGGCAATGGGTTTGGTTTTTTGGTTTGATTATATGCATGCAAAAGCTGGACAATGAATAAGGAAGCCCAAAGAAGAATCAATGCCTTTGAATTATGGCGCTGACAAAGAATGAACAAATCTGTCTTGGAAGAAGTGTAAACAGATGGCAAGACTCTTCCTCATGTACTTTGGACATGTTATCAGGAGGGACCAGTTCCTGGAGAAGGACATCATGCTTGGTAAAGTAAAGGGTCAGCAAAAAGAGGAAGACCGTCAACAAGATGGGCTGACACAGTGCCTGCAACAATGAGCTCAAACATCGCAATGATTGTGAGGATGGTGCAGGACTGGGCAGTATTTTGTTCTGTTGTATACAGGGTTGCTATGAGTCAGAACTGACTTGATGGCACCTAACAATAACAACAACAAATTATCAGGAGGAATTCATCAAGCAGAACTGGGGGAATCTCACATGCCTGGGGAACAGAATATCAAAGGCACGCTGTATTTTAGAAATACTGAAAGTTAATTGTGGGTACATGATGTGGGGGGAGGTGAGTGGCAAGAGAAGAGAATAAAAAGATAGGTTAGGGCCATTCTCTAAAGGATCTTATATGTCAAATTAGAGAATTTAATCCCGGAAGCAGGAGGAAGCCAATGGAAGTTTTCAAAAATGGATTAACGTAATCAGATTTTTTAAAAATAGAAAGTAACTCTGGTAGTAGTGTGAAAGTTAGCATACAGACCAAGTAAGATGTTTTTGTAGAGTCTAGGAAGAGATGATGGGGATTGCACACAATCAGTGGTGGAGGGAACAGAGAAGTGACGGCCTTTTGATAGGCAGGTAGAAATTCATGTCTAGAGTTTAGAAGGTGAGGACTGAACAAACAGACCCTGGAGACAGACAGCTGCCACACAGACAGCTGGTGTGCTTATCTAGGATTGCCCAGGTAGGCAAAGTATGTGGGGTAAGAAAGGGCCAAGGACAGAAGCCTGGGAAACACCATCATTTAAGAGTCAAGCAGAGAAGAAGAAATCCAGCAAATAAGAAGGAACATAAGAGAAATAGGAAGGAAACCAGGAGCAACTGGTTCTGTGAAAGCCAAGGAACAAGAGTCTGGAGAAATGGAGGGTGGTTGACAGTTTCAGCAGGTAAGCGAGGTCAGACAGGACCAGAAAGGAAAGCATGCTATGGCATGTGGTGACTGCTCTTCCAAGAATAACTGTGGTGAACCAGGATTGAAAAAAGTCAGCAGCTGTTGGAAAGGTAAAATGGTAGGAAGAAATAATTAGGAGGAGGGATGCTTTCCCTCAAAGAAAAGGGAGAGGTAATGATACAGAAGAGACGAGATGATTAATGGAATAAAGTCTGAAGGGAGTGGAGAACAAACAGAGGGCAAGGGGAGAGAGGAACAAGGGTGGAAGCCACACACTGATGCCAGAACCACAAAGCGGGAGCCTGGGTCCCTGAGGCTAGCAGAGAACAAGTACTTATTGAGCACCTAATGTGTGTCAGTCCTGCAGATGCAATGGTGAAGAAGCTAGAAATGGTCTCTGCCTGCACAGATCTTACATTCTAGCTGGGGACACAACGCGGAATGCTTTTTATGTGGTCTCATTTTATCTTCAGAACACCCTATGGGATAAGCACTATTACTGTCTCCAGGTTTTCAGATGAGATAACCCAGGTTTAGAAAGTTTAATGATCTGCTCAAGGTCACCAACCTAGCTGAAAGGTGGTGGTGCTAGCAATCAAACACAGATGCAATCAAAAGTATGTTTAATCACTGGACTACGTTATTTCAGGAAACCCTGCTGGCATAGTGGTTAAGGGCTACGGCTGCTGACCAAAAGGTTGGCAGTTCGAATCCACTAGGGGCTCCTTGGAAACCCTATGGGGCAGTTCTACTTTGTACTGTAGGGTTGCTATGAGTTGGAATTGACTCAATGGCAACCAGTTTACAGGCAACGTTATTTCATGTGCAATTAGATACAATGTATCAAATACTGTGAAAAGGAGTAGTGGCTTGGATTATAAATCTTCTAACTGAACATCCTTTCTGTATTTGGCCTGTTCCAGTCAAAGTAGTTTCTCTAAAACGCAAACTAGAGGGGATAGTGGTACCTTCTCTGATTGAGGGCATTCTGAGGAAGAAGATGAGGTTTTGGATGGAAGGTGATACATTCAGTTTTTAGACATACTGACTTTGAGATGGCTGTGGAACATCCAAATGGGATCATTCAGCAGTAACTTGATAGATGAGTCTGAAGTTCAGGGGGAGCCCAGGGTTGGCGATCAAGCTCTTGGCATCACTAGCACTTAGAGGTTGGCTAAAGTCATGGCAATTACTAGGGCTCTTCAGGGGCCTCAGTCGTCAGGTGGTACAAACTGTTGGCGCTTGTATTAACCTAAAGGTTGGTGATTCAAACTGACCTAGTGGTGCCAGGGAAGAAAGGCTTGGCAACCTGCTTCCTTAAAGAGTACAGCCAAGAAAATCCTATGGAGTAGTTCTACTCTGTAACACATGGGGTCACCATGAGCCGGAATTGACTTAATGACCACCGGTTTGGTTTTGGTTTCAGGAGCTGTAGAAGAAAGAGGAGCAGCCTGCCTAGAAAGGGGCAATTGGTATGGGCTTAAAGAGAGGGAAGTAGATATGGAACAAGTGATTAGATAAAAAAGGAGAGGGACTCAGCCAAGGGCAGGCAAAGATAAAATTAAGTAGTGTTTAGGGTTAGGTGCAATGAATTTATAGTGATATCAATCTGCAAGGTTAAGAGATTTTCTCCAGTAGCAATTACCAACTGAAGAATAGGAAACCCTGCCAAAATTTTATCATCTTACTAGTTCCTTTCTTTGCTTCCAGGCTGATTTAAGACCTTGTCTGTGAGTTTACACGGCAGGCTGAGTTTATCTTTGCCTCGTTATTAACCACTTGACCTGCAACGTTCTTTTTAAGTCCATCTCCCCTTTGGATTTTGAAATCCTCAGTCATGGACTGTCTGTTATCATTTTTATACCCAGCAACTCGCACAATACTATTCGTATATTTGCATTATTTCTAGGTTTGACTGCAAACTCCTGAAGGCATGGACTGTGGCTGAATCACCTTTGCAGCAGCACCACCTGGGTACAATGCCTCATGCACAGTATGTCTTCATTAAATATTTGTGGGATTGGATTGATCCTATATGGCAGCAGCAATGCAGAAGCTCATCACTGTCTAATGCTACCAAATGGTGAGTTTCAAGCTTTCAGACTTGGGATACAGAGTCCCTCCTCTCAGCCTTTCATTCTCTGTTTTTCATTTAGATGTAGTTAGGACACCTGCACCCTGGCATGTGCCCATTTTGTCCTTGGATTTTCAGCTCAACCGACTTTGTTACGATGGACAGGCTCCTAAGCATTTTTGGGCCCCCTGTATCCTCTTTAGTAAAACTTGAGGGAATTGGAGCAGAGATTGCTGATTTCTCTTCTAAAACCCAAAGATTCTTGTTGTTGTTATTGTTGTTACAGTTGCTGTTGAGTGGATTCCAACTCATGGCGACCCTGGAGGGCTTTTAAACCAAGAATCACTGCCTTATGAAGCACATAAAATATGGGCTCCATTTTCATGTTCACTATAGGGAAACGGGCAACTCTCTCTCTCTAAAAAACTGGGTTATAATCTACAAAGTCTACCGTTTCCAAAATGAAGATGCTGACATTTTATAATTACCTACTGCTTTAACTGCAGTTGATCAGATGTAAGTTTGTTTTTCAAAGATAGCTTTACCCCAAAATCCAATTAAGGATGTCTTAGTTCACTTTGGAAGTAAAAAGAGAAGAAAGCTGGAAGAATATGAAACATCATTTTGGATCTTATATATACATTGGTAACACACTCCTTTTTTTTTTTTAGATGAGAAACAAGAGTATAAGTGACTTATTCAAGATTACAGAAGTACTAAACAAAAGGCTGGTACTATAAGCCAAGGCTCCCAGTCATGTTTTTTTTTTTTGACACTACCAAATTGGTTAAAAATCTCATGAAAGACAAAAGCAGATGAAGGTGAAATGCCAATTGGTTGAGTTTAAACAGAGACTTCACTTTGTTCTTCCCAGGTTCAGTAATAAACAACTCTAGTGATTAGCACAGAGGGCTGGCAGATGAAATATTGCAACTCCTAAATAAAAATATTTGTATTTTTGCACGACAGTTAGTCAATCAATTGTAAAAATTAAAGTAAATGGAACACAAGGAGAATGAGAAAACCCAGAAGACAATTTTCCTTCTCTTCTTGAAAATGGATGCAAAACAAAACAAAACTCCTGTGGCTTCCTTCATTAGCAGCCAGGGTGGTGAGTCCCATTGTAAATCCAACTTATAAAAGCTCTTGGCTACCTGCAGAGCCTAGGAGTACAAATCACATTAGTGAGGACACCAGATGACCAAAGGAAGCAGCGAAGGTCTGGAAAAGCCTGTAAACAAAAGGCAGCATTCCTAATGAATGCCATTGCTTGAGGCTGCATTGTAAACTGCCTGGATCTGAGAACCCTAAAGCAGATTAGCTTCAAGCAACAAAAGATTCAAATAAGATACAAAGACCTCATTTTAACACATTAAGAAATTGTCTTCATTAGATCATCAGGTGTTTAAGTGTAATTATTAAAAAATAATTCCACCTAAGTTGTGTTTGGGGCAACGAGGCCTAGAAGAAGAGGGGTCTAAAGATGGCGCTTGAATATAACGTGTTCATGACCAAAAATTCATGAGCCAAACACACTGGCCCTTTTCCCTTTTAATCTTCCTGACATTTTAAAGGCCTGTAATGACTTTAAAATTTGTTGTACACATTATTTCAATTTTATCACTCTACTCAGAGTGCTACTTTTAATACAAAGTAGAAGAACTCCAACTTCTCCAACTGTGACTTTTCTTTCCCATTGTTGCATCATTTACAGAGAAAATAAGTAACCCTTTTGGGTATGAATTGCCAAAATGAAAAGAAGTAAAACATAAAGCCATGGTATCATTTTCCTAAAAAATATTCATCATTTTACATGCTTGTATTGATTGTGCTGCAAATTTTAAACTAAAATACAATTTGTATGTTTAAATGTGAAAACATGGGAGGAAAATCATCTTCACTTTCACGTGGAGAAAACTGGGACTTGTTTTGTTTTGCTTTGTTTTATTTGGTGGGAGAAGGGGTGCATTAAGGAATTATGTTAAATAAATTTAACAACTGCCAATTTTGTTTGCCAGTTTTATTCACTAAGATGTTCAATATTTCTAAGCCTAACAGTACTGGTGTGAAATAAAAATAATTACTTAGTGAAAGTCTTGTAAGAAGACATGGTCCTTACAGTTTAATTCACAGATAAGATGTATAATATTAGATCAAATGGCCACACAGTGAACATTTTCAGGTATACAGACCATTAATTAACTGGTCTGACATTTTACTAATGTATTTAAAAACCAGTTGTCTTTGAGTCAATTCCAACTCATGGTGACCCCATGTATGTCAGAGTAGAACTGTGCTCCATAGAGTTTTCAATGGCTGATTCTGGGGAAGTAGATGCCGAAAGGTTGGACTTGAACCTCCAAACTCTCGGTTAGCAGCTGAACGTGTTAACTGTTTGTACCACCCAAGGACTCCACAAATGTATTTAGAGATCCCTTATCAATAGCATATAAATACATAGGCAAAAATGGTTCCAGTAATTTAAATAGTCCTAAAAGCCTAAAACCAAAATTGAGGTCTAATGATAAACCTTTCCCAGTAGTTTCTACCTTCAGAAAGTTAATTTTTCATACCTCTCGAGTTCTCTGTGATTATAATAGTCACTCCTCACCAAGAGGAGTGTTTGTGCTCTAGTATTAACCTAAAGGTTGGCAGTTCGAACTCATCCGGTGGCACTGTGCAAGAAAGTCCCCACCATCTGCTTCCGTAAAGATTACAGCCAAGAAAACACTATGGAGCAGTTCTACTCTAACACATGGGGTCTCCATGAGTTGGAATCGACCGGATAACAACAAGTTTTGTTTCTGTTTTTTTTTTTTGTTTTTTTTTTTTAATAAGATCCTTAGCAAGGCTGCACTAGCACAGAAGGGGACCATTTACTCCTAATGGACTGATATACCCTGGTGTTTTGAGGTCCAGGTGAAAACCGACTTCATTTGTGCTCAAGTGGAAAAACTGTGGGAAAGTTCAGTTGAGTCTGAACTCTGAAAAGCTTCTGGCTTTCATCACCGCTCTAGTTTTAAAAATTACAGCAAGTCACTCACTCTTGCTTGATAGAGGGAAAAGCAAGTACTGAACTGAGATAAAGGGACTCCTAACAGAGATACATTTCAAGCTCATTGTGGGTAAGAGGCGCAACCCCCTACACTAGGAACGCCCAGGGGAAGAAACTGGTGCTGGTGCTATGGCCTCTCTGTATTCTGTTGCTGCCGTTTCAAGTTTATCAGAGACAAGTGGCAGGAATCTGCCCTACCAAGTCTGTGACTCGCATATTTTCTCAGACGTCTTATTTGCTGACTACATATACAAAGTGACTCCTTACATTTTCTCATCTACTCCTTCCCTCTCTCTTTGGGAATCAAGAGGCAGGACCACAAATGCCGTAACCTGTGCTACTCTTAAAGCAATGAAGACAGGCAGTGTGGTTTGGGTGAATGATACATATGGACACAAATCATGGTCCACTACTTTATAATCACGTGGCTTGAGGCTAGTTACCTGTAAAATGAGAATATCTTCTACCTTGTAGGGTTAAAACCAGTTGCCGTCTAGTCCATTCTGACTCATGGCAACCCTATGTGTATCAGAGTAGAACTGTGATCCATAGCGTTGTCAATGGCTGGTTTTTTGGAAGCAGATCACCAAGCCTTTCTTCTGAGGTACCTCTGGGTGGATTCAAACAGCCAATCTTTTCTTTAGCAGCCGAGGGCATTAACTGTTTGCACCGTCCAGGGACTCCTCATAGGGTTATAGTTCAAAACCAAAAAACCAAACCCGTTGCCGTCCAGTCAATTCCGACTCATAGCGACCCTACAGGACAGAGCAGAACCGCCCCATAGAGTTTCCAAGGAGCACCTGGTAGATTTGAACTGCCGACCTTTTGGTTAGCAGCCACAGTTCTCAACCACTATGCCACCAGGGTTTCCAGGGTTATAGTAGAGAAGATAATGCATACGAAGCAGCTGGCATATATTAAACCAAAACCAAAACCAAACTCATTGCTGTCGAATCTATCTGGACTCATATTGACCCTATAGGACAGAGCAGAACTGCTCCATAGTGTTTCCAAAGAGCGTCTGGTGGGTTCAAACTGCCTATCTTTTGGTTAGCAGCTGATCTCTTAACAAGTGCACCACCAGGGCTCCTTGCATATATTAGGCGTAAAATAAATGTTACTACCCTTCCCTAGCCATGGAAAGAATAATGCTTTTACATTTTACGGAATTCTTTCATGTATGTTATCTCAGTTAACCTTTATGAGATTACCACACTCATAAGCAGCCAAGCTAAAACTCAAATGCATGTTCTCTGGCTCCAGAGTCAATGTTCTTTCTGCTGCCCTGCTATGTGAGGATGGTGGTGAGGACCACAATTACATTCATGTATCACCAGCTCTGGGGGATTACATTCTTATCTCATCAGCTCCTGGGGGCAGGGGACATGGGCTGAACTAGAAGTGATCTTGGAAGCAAAGGAAGCAAAAAAATAGATAAAACAAAACAAAACAAAAAAGCCCAAAGCACTTAGTTGGATACTTGCTAGAAGGGTAAGCTGCCTATGAGGTTCATCAATTACGTGTCTTCTGTAAAAGGCAATGAGCACAAAAGCAAAACATCCATTATAATGTCTTAGGTTCTAGATCTTGATGAGAATGCGATTATTTTAGATGAGTCAGAGAAAAACTTATAAAAATAACAGGCCTCCAACATATTAGCTTACTCTAAGATTTGATGTTTCCTAATTGTCATTAGAGGCAACCAATGTCTAAATTAACCAAAAATTTCTAAACCACACCTCAGAACTCCACTGGGAGCTTTGATATACTTTACTTCATTTAATCCTCACAACAACCTTCTGTGATAGATATCACTGTATTCTTTTAGAGTACCTGGGTGGTGCTAATAGTTAATGTGCTCAGCTGCTATCCAAAAAGTTGGAGGTTTGAGTCTACCCAGAGGCACCTCAGAAGAAAGGCTTGGTGATCTACTTCTAAAAAAATCAGCCTTTAAAAACCCTATGGAACACAGTTCTACTCTGATACACATGGTCACCATGAGTTGGAAGTTGACTCAACAGCAACTGTTTTTTTCCCCCATCAGTATTCATTCACTTATGTGAGGAAACAGACTCCAAGACTGAGTGACCTGTTCCAGAGAGCGAGCAGTGCTGAGACTGAGAGCTACATCCTCTAAACTCTGTAACTTGTGCTCTTCAAGCTAAACTATACTATGTTCTGTAGAGTCACAGAAAAAAAACGCGACTAGTGTATTTTCACATATATAGTTTTTCACATACAGGTTGAAATCATTCAAACTATAATCAAAATTGTTAATTAAAACTCAAGAAAGAAATAATGAATGCTACGTCGGTTAAACATGAGTTTACTTACATAAACTGTGAAAATCTCTAATTAGAGACTATTGAAGTCAGACTGGTATCCAAAAAGAGTTGGTTTTGTTTGAAAAAAAAATTCCTTTTTAAGTTATTTCTGGTCTACTATGGAAGTCAGACTAAAAAAATATGGTATTCCTACTCCACTCTTATATGATTCTATACAACTAAATAAATTTTACATTTACTATTTGCATTTTTTAAACTTTAAAATTTCTCATAAGATAATTTTAAAACTTAATTGAGCATGACACTTTTTCATCCAAGAATATGATCTTGGCTATCCCAAGATCATAATTAAACCTTTAATTCTATTATCTACCCTTGAAAAGGCTTTGTAGAGAAGCAGAATATAAGGAACCTCCTAAAAGAGGTAAAGCATGTGGGCTGATGGCCTAAGTTGGAAGACAAGATGCTCTTTATTTTGGGGTAAAAAGTGAGGAAATTAAGTAGAATTCTGGGAAGAAACAGCATGGAGAAACAAGTGATCAAGTGATCATAGCTATAGATGGAGACAATCAACAGACAAATGAGGAGGAGTAGGTCAGCTGCTGGACCTGAGTGTCCAGAGAGAAAAGCTCTCAAAGCCACTCTACTGGCATGATGGGGATGGTGGTAGTGGTAGAAAGTGCTGAATGACAAATCAAGAACCATGCAGAGGAAGAACAGCGTGGAAGCTCCCATTTCAGCAACTGCTGTATTTGATATATACATATATTTGATATATATAAGATGGACTATATTTGACCTGCATATACAAAATAGAAAATCTGGCTGGAATTACTACTGATTTTTCCTAATGAAACCAATATGGCCAGTGAGGCACACTTTAAATTCAGAATCATTTAGATCAGTGTTTCTCAAAGTCTAGTTCAAGGACCACCTGCATTAGAATCACTCAAGGAACACGTTTACAGTGTAGATTCCTTATCTTCTCTCTCACAGATGTATGATTCAGTGGATTTAGGGGAGTACTTAAGAATCTCCACTTTGAATACCCCAGAAGGAGTCGCCAGACAACCCCTAACCCCAGATGATTCTGTGACATTAAAGTCTGCAAACCACTTTATTTAGACTAAAAAGAGATGAGATCAAAAGTCTGTAAGGTTGTTAAATGTGATACTTACTTGTAACAATTATCCAAACACACTAGAAAGAAGGGAGAAAAAAACCAAACATCTCCCTTTCTGACCTTAGGACTGGATACTTGACTGTTTTGTGCTTCAATCTTCTTTGGAAAATGGAAACAAAGTAAATATGGCACCTACTAAGCCTGTTGCCATTAGGTGGTTATGCTCCCAAAGTGCTCAGAGCTCCTTAAAGGAGATGCCCAAGAGCACAAGGGAATGATGAAAGGCCACTTGGCCACAATAGCAACCTGCTCTGGGATGGGCACCATGTCTACCCTCCCCCCTTCTTGGATGCTTGTCACATTTGACTTTTACCTTCTCCTCTCAGGCTGAGCCCTAAAGCTGAGCCTAACAGGGAACAAGAGCATTAACAAAAATAAACACTGTCGACTAGCTTTTTAACTATAAAATCTAAAAAAAATAAATCGATTAATTGAAAAACTAAAAACAGTGAAAGAACCCCAACAGTTTCCTGGGAAATACTGTCCTCAAAAAACCTCATAAAATTATTGAGATGAAACAAAACATTAGGCTTAGAGTTCAAAGAAAAAACAATTCCTCTAGATTTTGTATTTCACTTTCCCCGCAAATGGCTTCTAACTGAGCTTTCAGCAGTGACAACGGGGTCCTGCATTACAAGAAAGGCGTGTTTTTAACGAAAGCTGTGGAATGTCCAATTATAAAATGAAAGGCATCAAGTGTGTGGAGTTCTGAAAGAAAACAGTCTGCAAATGGTATCTGACACCGTTTCATGAAAAATCACATTATCAAATACCAATTATTAAAACATTTCACTAGCTAAGAGATGCCACGGGGAGAGAAGTTTCTGAATGGTGTAAACAGTCAAGCACTGGCTTACTAGCCAAAAGGTGGGTCGTTCAAACCCACACAGGGGTGCCTCAGAAGACCGGCCTGGTGATCTGCTTCTGAAAGGTCACAGCCATGAAAACCCTACGGAGCACAGTTCTATTCTGCACACATGGGGACGCCATGAGTCAGAATTGATTTGACGGCAACAGGTGGCCGTAGTGATGCCAGAGGAAGGGCAGGTCTGAGAAAGTGGACCAGGACTATAGAAAAATCCGGTGGAGAAAGGTAAGGGGGGCGTGGAGAAAGGTGGGGATTCTGCAAGATAAATTTTGACTACTAGCAGTATCCTGGTGGTTAGTAAATGCCCTGTGCCAGAAATCTGGCACTGCTGCCTCTGACATCCTGCTCTGGGCTGCCAAAGTGGGTATATGCTGTAAAGGGAAATAAATCACTTCGTAAGTTGAAAAATTAGTCACATTTAGTAGAGCTCATACACAAGAATAAGTATAACCTGACTCGATGAAAGGGGACCCAAGAGGATTTGTTTGCTTATTCAATAATTTTTTCGCTGTATCATTTTCAAAAGGTCCTGTTGCTTTACTGCTAATGGACATGTGGGAGGCTGGCTTGGATGCCATCTGATGTCATCCCCAATGCTGCAGACTTTGTTTCTACCTAATGACACTATTGGACTGTTAAAGCAGTCAGGGTCTTTCCTGGTAACCACACACATCACTTTACAGAAGGAAGGAAGACACCTGATTCACATGACAAGGCACAGCAAAAAGAGCATGTGAACTTTCAACAAAAGAGGAAGCTTTGTACCAGATGTGAAGAAGTGAAGTTTATTTTTCCATTTGCTCTGTTTATTTAAGTAAGACAGAAGGAGATGGGCGGCTGCTTCCCATTCCAAACTGCTCAGGGAATGGCTTTTCTTTCTTTCCTCAAAAAATGAACAAAGTTGGCTATTGCAGTTTCCAGAGACATCTGGAAAGAAATCAAGTCACTGAAGATTACATTTCATCTGTAGCTAGTTTAACTTTTGAAACCTGCCAATCAATAGAGAAGACCATGGGAGAAGGTCAACGCAGCTTTGCCCATCTAACATTCTCTCACTGTTTAGACAGAAGGCAATTAAGGAAATTATTGTTAAAAATGCAAAACACATTAAACCCATTGCCTCAAGTCGATTCCGACTCATAGTGACCCTATAGGACAAAGCAGAATTGCCTCATAGGGTTTCCAAGGCTGTAATGTTCATGGAAACAGATTGCTACATCTTTCTCCTGCAGAGCAGCTGGTAAGTTCAAATCTCTGACCTTTTGGTTAGCAGCCGAGTGCTTTAACCACTGTGCCACCAGGGCTCCTAGCAGAACACATTAAAGAAACTATAATGAAGGTCATTATAAGATTCATTTAACATCTAATAACTTAGGAAAGTCTCATGTCTTCAGTTATTTTGTTTATTTTCCCTTTTAATCATTGTGTGTAAGAAGCAGAGCAATAGACCTTTTGCATTTAGAACAAAACAACCAGAGAAAAGCATCTTTTATCCTTGATAAATCTATCTTTTCACATTATTTTGGTCTGACAAACTATCTGTTTCTAGATTGAAGACATTCTGACTATATTAAAAGACACACACTATCTTTTTTGCAGATTCTTATAACATTTCCTCTTCATGCTAAAGATATGGTATACTACTAATAATATAAATTATACCACAAAACAATCATTGGTATTTCAATTACGTATTCATTATCAAAAAGGTCAGCCTACAAGATATTAAATGACCTATTACACATTTATATACCCATTTAAAAAACACTTACTTCCTCTTCTTTCCCCATAATATCCCCTGCCTTGTTGCTTGCAGTGAAAGAGAGAACACCATCACTAAGATTAATGGAGCATCAGTAAAGTATTTTAGGTACAAATGACCCACTTTTATGTACTGCCAGAACAACTCAGCAAGGGTTTAGGAAGGAGAAAACCCGAAGTTCTTTTCCATTGAATTCATGCAGCTGGTGGGTGATAAACTGATTGTTCTCTTTTAATGGCAGGGTCAGAAAGACAAAGAGAAACAGTTTCTATAACTGACTATATTTTTTATTAATTAGTAAACTGTTTTTTCTTCAAATGTTCTATGTCATCAAGACGAATTACCTCCAGTTTTGTTAAAGCCTTCTCAAAGGTTAACGCATCCTGCTAAAGGAGATTGCAACAGAGGCAAAATAGGATGTTTTTTCTTCCAGCAGGACAAAATGCAACAGAATCATCAGTTCCCTCTTTATAAAGGAAGTAGATAAGGGCTGCATTTACCTCCTGGACTTTTTTCTCCCCTGGGATTGTTTCTTAAACACTTTGGGTGTTTCATGAAAATCATCAACTTAGTTTATCATCTTAAAAAACTCAAATTGGAAATTTATCAACGTTTGGATCCTGCACAAAACTCAAGAATCCTAATTTATGAATTTAAATCTATTGGTCTAAGTATCACTCATTTATTTGGTCTTGACTATGAACTCTCACAAAGATCTGAATCTCATAATTACTATAGTTACTGCAACACTTACACTTACTAATATCAACCAATGTTTAATGCTTAATGATTTATTTTCATGCAATCTAACAGTAAATTTTTATTTAAAACCAAGTTGTAGCTACCACTTGATAGTACCAGTGTTGGGGGCCCCAGGAAAGGTAGAGAAGCATGAGGAGGAGGAAAACGTAACTGCAAATTTAATCTTAAGGCTCGATGTAGAAGTGTGCCATTGGTGATACATATTCAGAGTCACTAAAATAATGCATTATACAAAGTATTGATATTTAATACAATTAATAGAGGAACACATTTATACATACGTGCGTGTGTGTGTGTGTGTGTGTGTGTGTGTGTGTATGTACACAGTAATACCCCTTGTTCCAGATATCAGACTTCTGGGAAACCTCAACTACCTACCCTAGAACAAGTACCTGGAAAAAGAGAAAAAAATTCATTTCCACAGTAATGAAAGAAGTGTATTGGATTTGTACTGGAGGTGCAGTTTTATCCTCAGGTACAAATCAAAACAGCAGTTCACTAGCAACATGAGACATAGGTTACAGGGAGAAATGATAACTCACCTGTAGGCATGGCCTCCCTAGCTACAAAAAGTAGACAGTAAAAGAAAAAATATGGCTGTGCAGGCCGTTTAGCTTAGAGGCAAATAACCCAACAGTAAATACTTTTATTTTTAACAGTCCCTGAGGACATCATTGTACTTCAGGGCGGTACAACATCCTTAGAATGATGACTCTGAGTCAGTTAATTCGCATTATTTAAAAGGCAGAGTATTACATGATGTATTTTAGAAAGAATGTTCACTAAAATAATTACTTTTAAGTTTTGAGCCTTCAGTTACCTGGAAAATGAAGTTATTTGAAACTTTATGTTTTATACAATATATTTTGTCTCTAACTTTCAAAGGTCTTTGTGAATACTGATTTGTTAATGCTCAGAGTGGTTGTGAGGAGTATAAATATATTAAATACTATCACTATTTAAAACTAGTATAATCATACAATTAGAAGTTGAATTTTTTTTTTTTCAGGATACCTTCTGAGATTACAGAATTATTTGCCTTGTTAAAACTTGTCTTTACTGATCTGTTTATACAAGATTTTGGTTGTACTGCAGTGTCTGTTCTTCCATATCATTAGACAAAGATGCCATTCCTGGCTTGTAATGAGTATACTATTATGACGTTATTTTAAAATCCTACCTACAAACTTAGGTATTAAGGCCTCTGGAGAGATCTGCATGAGGAAGAGAAGGTGCAGTTGCTTGAAACAAAAATTCCCAATTCATTAATTACTTGTTGAATGTTACAATGTCATGGATGTAATCCAAGGGTCTTGGAGGACGCTTAGAAGACAGCGGAATAAGAAGATTTCAGAGTAGCTGGAATCTTTAACTCTTTCTTTGGAAATCTGTCACAAGTCAGAAAGATAATGTCTCTTTTCACCCAATGAGAAAGTTGTTCCCACACGAGCATAATTAATCTTCTGACACCATGACAAAGACATTCCTTAAAAGGATTTCTCCGATTTCCTCTCAAGACAGAAGATTGTCTTTATCCATCATCTGTTCTTCCTGATCCCTTCTTTTTGAATATCCACATCAGCAGAATTGTCCATCAAGAGGAGACAGCAGGAGGGATCTCTCTGCATGACTGATAGGCCCCCAGTGCTCCGCAGGCCTATTTAAGTGCAAGCATCTATTGTTGCAAACTTACTTTACAGCAGTTAAACAAATATAATAGTCACCAATTCAACCATTGTGTAGCTCAGACTTGACTAAAACTAGTAAGTGAAGTTTGCTAATGACAAGGCACTGATTTTGAAGCCAGATAAGAACTTTGCTGAGAAATTAAGCCTGATGTCTACTTACAAAAAAGAAAATTCTCAAAGCTACATGAAGGTGTGTATATATTAGAAAGTGTTGTATACTATACTGTATGTAGATGGACACTCCCGTGTAAAAACAAGAAAAATCTGACACTTGTGTAATACTATGATTTTCTTCTTATCCTACCAGTCGCTCAGTACTTCTTACATACATAGTGGCTATCTGGGGGGGAAAAAAATGAACGTGTTACCATCCAAAAAAAGTCAGGTGTGTCAAAGAAGGGAGTGCGCTACCAACAATTTCCAAAAATTTTTTTGCAGGCTCATTATAAGTTTTTTCAAAGAGAGATTTAGGTATGTCCGTGTGTTCTTACTCCCACCCGGAATGAAAACCAAAGGCCATCTGAGCCTCCTTGTGAGTACCTGCTACTTCCTTGGTTGGAACTAATGAATCAGAGCAACATGGGTCAGTTTCAAGTGGAGGAACAAAGCATACTGGGCAAAGGGCCAATGCACAGAAAATGCAAGCCTGGCTCCATTCTCAAAACAATCTCCACGAAATAAAAACAGATCTAGAAATTTCACTAAGTGTGGCAAGAGCACACCCAGTATCAACAGAAGAGGTCACAGCACACTTTGTATTCCTTATAGATGCTGCCAAGAAAGGCCACTTGAGCCCAGACGTGAGGACACACTGACATCGTACGTTCTATTTGCACCACAGTGACCTTGACCACTCAGTTCTGGGTGCACCCTGTGAAATTTTTTGTTTATCCTTCAAATCACCAAACAGTAAGGCCAGCCCTCACAGGTCAGTGCCCCAGCCCACTGGTGCTCCCCTTGGCATAGTTAGGACAGACGGCCACTGCCTACCCCACCGTGGGGCTGCTTCTCCAGATAACCTGCTAGCTGGCCCACAGCTAGGACCCACACATTCTGGTTTTAGTTCTTCTAAAATTACAGTTATATTCAGGATGGATTAACCCTTTGAAGACCCAGGAAAAAAAGAGTTATATCCAGGATAAAGACCTAGGGAAATCCTTGTGGATAAAGAGGGACTCTAAGCAGTTTCACTGTAGAACATACCACAGAGTTTAAATACAGAGAAGCTGGAAATCAAAGAGAATGAGCTGGTAGTGAAAGTGACACAGGAAAGCGGGCCAGGTAGGAAATGCAGGCTGACAGCCCAGAAGGAACTCTGAAGTGGTCCCTCACCAGCCCAGGACCCAGAAATCTCTCAAGGGCTCATCGTATCACCACAGTTCCACATTGTTGGTGAACAGTTCTGTGAACGGCTTGTCTTCCCAATAAGATGGTCAGGGTTGTTTTGTTTTTGTTGTTGTTTGCCTACTACTCATAATATAGCATCTTGTCAAGGAGATCAATAAACACCAATTAGAAGGGAACTTGAGAAATAAGCTATCAGCACTGCCCAAGTCCAGGTGTGTAAGACTAGGACGTTGTTGCTGTTGTTGTTAGGTGCCATTGAGTTGATTCTGACTCACAGCAACCCTACAGGACAGAGGAGAACTGCCCCATAGGGTTTCCAAGGAGCAACTGGTTGATTTGAACGGCCAACTTTTTTGGTTAGCAGCCGAGCTCTTAACCAATACACCACCAGGGCTCCAAGACCTAGCGTAGAGGCAGATAAATATTCCTGGGCACTCTGAGTAGAAAAGCAATGAGGTCCTTGAGATTAAGTTCAAGTTCAAAAGGGGTATCATCTTTCCTACAATGATCCCTGGAGTTAAATCCTTCATGAGAAAAACTTACCAGTGCTCACACAAAAAACTTGGAGAAACAAACATTTCATTCTTTTGCCCTTAAGAGATATTTTTGTAAGACAAGGATCAGTTATAATGCAGGATGCTTCAATATTTTAAGACTAATTGTGTTAACAGAACTGACTTTGGATTAAGACATATATTGATTAAATCCCAGTTTTACCACTTCCCAGGGGTGCCCGCTATTCAATCTCCCTAAGCCTCAGTTACCTCATCTGTAAAGCAGGGGTAATAATGTTACCTATACATTACAGGGTGGTTGTAAGGATTAAATGTAAATCCGGGCATTTGTCAAACAGTATATAACAACTATGATTGTTATTAATTCTCTGTTGCCCCCTTCTCTCCCTCATTCACACAACTTTCTAAGTGGGCACATCTAGCTCTATTTCTGTGAGTTTATCTTAAGACACACACACACGCATATAATAGATATAGCAGCCTTTGGTGCTGATAAGAGAGCAGGTCCAACAGTTTGAGCTATATGGACAGCTCTGAGCAAATGAGAGAAAGGAATGAGGAAATTAGGCAGAACAAGCAAAGAATAGGGCAGGCCAGGGTGACGTGAGGGCTGGAAATTTCCTGAGGCCTGAGACAATCCCCCAGGACTATATTTGAATTACTGCAGACCTGCCCCATCCATCTCAGTTTCACCCCCCAGTTTCCCAGTTATCTTGGCTGTTTTCAGTCTGGGGTCTTACAAGGACACATGTTTTATGGCAAAGCACATCCTGTACTTGTTTTTATTTCTACTCAATTTAATTATTTTTTATTTTGTTCCTGTACGTGCCAAGCATTGGGACAGCAGCTGAGGACACATACGTGAATAAGACCATGCCGTCTAGAAGTCACAGCTCAGTGAGACAATCTGACAAACAATTACATACAGTGTAATTAGGGCTCTATGAGAGGAACATACATAGAGCTTAAGAAGCCTGGGGGTGAGGACAGGGTGGCACTGAGTTAGGATTTTAAAGTAACAGCAGTTTGCACGATTGAGAAAGTGTGGGGTTGAAGAGAGTATGTAAAGGAGCAGAGGAGCAAAAGAAATAGGTGTCACTTTTGTGTGTGTCTGAATCACAGGGTACATGAAAGTAGAATGGTGGGGAGTTAGGCTAGAGAGTAGAACTAGAATAAGAAAGACAATTGGGCCTTTTTTTTTTTTTTAACAGATAAAGGGGAGATGTTGAATATTTCAGGCAAAGAGTAATACGATAAATTTGTTTTCCAGAAAGATAATTTATGGGACCAAATGGAAGACACTGGAGTAAGAACAGGAAGAGGAATAGTCAAAGGCAGAGGGCTCAACAAGAAGATGATTACAACAGTCTAGGCAAGAGACAACAAGGGTCTAACAAGGACAGTGAAGATGAGACGTGATTTATTCAGTAAGTACGTAGGATGCTGAGTGGACAGGGTTTGGTGACCCACTGGACTCGGGACATGAGGAGGGAAGGGGAATCCTAGGATAATTAGGAAGTTTCTAGTTTGAGCACCTCAGTATTTACTAAATGCTGTGCCATTAATTTGGAGGGGTAGAAAAGAAAGTGTTGCACTGGGTATCGGTATGTGTGAATTTGTAGAAGGACGCTTCTGAGCACCTCTTCTTTACCCTGTGTCAACAACACCTGGACTCCCCGGGAGAGAATTTAAGAATAGATTGAAATCTTAAGAAAATAACATTTCTAGTTTGTTTTCAATAAGGTATTCTTTTACTTCTACATTTTTTCCAGAGGAGTCCTAAGGCACTCACTATCTATTTCCAATTTTGAACAGCTGTCCTGGAAATTAAAAGTTTCATGGTTATTTCAAAACAATGAGTTTTGTGGTTAGATTAGACTTTAAGTATGAGACAGCTAGGTGAAAAAAGAAAAAAAGAAGAGCAGACATCTGCCAAAAGGCTACGAGTGCCAAATGGGAAACGAGAACAAGTTTAGAGAAAGAGGAAGGAGGAACAACAGGCTGATTTTACTGCTGGGGCAGTGACGAAGGGTTGGGGGGGAAGCTTGTTTAACGGTGACTTTAATACACAGAGGTCCAGGTCGGAGAGAACAGGGATCCTTTTTAAAAAAGTAGTAGCAGTCTTCTTCTCACGTTATTGTTTTACATGTATCTGTTACATCAGATGAAAAGATTATTTGTATTAACAATTAACTAAAGTGTTGCAAATGTAAATAAAATTAACATTAACATTTTAATGAAATGCAGCTTGGTTATTCACTGAACTACAAGGTTACTCAGTACATTCATTTTTATAAAAAGAATATAAAATTATTACTGAGGGTGGGAAAGGGGTGTGGACACAACAGTTGGAGCTGAAGCACACCACTGTCTTGGACCATGAGGTGTCTTGGGGATGGGCGCCATGCAATGCAGAGCAACAAGACAAAAGAGCCTGGGTCCCTAACACCATGAGCCACCATATGAACCTAAACTGCTTCCCTCAGGACTTCCTAAAAGTGAGAGAGAAACAAATTCTATTTTATTTAAGCTGCTATTTGTTAGGTGTTTGTTACTCATTGCCAAATATAATTCTAATAAAAATAATCCCTTTTTAACATTTTACTATATTAGCATAGTATTTTTTTTTGTTTAGTTTGTGTGTGTAACTTCTCTCACAGAAAAAGTAGATACCACATTGTACACGTTGTTTTTTTTCATTTACCAATTTGTATTTTCTTATGCTAAAAAAAAAAACTACACACAATCTTTGAAGACTACACAGAATCCTACCACATGACTGTATTGTATCCCTTATATAACCAATTCTCTATTTAGTAAGTAGTTTTAGGAGCCCTGGTGGCGTAGTGGTTAAGATCTCGGTCTGCTAACCAAGAGGTTAGCAGTTTAAATCCACAAACTGTTCCCTTGGAAACCCTGTGGGGTAGTTCTACTCTGTCCTACACGGTCGCTACGAGTTGGAATGACTCGACGGCAACAGGTTTGGTTGTTTTTGGTTTGGTTAGTAAGTAGTTTTACCTCTCCTTCAATTTATTACAATCTGCTAGCTGACATTAGGGACAGATAATTATACGCTGTTGCTGTTGTTAGGTGCCGTAGAGTCAGTTTTGAATCATAGTGACCCTATGTACAATGGAACACTGCCCAGTCCTACGCCATCCTCACAACTATTGCTATGTTTGAGCCCACTGCTGCAGCCACTGTGTCACTCCATCTCGTTGAGGGTCTTCTTCTTTTTCACTGTCCCTCTACTTTAGCAAGCATGATGTCCTTCTCCAGGGCCTAGTCCCTCCTGATAACATGTCCAAAGTACGTGAGATGAAGTCTTGCCATCCTTGCTTCAAGGAGCATTCTGGCTGTACTTCTTCCAAGACAGATTTGTTCATTCTCTTGGCAGTCCATGATATATTCAATATTCTTTGCCAACACCATTAATTCAAAGGCATCGATTTCTTCTTCAGTCTTCCTTATTCATTGTTCAGTTTTCACATGCATATGAGGTGACTGAAAACACCATGGCTTGGGTCAGGTGCACCTTAGTCCTCAAGGTGACATCTTTGCTTTTTAACACTTTAAAGAGGTCTTTTACAGTAGATCTGACCAATGCAATACATCGTTTGATTTCTTGACTGCTGCTTCCATGGGCTTTGATTGTGGATCCAAGTAAAATAATTACATACCTGTACCTTAACCACAGAGTCCCCTGGTGATGTGATGTAAATGGTTAATGTGCTTGGCTGCTAACTAAAAGGTCGGAGGTTGGAGTCCGCCCAGAAACACCTTGGAAGAAAGGCCTGGTAATCTACTTCTGAGAGATCACAACCATGAAAACTCCATCGAGTACAGTTTTACTGTGATACACACAGGGTTGCCATGAGTCAGAATCGACTTGACAGCAACTTGTGGTACCTTCACCACAGCCACTATGATAAACATTCTCAGCCACATAGTGATGAGTAGTATGGCTATTATCTCACTCAATTCAATTTCTGTCTAAGTTGGATTTGAGGATAGGAGAGAGATATAAGAAAGAATCTATTTGGTTATTTGTTCACCGAAGATGGAGAACAGTAGATAATGCTGCCAATCTTCATAAACTTACTACATTTTCCCAAAAAGCATCAGACTAGATGGTTCACCCCCACAAAAGCTATACCTTTAAAAGTTCTATGGTAACTTCCACAGCCTAATTAGGCAGAAATACATAAAATTTAGGTAGGATTTTTCTATTAAAGAGACTTTGGTGATATCTGGAAGCACAAAAACTACAAAATTATGCCTAAACTTGACAAAAAAAAGAATAAGGAAAAGATCAATAAAACATAGCCTCACCAATACTTTAAGATCTTTCTTAAATTCCAGTGAGTGTCCTGAGCAGAAAATTCAGTCCCACATATCAGATGATCAGAATTTACAACTCTACCACTATATAGTGAGATGTGCTATTGAGAACTATGTTGCTAGGATCCAGTACAAGTCTTCACACACAGCAATTACTTTATGCCAAATACAGTCTCCTTCTAAAGGAGAAAAGTGAGTAATTCCTCTTGGAAATATTTTCAATAATAATAATTAAAAAAACCATTGCCATCGAGTCAATTCCAACTCATAGCGACCGTATAGGACAGAGCGGAACTGCCCCATAGGGTTTCCAAGGAGCAGCTGGTGGATTCAAACTGCTGACCTTTTGGTTCTCAGCTGTACCTCATAACCACTGTGCCACCAGGGCTCCATATTTTCAATAATGAGGGCTAAAACCAAAATTGTTTTCTGCTTGATTTTTAGAAAGACAAAAATTGCTAGTATCCTGTTACTTTATCATATAAATACTGCCTTTCATATTTAATCAAGACTTAACTACCTTAATCATGAAACCCAAATGACACCATAGAAAAAGGGATACATGTGCACTCAACCTCCCACAAACACAGCTTTCTAATGAAGCTTTTAGTCTTACAGAATGATAGGATAACATAGTGCCTTTTCAGTTAAGTTCAGTAAATATGATTTGAACATCTATGTGCTGAGTATATAGTCATTTTATTAAATATTTTTAGTAAAAAGTGTGAATATGTACATGCCCCAATTTTTCAAACAATTCAAATACAATAACAACTTCTCTAAGGGTCACTGATTCAAGATTTTCATCTACTGGAACATGGTCCGGTATCTAAAAGTCAGCCAGTAAGTATTTAAACAGACACAGCAGACAGCACAAAAGTTCACACTGTAAAGGTATTTGCACTTTACTCAGGGGGAGCCACTCAGGCACTCACTCAAACTTATTTCCTCTCATTTTAGACACACTCTGAAGAAAAAGTCTGCACACATAATTCCTAGCCCTTGGCAGATGAAAAGGAGTGACACGCCAGGGGTAAGGACAATCACAGTAGGAAAAAGTAAAGCTTTTCATCTGACACTGAAAGTGAAGACAAAAATAATTTTAAAAAAGAAACAGAGGAACATAAAATATACAACAATCTGAAGCCATTTAGTTTAGGGGCATATGGTTCTCTAGTCTATAGCTTAGCCCAAAACTAACATGCTGAAAATAACCTAAGTAATCTAGATAAAGGTATATTTATTAAGTGTTTAATAATTTATTATAACCTTTTAAAGATGTCTATCAAATTGTTACTTTTTTTTAAATGTGGGCATTTAAAAGAATAAATTTCAAAGGTTCTTCACAACTTAAAAAAATCTATACATTCATGATTCTCTGGAAAAATCAGAAATTCTTTATTCCTTAATGATGTGGACTATACATATTTTCTTTAAAATTTTTTCAACTTTATTTTATTTTACGTTTGGTAAAAATATACAATTTTTTAAAATTAATATTTTAGTAGGTAGTGTATGCCTATGACACAAAATTCAAAAACTAAAAAAAAACTACCATGAAAAGTAACTTCCTTCTCACTCAATCTCTCTCCACAGGGACAACCACTGTTACAAGTTTCTTATTTATTCTTCTGAGGGAGAATGAAATAGAAATATAAATACAAATACACACACACATATGTATGTATTTACACAAATGAATACCAGAAAGATGTTTACCTATGTTTTACTGACTACTTGAAGGCATTCGACTCTGGATCATAACAAATTATGGAAAACATTATGAAGAACGGGAATTCCAGAACACTTCATTGTGCTCATGCGAAACCTGTACATGGATCAAGAGGTAGTCATTTGAACAGAACAACGGGATACTGAGTGGTTTAAAACTGGAAAAGGTATGCAGCTGGGTTGTATCCTTTCCTCTTACTTATTCAGTCTGTATGCTGAACAAATAATCCATGAAGCTGGACTATATGAAGAAGAACGTGGCATCAAGACTGAGGAAGAATCCAATTTGACATGCAGATGATACAACTTTGCTTGCCAAAAATGAAGACAACTTGAAGCACTTACTGATAAAGGTCAAAGACTACAGTCTTCAGTATGGATTATCCCTGAACGTGAAGAAAATGAAAATCCTCACAACTGGACTGATAAAAAAACATCATGATAAATGAAGAAATTGAAGTTGTCGAGGATTTCCTTCTCCTTGGATCAACAATCAACGCCTACGGAAGCAGCAGTCAAGAAATCAAATAACATACTGTACTGGGCAAATCTGCTGCAAGCTACCTCTTTAAACTTTTAAAAAGCAAAAATGTCATTTGATGACTAACGTGTGCCTGACTCAAACCATGGTCTTTTCAATCACCTCATACACGTGTAAAAAGCTGGACAATGAAAAAGGAAGATAGAAGAAGAAGTGATGCATTTGAACTGTGATATTGGTGAAGAATACTGAATATACCATGGACTGCCAAGAAGAACAAACAAACCAGTCTGCTTCTTAGAAGTGAGGATGGTAAGACTTTGGCTCACTTACTTTGAACACGTTATCAAGAATGATAATCGCTAGAAAAGGACATCATGTTTGGTAATGTAGAGAGTCAGAGAAAAGGAGGTGGATTAACACAATAACCAAAACAACAGACTCAAACATACCAACAATCATGAAGATGGCACAGGACCAGATAACGTTTTGTCTGTTATACATAAGGTCAATATGAGTCAGAGCCAACTGGGCAGCACCTAACAACAACAATTTATAACTTTATAGATTACATTTAATTTTCTTAAGACATTATCTACTTACTCTGTACTGTGAGTAATGACAAACAGTATAGTCCTATTCTTTCCCTTCTTCTCTTCCCTCTTTCATTTTATTTCACTTGATTTTAATATTTTTTCTGAATTTTTAACTAAATTTGTACCTCTTCTTGATTTATCAGCTTTAAATTATATCTTTTGACTCCTGTCTATAAAAGACGACAAAATCAAATCTTTTTTAATCATCTATAACATTTCCTTCCTGTTCCCTACCCCAATTTTTTAATATCATTGTTGTTTTTAAGATTTATGTTTGTTCTTATAACCATAATTCTCAGGTATTTTTAAGCCTATTTCTACAGTTAAGTGAATTCAATGTTTTCCTCCAGTTAATCTTTTGACAATTTACTCACTATTTAAGAAAGACTCCTGGAGCTATATTTCTGAGGTCTTACAACGGGATTAAAGGAAGATTCATTAACAACCTGTGGTATGCAGATGACACAACCTTGCTTGCTGAAAATGAAGAGAACTTGAAGCACTTACTAATGGAGATCAAAGACTACAGCCTTCAGTCTGAATTACACCTCAACATAAAGAAAACAAAAATCCTCACAACTGGACCTATAAGTAACATCTTGATAAACGAAGAAAAGATTGAAGTTGTCAAGGAATTCATTTTACTTGGATCTACAATCAACATCTGTGGAAAGCAGTAGTCAAGAAATCAAACAACGTATTGCATTGGGCAAATCTGCTGCAAAAGACCTCTTTAAAGTGTTAAAAAGCAAAGATGTCATTTTGAGAACTAATGGTGTACCATGGTGTTTTCAATCACCTCATATGCATGTGAAAGCTGGACAGTGAATAAGGAAGCCCAAAGAAGAATTGATGTCTTCGAATTATGGTGTTGGTGAAGAATATTGAAAATACCATGGACTGCCAGAAGAAGGAACAAATCTATCTTGGAAGAAGTAGAGCCAGAATGTTCTTTAGAAGCAAAGATGGTGAGACTTCGTCTCACATACTTTGGACACATTATCAGGAGAGACTAGTTCCTGGAGAAGGACATCATGCTTGGTAAACTAGAGGATCAGTGAAAAAGAGGAAGACCCTCAAGGAGATAGACTGACACAGTGGCTGCAACAATGGGCTCAAACATAGCAACGACTGTGAGGATTGTGCAGGACAGGGCAGTGTTCCATTCTGTTGTACTTAGGGTTGCTATGAGTCAGAGCTGACCCAATGGCACTTAACAACAACATATTTTTAAATGTTTATCTACTGACTTCAATTTAAATGATAGTTTGCTTGGGTATAAAATGGGGGGGGGTGAATCAGCGTTTTTCCTGCATATGTATATATGCATCTGTTCTTTATAGTTCAATACTGCTCTAGAGGAGCCTCAGACAGGCCTGATTTCCCCTTTACAGATCCAGATAAAATGAAATCCTTGACAACTTCAATATTTTCTCTGTTTATCATGATTTTTTTTTTTTTTTGGTTTTTCTTAGATACTATCTTTGATCTTTTCTTTAGTCTTTTTTTAGAGATAGCAGTTATCCAGATAACTGATCCCTTTTGCCTGTGTTTTATATGTATTATTTTCTCTTTAATTCTTTTAAACTCTTCATTTTCATTTAATTTTGCTTTCTATTTTCAATCCTCCTTCCAAGTTCTTTACTATGTTTTCAGAATGTCTCTCTTCTTTTGTGCTGCTTCCAATGACGCCTTTGTTGCTAAAATAGTTTCATTTTTTTATTCTGAGCTCTATCATTTTTTATCCTTCTGTTGACTTGTCGTATGTGCTGAGCTCTTGTACCTTTCCTTTAAGCTCTTGTTTTTAAGCAGTAATTACCATATTAATTATACATATTTTTAACATATGGCTTATTTGGTAACAATTTCTATATGTTCCTCTGAGGCAACATGTTTTTTTCTAGTCACTGTTCTTCACCTCCATTTTTATCCCTTTTTCTTGTAATAACTCTATATATATTCTATGCAGTTTCCTTTTTTATTATTATTCATTCTTGAATGAGGTGAGTTGTTCTAGCACCAACAATTTATAGCAGATTTGTGTGGGAAAGAGATCAAGACCGTATTAACTAGCAGGAATTCTGTCTTTGATACAAGGTTATGTGTGTGAGTTATTTTAGCTTTAACTTCTCCTAATCAGAAGAGAGTAGTAAGTAAAAGTTTATTCAAAATCTTGAGTCTCTTTCCTTTACCCTGTTCACTTATAAACTGCTTATTACAAATGTTACTTCTCTGAGCATTCCTTATTCAGCCCCAGCTACCTTGCTTCCTTCTTTTGGCCAAACTCACTCCAGGGAAGTTCCTATGTCAACTTGCAAACAAATTCTCATTTTCCAAAGATGCTGATTTTGCCCCTAAGGGTATGCCCTTTACTTTGGATAACCGTTCTGCCAGTTTTGTCTCAGATTTGCCACGGGGCCTTCCTCTTTAAGCATCCACCTATGCCCTAATTTTACCTTAACTGCATTTGGCAGTGCCTTCTCATGCATATAGTTTCAGGTTCCAGATGTCTTCTAGAAAGTATGAGTTTGTTTATCTATTTCTCTTTGTGGGATTGCCAAGAGGAGAGGCAGGAAAAAAAATAGTAACTTTTCTCTGTAACTTTAAAACTGGAAATCCTATCCAATAAATTATCTTAACTCTAAAACTATCTAAAATAATTCAATTTTTGCCTGATAATTCTGAAGCTACAACATAAGATTACAGAGTTTTAAGGTATAATTTCCTAATATCATTTATCTATGTACTTTAAATGCACATGGTAGAGTAAATAACAGAAGTCCTCTCAATTTGGCATGACTGGAATCCATGACCCAGCAATTCTACTCCGAGGTATATATACCCAAGACACTTGAAAGCAGTGATGCAAACAGATATATGTACACACAATGTTCACTGCAGCACTATTCACAGATAGATGAATAAACAAAATGTGGTACATATGTACAAAAGAATATTACTCAGCCATATAGAGAAATGAAGTCCTGATACATGTTACAACATGGATGAACCTTAAAAACATTACGGTGAATGAAGTAAATCACAAAACGACAAATATTGTATGATCTCACTCACATGAAATACCTAGAATGGGCAGATGTATAGAGACTAAAGTGGTTGCCAGGTGCAGGAGGGAGGGCGAAGGTGGAAGTCATTGTTTAGAAAACTTTGAGTTTTGGTTTATGGTGATAGAAAATTTGGCAATTGATATTGGGGATGGTTGTACAACATGATTAATGTAATTAATGTCACTAAATTCTACACATGAAAAACGTTTTTAAAAAAGTATCTAAGTTTCCTACTTATTTGACTTATGTTGAGTTTTCTAAATCTTAGGTACCTAGAAGGTAGAGACCAGCGATGACTGGGTTCTGACGCACATGTGTGAGCCTTGTTGTCAAGGTTACACTAGTTCTTTGGAAGAATCGAGACCAATTTTTAAAAGGCATATAATTAAAAGAATTTGGATAAAGGATAAGATAGAGCCTTTAAGGTCAGGTACGCTGACTGTATCTATCTGGGGAAAATACAAAAACAAAAACCTATTAGACAACCTGTAGATCATGAGTCTCCAAATAATTTTAAGGACTAGTCCAGTATTATTTGCTGTTTTAATCCTTAGCTTCCTTCTTTTGCTGTGGCCTGATCAAACAGATGTAGATTCTCTAAATAATTTGTTGAATAATTAACCAAAACACCCATTGCTGTCGAGTCGACTCCTACTCATAGTGACCCTATGGAACAGAGTAGAACAGTCCCACAGGGTTTCCAAAGAGTGGCTGGTGGGTTTAAACTGCCAACCTTTTGGTTAGCAGGTGTAGCTCTTAACCACTGCACCACCAGGGCTCTGCTGAATGCTTATTACATGTTAAGTTATGCAATGGCTATTTTTACAGGTATCATCCCAGTTAACCTTTACACCAATCTTGAGGCACATGATTTACCCCGACTTTCTATATGAAGAAATAGACCAGCAACATTGGAGACTTAACCAAGGTTACGCAGATATAAGCAGTAGGGCTGAGACTTTTTCTTTTTATAGCTGGAAGGAACATGATTGAGTAGATGATCATACCTCCTAGTCCCATGAAAGACACTTGATAAACTGCTATTTGTTTTGTAAATATAAAATTTATTGGATAATAAGATTGCAATTACTTCTTAACATTACAACCTGGGATAGAGGAATTTTAAAAAAGGTATTAGAAAAGAAGATGCCTAGCTCAATAAACTTTCGACCAGCTGCTAAGAAAACAGTAACAAGATAATTTTATTTAAAAAAATCATAGTAGTAAATGATGCTAGAAATAATAGCAGTATAACATTGTATTTACACAGATATTTCCTTTTCAACAACTTAAACTAATTTCTAGAAGCATTACCTACTCACTATCTTTTACAACAGCCCAATAGGCATTGGTGGTTGTTACTGCCGGGTAATATGGGAGAAAGCAAGCTCAGGAAGAACATAAATGCATGTGGATATGCAGGAATAATTTCTGTGCCTGGTGTTCCATCCATTAATTCTGACTGCTTCGCCTTAGGTACCTTCAAAATGAGTCACTGCCATCTGGCAGAGACAAAAAGATCTGGGAGACAAATTTCAGCTGGGATCTTAAGAGTATTCTAACATAATACTGCACCTTTCCTGGTTTTCTATAATTTGAGCCAGATCTCTCTTTTCTACCACTTAGTCAAAAGACTAGAACAAAAGAAAATTGCTCATGCCCTAGTTTTGCTGATGCCTTAAATAACACAAATGCTGAAGGCGGCAGATTTGCTTTTACGTTTATCACAAACCCATGTTTCCTTAGCTTACTGGAACAAGCAGACTATAGCTAGGAATTCACTATGGTAAAATTAATAGCTACATTCTTCATCTTGCAGTTCTATTCTCTAAGTGAATTTTGAAGAGCTCTGTCTAGTCTGTGTGTCCTTCTATCTAGTTAACAAATGTATCCAAAGTCATGTGAACTCCAGTCATCATCCCTGGAAGTTCTGGTTTAAATTTTCTGGTTTTTTTCCCTTGTTTCAAACCAGATTTCTTTTTTCTCCCCTCTAATAATATTTTATTGTGTTTTCAGTGAAAGTTTACACAGCAAATTAGGTTTCCATTTGACAACTTCTACACAAGTTGTTCAGTGACATTACATTTCTCAAATGTATCAACATTGTCATTAATTGCGTTCTGGTTGTTTCATCTCCGTAACTCTAGTTTCCCTGTCCCTTTGTTGTCTCACTTTTGCTTTAGAGTAATTGGTGACCTTTTGGTCTCATACAGATGGTTTTTTAATGGAGGCCCATACTTACGGGTAATATCTTTTATTTTGTGTGGTTTGAGTTATTTTAACTAATAAAAGGTCAGCATTTGAATCCACCAGCTGCTCTCTGTAAACTCTATGGGGCAGTTCTACTCTGTCCTACAGGGTTACTATGAATCAGAATCAACTCGATGGCAATGGGTTTGGGTTTTGGTTTATTTAGATTTTGTTTAAATATTTCTCTCTACTTGGTCATTATATGTTTTTTGTGGTATCTTTTTCATTAATCTGTAAACATCTTGAGAGACAAGGTACTTCTATCTCTGTTCTCCTACTTCACAAGTCATAGAATGGGAAGGGACTGGTCAGGGTGGGAAAGTAACACTGATGGTTTACTGATGCCACATAGTCTTCATATGCCATTACAATGACTCCCCACGAGCATCCTGTGATGTAGCTATCATTAACCCCATTTTCCAAAAACTGAACTTAAGGTTCAGAGACGCTGAATGATTTCCCAGTGTTACACAGCCAGTAAACTGTGGGGATGAGATCCATACACAGACTGGACCTCTCTTCCTACGATGCTTTCTTCTACACATTTTCAAAACATCCTTCATTGTAACACTTTTATAATTAGAAAAGGCATTAGGTGTTACTTTAAAGATCAAACAGAAAAGAAAAAAAGGACCTTTTCCAGCTTCCTCAGAACTATGATAAAGAAAATCAGTTGCTGTAATACTATACTGCGTTTAAGAGTCCCCGGGTAGTGCTGCTAGCTAAAAGGTTGGTAGTTCAAACACACCAGCCACTCCACGGGAGAAAGATGTAGCAATCTGCTTCTGAAAAGATTACAACCTTGGAAACCCTATGGGGCAGTTCTACTCTGCCGTATAAGGTTGCTGTGAGTTGAAATCCACTCAGTGGCAACAGGTTTGGTTTTTCGTCTTTTGGGTAGCACAAACGGTTTGCACTCAGTTACTAACCGAAATGTTAGTGGTTTGAACCCACCCAATGGTGCTGTGAAAGAAAGGCCTGGCAATTTGCTTCCATAAAGATTACAGCCAAGAAAACCCTTTTGAGCAGTTCTACTCTGTAACACATGGGGTTGCCATTAGTTGGAACTGACTCGACAGCAACTGGCTTTTGGTTTGATGCTGCATTTATTAATATTTTTAGCCAAAATTTTAGAAGTGTCTTATAAGTGATTTTTATTCCATTATCAGTGTGACCCATGCTCACTGTAGGAAATTTGGGGAGTACAGAAAAAGTGAAAATACCTAATCTCAGTACTCAGAAATTTAGCATTTCAACATTGCCTTCTAATTCTGTTTTTTTCCTTCCAGTTCTTTTTCTATGTATTTTCATCGAATAATTGAGATCAGTCTGCATACTTACTATTAAAGTCTTTTCACATAAAGCCATACTGAAGGCATTTCTCATGTTATCAGAACTTCTCACTAGCACTGTCATGAACAGTACTGACCTTAAACCAGGCAAATGCTCCTTTGCCCTGTACCCTGTGTTTTACAGCAAGCCTCCTCTGGCCCTCCTCTTGCTACACTCCTTGCCACGAGATGAGAAGTCCACAGTGGATGAGGAATGTATCCACACAGAATCTGCACCACCCTTCTAGACCATTCTCAAGGTACTTGGAACCCTGACATTCTCTGACCAAAACGTCCCAAGACCACTTCCAGGGCCTGCTTAGACCCCTTCCCCAAGCCTATCCCCCTGCGGGCAGATTGCACTCCACTGGTGGCGCAGTGGTTAAGGGTCCAGAGGCTAACCAAAAGGTCAGTGGTTCAAATCCACCAGTTGCTCCTTGGAAACCCTGTAGGCCATTTCTACTCTGTCCTATAGGGCCGCTATGAGTTGGAATCGACTCGATGGCCAGTTTGTTTTTTTTCTTTTTTTGGATGTGCACCACAGGTTCAAGGTGGCCAACAGGCAGTTATATGTAGAAGGTATGGATGGACTCTGGAGGTGAGAACTGGGTATTCTCTAAGGCCCCTCTTGGGGTGGGACTGAAACAGAGATGGGAGAAGCAAGAGGCTGGCTTTCCCATACCACCACATTCCAGAGTGGAAGTCCAAAGAGTATGAGCACTCCAAATCTAAACCTGGTCTTCCAGGTCATAAGAAGGTGTATTTGTCAAAGGAGAAGGATGAAACATACTTTACCAGTCTGTTGGCTTCACTGATTTATGCATATTGTATGTGGGCTTTCATTTGTCCTCTTACCCTGGGCCCTAAAATTGTTGTGGTAATGGGTCTATTTTTTCATGTGGATGTATCATATATCTAACCATTCCTCTAAAGCTGAACATTTGAGTGGTTCCTAAATTTTTATTTAAAATGACATGTTGAATATCTGTAGATAGATGTTTGCCTGCATTGCTGATCACTTCTTATGATATACTCTTAGAAGGAAAATCACTGGGCCAAAGGCTATAAACGCTCAATGACTAATGTTGTAAACTAATGATTATATGAACAGACAATCTCACTGAATGCAACCCCTACCTCTCTGCCCTCTACCTATATGTCAAATCCACTGACCTACATTAATAATTACAGAGGCCAAAAGGAGCCACAGGGCGCAAAAAAGGCTGGGCTTCGAATCCACCCAGTGGCTCCACGGGAGAAAGATCTGGCAATCCATTCCTGTAAAGATTACAGCACAGGAAACCTTATGGGGCAGTTCTACTCTATCACATGGGGTTGCTATGAGTCAGAATAGGCTTGATGGGCACCCAACAATAACAACAACATGACTATTTAAAGACTTTTATATGTGGTCATTTTGTTTCAAGATAGAAAGCGGACTCAGAAAGTATCATTTGCTATGCTTTAGAAGTTGATTAAATTCTAATCCCTAAAATCAGGTGTCAGTAAACTATAGTCCTCAGGTCTAATCCAGCCTGTTTTTGTAAATAAAGTTTTATTGGAAGACAGCCATGCTCATTAATTTACATATGGTCTATGGCTGCTTTTGCTACAACAGCATAGTTGAATATATGACTAGCCCACAAAGCATAGAATATTTATTATATGGCCCCTTATAGAAAAAGTTTGCAGACCCTTTATCTACAATTATCACAGAATATAAACCATGAAACAGGAAAACAAAATATCGAGCAGTCAACAATCTGCAATAGGTTCTTCTTTGCCATTTCACAAATCAGATGCCCTGGCCTCATCAGGCTCTGTATTTTTGCTTTGGTGTTCCTGATGACATCCGAATCAAGCTGCTATCATTTCCACTGGTTAACAAACATTTATCAAGAATCTACCATGTGTCAGTGGTACAGTGGTTAAGAGCTTAGGCAGCTAACCAAAAGGTCGGCAGTTCGAATCCGCCGGGCGCTCCTTGGAAACCCTATGGGGCAGTTCTACTCTGTCCTATAGGGTTGCTATGAGTCGGAATTGACTTGACAGCAATGGGTTTGGTTTTCTTTTTTTCTTTATGTGTCAAGTACACCTTGTAGCAGGTGCTTGGGGTTAATGGAAGAATAATTCATTGGTTTGGCCCCAAGGAGTTGATAAATGTGCCTACTATGTGTCAAGTAGATCTTGTGCTAGCTGTATGTAAGAATAATTCATCATTTTTGGCCTCAAAGAGTTTACTGGTTTTCCAAGTGTGTGTCTCCAAGCTTTCACAAAGCCAAGCGGTCATTCCAATCATCCTAGACCATCTCCTGTGACCTCAGAGAGTCCAAGAATGGGTTGTGTAAAAAGCAAGCATTACAGAGAAACTGTGGCAGAGAGTAGAAGCATGTTTACAGTAGCAGCTTGGCATCTGAACCAGCAGTGATTAGACTGCTTTGGTGAGAAATCACTGGTGGCAGACTCACGAAGAGCAGGCAAACAGGCAAGATAAACAATTCCTATGCACCAAATACTTCTCTTATTTTTTCTGCTTTAACCAGTCAGGGAAAAGAACTGTCCACTTTTTGACATCAGGGTAATCAAGGTTATTTCAATGAATTTTTTAAATTAAAATTCATATTTATGAGAAAAAGCTCATACAAATGTAGTAAACAAAGAAAAATAAGATAAACCATCACTATTATTTTATTTCCATAAAGATGGGCAATAACAGAGTAATTTGTCTTTGGGAGAGGACACAAACCTGAGCCAAGTATTTCAGAGGATTCTAAGAAATGTGGTTTGGATCCAAGTTTGAGGGAAGTGTTTCTGGAGTTTTAGTGAAAAGTGAAAAGGGAAGAAAAGGTATTTACAACCCAGATACTTTCTCACTTTTTGTTGACATGATTGATCTGTCATAAAATTACATTTAAAAAAACCACAAACCCAAGGTAGAAGAGAGAAGAGTCTGTGTCTGTAGATTTGTACCTGACCTCTGCCTCTTATGAGCTAGGCAACTTGTATAAGTTTCCTCACCTCTCAGAGCCTCGTCATCTGCAAAATGTCGACAATATCATTTACCTTGCTGGGTTGCCTCGAGGATTAAATGCGGTGACATAAATCAGCTCATAACACAGTTATTAACATTTAGTAGGTACTGAACAGAACTATTTTTGTTATTGTTATTATTTACAAACTATGTTAAAGCCCCAAAATGGACTTTTCAGAGTTGCTGGAGTAGACAGTGGCATCCCTGGTTTGTTTTGGTGATTACATAGCTGGCTCCTATTCTTCTTTCACAGTCACTAAAATTCTATTAGCAGAGATGTTTTCCTTTGGCTGCTGAAGTCCTCTCTGCCCTGGAGAGTGGCCAGCAAAAATGTAAATGTATCCACATGCTTGACAACATGTTAGAAGTTGAGCCCTTTCTGGGGATTAGGTGGTACCTAAACAAAAATCCTCACAACTGGACCAATAAGCAACATCATGATAAACAGAGAAAATACTGAGGTCGTCAAGGAATTCCTTTTATTTGGATCCACAATCAAAGACCATGGAAGCAGCAGTCAAGAAATCAAACAACATTATTGTACTGGGCAAATCTGCTGCAAAAGACCTCTTTAAAGTGTTCAAAAGTAAAGATGTCACTTTGAGGACTAAGGTGCACCTGACCCCAGCCATGATATTTTCAATCACCTTATATGCATGTGAAAGCTGGACAATGAATAACGAAGACCAAAGAATTGATGCCTTTGAACTATGGTGTTGGCAAAGACTATTGAATATACCATGGACTGCCAGAAGAAAGAACAAATCTATCTTGGAAGAAGTACAGCCAGAGTGCTCCTTGGAAGTGAGGATGGCAAGACTTTGTCTCACATACTTTGGACATGTTATCAGGAGGGACCAGTCCCTGGAGAAGAACATCATGGTTGTTAAGGTAGAAGGTCAGTGAAAAAGAGGAAGATCCTCCAAGAGATGGATTGACACAGTGGCTACAACAATGGGCTCCAACATAGCAATGACTGTGAGGATGGCACAGGACTGGGCAGTGTTTTGTTCTGTTGTACATAGGGTTGCTGTGAGTCAGAACTGACTCAATGGCACATAACAACAAAAACAAAATAAAACTAGTTGCCATCAAGTTGATTCCAAATCCTGGCGACCCCACGTATGTCAGAGTAGAACTGTGTTCCGTGGGGTTTTCAAGGCTGTGACCTTTTGGAAGCAGACCACCAGCCCTTTCTTCCAAGTGCCTCTGGGTGGGCTCGAATCCCCAACCTTTTGGTTAGTAGCCCAGCACTTAACAATTTGTACCACTCAGGGACTCTTAGGTGATATCTAGCTGAGCATAATATCTTTAAGATAAAGTTTCCATGTTGAGCAGCACAAGTGCCTGGAGAACGGAAAGAAGAATTAAGCAGGCAGGTGGATGAGTGCCACTTTGAGCATAATTTACCTCAAGAGCTCATTTCTGGAAATTTGCTCAACTGCAAAGAAGAGCACCTATCTGCAGCAAAAGGAGAGGCCAGTCCTTCATGTTCATGCCAATTCAAAACCATTAGAATGACTTGTTCTGACCCACCTAGAATACACAAACCTCCAGGCAACTGTTAACTATATGTAGGGCCTGACTCTTAGACATTTACAAAAACACTGTCCTCAGAATATCTCAAAAGTAGCTGCCAAGGATGTCACTGTTTTGTTTATTTTGCTCTTGTGACAGAAGTCAAAGATAACTAATGTTTGCATTGTTAATTGGCTTCTTTTAAAGTGTCTTGATTATTACATTCTTTTTCAAGAGCTTCACATGCCCCTTCTGCCTAGTCCTTGCCTGGCCAAGAAAATTCAGTATTGTCCTTCTCTCTCTTACCAACCACTAGTGCTGTTTGTCCCAACTTCCTCACCCTCCATCACTCCCTTCACTTCTTGTAAACTTTACTCCTATATTCACCATTTTATAGACATTACTTTCTCCAAGTTGACAACACAGGCCCTCTATTTATTAAGCCCCAACGCTTGTCTCCATCTTCAGCCTCTACAACAACGGGTCTCTAAAGAGGTATGTGCTGTGCAAGACGGTGTCTGGGGTACAGGAAGAAAAAAATAGAAAACTTTTTTTCATGTTTTTAATTTCAATCTTAAAAATTTCTATTTTGTGTTTTTTTTTTACAATTTGTATAACATATCAATTCAGTAAAGGGAATGGTTACTCAAATTTTTACTGAAAGGATATGCAATCAATAAAACTCTGGGGATCAGTTTTGTATAGCATCAGTTCTCAAAGTGTGGTATGGGGAACCCTTGGGGTACCTGAGATCCTTCCAGGGTGTCTGCAAAGTCAAAACTGTTTTCATAATACTAAGATAGAATTTATTTTTTCACTCAATCTCTCATGAATGTACAGTGGAGTTTTCCAGAGGCCACATTACATACAATATTGCAACAGACTGAATACAGAAGCAGATGTGAGAATCCAGTAGTTTTCTATTAAGCCTTGTAAAAATGTAAAATTATGACGCACTTGTCACCAAACTTCTTTTTGTTTTAGAAAAGTTATTTTTCATAAAAACAGACTGCTTTTGTTAACATGTAGTGAATATTTATTGTTAATTTTACATAAAAGATTTTAAAATCTTAGTTTTAATCATCATTATTGTAAATATTGTAGATATTCAGTGGTGTGTTGGAGTGGGCTCATATCAGCTTGCAAGAGAGCTGTTGGTAGTTAAAATAGGCCATGGTGGGAATTTACACCATGGAAACTGGCAAGCATCACAAATCGGGGCTTTTGTTTTGGAGGGCTAGTTTACCACTGGATATAGCTCACACAAAAATTCTTTGGAGGCCTTAATAATTCTTAAGAACATAAAGAGTTCTTAAGACTAAAAAAATTTGAGAACCTCTGCTCTACAGCATTTAACACTGTAAATTGCTACATTCTTGATATTCTCCTTCCACGCCCCCACCTCCGCCTTCACCTTCTAACTCTGCCTACCCTCAGCTTGGCCAACATGGCACAACACAGAATCACCTTCTACTTATCTAATCTTTATTCCTCACTCCTCCCATTTTCCCCTCTAACCTGTGAGTACACCAGTCATTCTCCTTAATTTAGTCTCTAAAACTTCTTTCTGCTAAACTATAGTGCTTCTCAAACTGCATCAGAATCACCTGGGGTGCTTACTAAAAATGAATATTCCTGGAACAACTGTATTACCCCAAACCTACCGAATCGCAAGTCTCTGGAAGGGGTCTGGTAGTCAACTTTTTTTTCTTTTTTAATTATTTTTATTGTTCTTTAGATGAAGGTTTACAGAACAAATAGTTTCTCATTAAACAGTTTGTACACGTACTGTTTTATGACATTGGTTAACAACCCCATGACATGCCAACACTCTCCCTTCTCAACCTCGGAGGACCTTTTCCTTGGTGAAAACACACATAGCCAAAGTTACACCATTTCAAGTTTCTACATGTACAGTTCAGTGACTTCGATTACATTCTTCCAGTTGTGCTGCTATTCTCACTATCCTTTTCCAAATTATTCCGTCACCATTATCTTCAACTCACTGCCCCCTAGGCTTCCCATCAAACCTTTTGAGTTGCGGTTGTCAATTTGATCTGACATAGATCATTCTTTTTTTTTTTTGTACCTTAGATGAAGGTCTGCAGAACAAATAGTTTCTCAATAAACAGTTAGTACACATATTGCCCTATGACAATGGTTAACAACTCCACAACATGTCAACACTGTCCCTTCTCAACCTTGGGTTCCCTATCACCAGGTTTCCTGTCCCCTCCTGCCTTCTAGTCCTTGTCCCTGGACTGCTGTGCCTCATTAGTCCTGTTTTGTTTTATGAGGCTGTCCAATCCCCCGCTGAACGGTGAACTCCAGGAGTGACTTCACCACTGAGCTAAAAGGGTGTCAGGGGGCTGGTAGTCAACTTTTTATAACCATGGGTGATTCTTATGATGACCATAAGTTTGAAAGCCTCTAATCCTCTCTCCTTTGACAATCTCACCCATTTCCATGTCCTCAAACACTCTTCTTTTTTGTCTAGCCTCAGCCACTCTCTTGAGCTCCAGACATGCATCTTTAAATGCTTCTATGATGTCTCCACAGACTGTCTTGTCAGCACTTCAAGCTCACCGTGCCACACACATAACTCCCAGCTTCCCAAGCAAATCTGCTACTCATTCTGTTGTCTCTGCCTAAGTTAATGATAAACCAAAAAACCAAACCCGTTGCTGTCGAGTCGATTCCAACTCATAGCAACCCTACAGGACGGAGTAGAACTGCCCTATAGGGTTTCCAAGGAGCACCTGGTAGATTCGAACTGCCGACCTTTTGGTTAGCAGACGTAGCTCTTAACCACTATGCTACCAGGGTTTCCAAGTTAACGATACCACCAAAAAAAAAAAAAAAAAGAAAAACCGTCGCAGTCGAGTTGATTCCGACTAATAGTGACCCTAAAGGACAGAGTAGAACTGTCCCCTAAGGTTTCCAAGGGGCAGCTGGTGGATTCGAACTGCCGACCTTTTGGTTAGCAGCCGAATGCTTAACCGCTGTGCCGCCAGGGCTCCAATGATACCACAGTTATCCCAATTACTCAAATTTGGACTCCCGAAGTGATGTTTACCTTTTCATTACTTCCATGTCTAAATATGTGCTCAGGCCTTCACATTCTATCTCTGAAACATCACTTGTATCTCTCCTCTTCATTTCCAACCTGGTTTAGACTGTCTTACTTCTGCCCTGGATAATTAAATCACCTTTCAAAGTAGTATCAAGAAGATCAAGTTCTTAGGGATTTGAAAACCAACATCTTTTAATGCCCTTATGACTTCTAATAAGGAGACTTGGTGGAGCAATAGTTAAGTACTTGGTGCTAACCGAAACATCAGCAGTTCGAACCCACCTAGTGTCTCTGTGGGGGAAAAGACCTGGCTATCTGCTCCCATAAAGATAACAGCCTAGGAAACCCTATGGGGCAGTTCTACTCTGTCACATGGGGTCGCTATGAGTCAAAATTGACTCAAGGACAACTAGTCACAACAATAACAACATGACTTCTAATGCTACCTGCTGGCAGGTTAAGTATCTTACAATACTCTTGGGAAGTTCTTTTGGAGACTCTGTTGGGTGGTCATTTCCTCCACACTGGGTACAGGTGCAGGGCTACTCCCAGCACAGAAAACTGGCCTCAGGATGGACAGAAAAAGCAAGGCTTTGGTTCATGAGGGGTGTCAGGTACAGCTCAGGATTTTTTTTTTTTTGAAGGAGACTAAAGAATTAAAGAGTCTAAGAGTCTCTGTTGTTAGGCTGGAAGAGCAGAGATACTGAGAAGTCATCCCAAAAAGTTGTAACACCAACACTACACAAGCACTTGCTGGAGTTAAAATAGCCTTAACTGTAAAGGACAGAATAGGGTTAATAAGAGAAGGCTGAGTAACAGTGGGAGAACAAAGTTCTAGGGCCACTGAAAGAAGAAGAATGTTGAAGAAAAAATGAGTAGGCAAGGTGTACTGATACCTTGTTTGTTCCTTCATATCCCATCTATACTGATCTCGATTCTGCTCTGGATCAGGAGCTGACTTGTATGCACAGATGCCTTGTGTATTCTGGCTTCTGGTTGGGGCTGATGCATGGAAGCACTGGGGTGGGAGACTGTCAGGATGGGGGAGAGTGAAGTCAGAGTATTTTCCACCAGCTGGTTCTCCTATGGCTGCCTGACTCACCAGTGAAGGTCACAGCTCTTGCAAGGCAGCCAGTCCTCACAGTCCTCTAAGTCAAAAACCAAAACCCACTGCCATCAAGTCGATTCCAACTCATAGCGACCCTATAGGACAGAGGAGTACTGCCCTACAGGGTTTCCAAGGCTGTAAATCATTACAGAAGCAGACTGCCATATCTTTTTCCCACAGAGTGGCTGGTGGGTTGGAACTGCTGACCTTTTGATTAGCAGCTGAGCGCTTTAACCACTGCACCACCAGGGCTCCTCTGCTCTAAGTCACTGGGTTCCATAACAGCTTCCTCCCTGAGTGCCTCAGGCCTGGAGGTGGTAAGCACACCCTACTGTTACTGTCCTGGGGTCCTGCACTATCCTTCGTGCCCCTCTACACCCTGCCCATACCTTTGTAAACAGCTGCTTTATGAAACTCTCCTCAAGTCATCCCAATCTGAATATGTCATGTATTTCCTGCTGGGCCCCTGACTGATACACAGTTACAAAAAAATAAAAATTCAGTGGTACTAAATAGAGAAAAGAAGGAAGAGAAGCAAGAGGAGAGATGATAACTAATTTTTCTCCGTAAAACATGCCCTTCACCTGTCTTGGCCACATTCTTCGTATAGTCCCTCTCCTAACACAGATACCTTTTCTTCCTTCCACATTTCTTTATCCACCTTCCTCATTACTTTATCTGCCTTCATTTCTTCCCTCCATATTCAATCCTTATAGTTCACTAACTTAAGCTTCTTTTTTTCTTTATCCAACTCTTTATTTATTCTGGGATAAATACATGGTTTCATCTTTCAACTCAATGTACCACATGGTTTTCTAGGCCCTGCCTCATATAAACATCCTGATGATGGGCCCCTCCAAACCTTTCATTTTCTCCATAGAAGACCAACCCTTCCTTCAGTCTCATAGCTTCTTTGAAGGCACTCTCTTTGTAGCTTCCTCTAAATTCCCTCACCGATCCTTGCTTCTCTCAGGTACCAACATTTTCTGCCCATCATTTGTAAGCCAAAGTATTTGGATAGCGGCTCCATGGTCCAGATTTTCACTGTCCAATATGGCAGCCTCTGGCTATAGTGTGAATATTTAAAATTTAAAAAAATTTAAAATTCAATTCCTTAGTTACACTAGCCACATTTCAAGTGCTCAAGAGCCACGTGTAGCAATGACTAGTATATAGAGAATTCCCATCACCACAGAAAATTCTATTGGGCAGTAGATGGTCTATATTAGTTTCTCATCCTTAGAACTACTGACATTTTGAGCTAGATATTCTTTGTCTTGGGGGTTAGGGAGTTGTCCTGTGTATTGCGGGATGTTTAGCAGTATCCCTAGCCTTTACCTACTAGATGCCAGTAGCATTCCCCAGTTATGACAACGAAAAATATGCACAGACATTGCCAAGCCCTGGTCTAGATGAAACCATACAGCTGTACACTGTGTTTTGCTTATCCAGAGAGAGGGGGCAAGATAATTCATGAAATCAGAGCAGAGATATACTTGGAGCAGGTTACAGGAGATAAAGGAAAAGAGATCAGAGGGTAAAGTTTTCCATAAAACCCTTGTGCAGTTTATTACAACTTCTACTTTTTAGTAATACGTCCTAGTCTTTCAGTAAGGTGCAGTAAATTTTCTTCTGCCTGCCCTCATGGCACTTAGAACACACTAAAACAGGACAGTCATGAGGAGCAATGCCCTGCCCCATCTCCTGCAAATATAAAGGAGAGTTTTGGCGATAGTGTAGACTGATGGTATCTCCTGGCAGGGAATGAAGTGCAGGGCTGCCAAGGCATCAGCACATAATGAAGGTCAACATAATCAGTGGTCTTAATAACTGGAGACAGGGTCCCTCACACACTGCTCTCCACAGCAAAGGACTACATCTTTCTTGACTTGCCTAATAGTGTCTGCTGACTCTAATGACTCTTCTGGTTTAGCAGGCACTGAGACAGATTAAGGGAAAAGTTACTACATCTTGAGGTTCTAGTCGAAACAACTCAACTACACAAAGAACAAAATGTGGCCACTAGCCCTAAGAGATGTTCTACAGGAAAGAAACTTTTTATTTATTTTTTTATTTTTATTTTTTTTTATTGTACTTCAGGTGAAGGCTTACAGAACAAATAGTTTCTCATGAAACAGTAGTACACATACTGTTTTATGACATTGGTTAACAACCCC